>NC_143558.1:58245468-58564062 GCF_054136105.1 Typopeltis vanoorti
TAGCCGCTTTTTAGTATGATAGTATTAAATCATTCGTAATAAAAATGGAGAAATAATGAATACTGAGAAATCTTACTGTAGTATGCAGAGTAAAGATCTTGAACTTTTGTGCTGTCTAAATATCTTGATCTATTATGCTGCCTAAATATCTATAAATCTTAAATAAAAAATAAACTAAACCTCGAAGAAATCAAATAACTTCATTGAGCAGGAATTTCAGATAGTCAGATTCTAGCAGTTTTATTTTATTTTTTCTCCTCGTTTGTTTCTAGAAAGTTTTGAACACCATCAATCATGCCACAGTAAACAAACTTTCGTTTTTTTTGTTTTTTTTTTCCGTGTATGGCAATCTTCTATCTCCTCGAAAATCGACCAAAACATCCAAATGATCTAAAGAAATTGGAAATCTTTTTAACAGTGGACGTGCTTTAGTTTCAGAGAAATTACGGAATAACATTATTTCGAAGAAAAGTCTGAAAAGGCTTAAACTTGGTCATCAGGAGTAAATATTTCAGAGAAGAAGGAAAATCATGATATTGCTTATCCCATCCCCTACTTGAGGACGGGAAAAAAAAAAAAATCTGAAACTGAAACCATTTTGGTTTCGGAAACCAAAGCGATTCCTGGTGATTTATTTGGAAACATAATGAGTACATCACATTTAATGAAGATATTTCAGTACTTGAGAAACATGAGCCAGATGGGGTCAGTATTTGCCTTTTATTGGTGCCTTCTGCAAGTTTCTATGACCCTACAGCCACTAAACCAAATATCTGAAAAATCCAAAACAGATTACATGATATATATTATGAACATCGTCTTCTCTTCGGTTTTTGTTCTTAATGAGCTATCACAACCACTCTCGATAAACTAATTAGGTAATAGAGTAAAAGCTTATATTCGTTTTGTCCATTCTATCGTGTATCAAAAAAATCTGTATAGTATTTGGAATCGTTTTCAAAAATTTGCAACCGTCTTAATTTTCGTTTCGATCGGGCTATCTCCAGCGGAATAAAGACACAAAACGTGTAGATATTCTATACTGCGATAACTGTGCTCTGGCTGGGTTAATTTTAATACAATTCAGAATTTACAAAATTCAACAGTGTATAGATAGCATTAAAATAGTGTGACTACTCCACAGATTTAAATAGTGATCCTAAATATCAATGTTAAATTTCATCAAGCAAGGGATTACTATTATAAATTCGAAGCATTCTGCAACAAACAGTCCAATAAGAGCGAAGAAAAAGGAACATACACTGGATGACCACAAGGTCCAGTTATCTGTATATAAAATTTGGAGATAAACATCGTTTGGCATATGCCCTAACTCCTCATGATAGTGAGAGTTTTCCCAGTATTGAATGTTTTTATTTTCTTTTATTTGACGTTAGTTTTCGTTTGTATTTTCGGGGGGTTAACAATGAATGTTTTGAGTAATTACACTATTGAAGAACTTGTCAGCTGTTGGGAAAGAACTATAAAAATAATTAAAGGCGTTATCTCCAGCGGTGATTTTAACAAGATTCTACTAAAACACTCTTGCTGACAGAGAAACCAAGTGGTAGACCTTCCAACATGGAGGGGGGGGGGGATTGCAGAAAACACGAGGAGTTAGTGAGATCATCAATAAAATCAATGAGTTAAAAACATTAAAACCGCTCGGTCGTCAACGCAAAAACATGAAACTGACCTAAAATTGCATCCATATCGTTTTATGTTTGTTCAAGAATTATCGGGCAGGAGCTTATTTTGGAAGCATGTTCCAGATTACTTCACACTTTTAACACACTTTCAAAGCATGCCAAGGTCATTTTCATAGAAGAATCTTTAATTGTCGAAATTTAAGTTGTTTTCGCGAGAACTATTATGGTGTCTCTGAGAATTACATTATTCAATGAATCTTATCGATTGGAGGTACGATTTATAAATAAAAAAATATATAAAAAAACGAATGTTTATGGCACGTCGAGTCGTTTTTCAATTAGGTAACCTCTAGATTTATAATTTCGTTTTACCTAATTTTCTGGCTACATATGGTCCGATTAAAACTAACATTGAAATGACAAATTCTAAAAGCGATCCAGCCTAAAACAAAAATTGACATCATCTTGTGTGTATCCTCAATAAATTAAATAAATAAATAAAAATCCGTGCAGCAAGAGACAAGTTATTACGAGATATAATTCGACCACGTTTTGCCTATTTGTTCCCCGGCAAATGGTTGAGATAGTTCGATAGATTTTTGTAAGGATATAAAATTGCCCTCTTGGTTGGTCGAGTAGTTAATGTAGTGGGTCTCCAATAAACAAGTTGAAGTCTGAATCCCGCTGGTGTAAGTCAAGTCTATGAAGGAGACGTGATTATATATAATGAAAATTTAAATACGTTGCGCTGTATAATATATGACAAACCCTTGCGTTAAGCATCAAACGGAAAAACCGAAAAAATGCCAAAACACCTGTATTCAAAGAAGTATTAATAATAAAAATGAACTCAGCATTTGAAACGGTGGCTCTCAGGTAGATTTATAAAAGCACTAATAATGTTTTGACATCTAGTCTTTCGGCATTCTGCCTGTTTTCCGTTTACGGTTAGGCCCTCACCTTATCATGCGGGTTTTGGAAACCAAATCCGACGGGTGGTTAATTATTTCTGTAGTTTCCTATATTAGCATACTGGCTGTGTTCTTATTATTAAAAATACCTTCACATGAGGTGTCTCGCAACCTGTGTACAATCTGAAAGCCAGATTGGCTTTAATACTGAAAAACAAAAACTGACAAAAGTAACGATTATTATGATTTGAAATATTGTGTCAGTAACAAAAGCCAAATTATACAGAGAAAAATAAAAGAACATCCAAGAAACTATCGAGATAAATGCCACTATAATAAACTCAATGAATTTAGCAAATGACGTCACTGCAAAAATCACAGAATGAATTTTATATCTCATTTTAAAAAAATGCTATTCAATGAGTACGATCATTATTAACGTTCTTTCGCCCAGTCTTTTCTCTTTTATGCAGAAGTAAAATTACTTGCAATGATTACAGAAAGCGGCGAACATGTTGTCCAATTAATGATTCTTATATGAAAGGAAGCTCATCGGAATGGAAGACTTTATCGGAGAGTACGATCGTACGTTGAGTAGCTAATGTCATCTAGACATACGCTTTCAAAACAGATGTAACTTATTTCCGACAGTATCGCCTGGGTGATATCACTGCTGTCTCCTCTCTAAAGAGAAATAAGAGGCTTCGCCGGAAAAGCCAATTCTTAAGCGTCTCCAGATAACGTGTTTCTTCCTGTGTTTCCTTAGGGTTGTCATGGAGACGTCTATTCTTAATGTTTTGGTGGAATCAAAAAATTTCTCTTACTATAAAAGAAAGGAAAGAAAGAAATAAAAAAAAAATAATAAAACGCTGCTGTTCAGAATCGCCTAAGAGGCTTTGTGATGTGAATTTACTAGACATAATACAGACCACGCGTTAATCCTATTTTAATTTGATTATTAATGGTATTTGCTCGTTCACTTTGACATCTCTAAGTACATTACTTTCTCTCCGAATGTAAAGAAAAAATCCGAATGAATATTTTTCGATTTTGTGTTATCTTCGATTAAATATACGAGAGGAGGGGGGAGGTCTGCAAACAGTCAAAATCCCATTTATTTAATGAATTATTAAAGCACTCTTACTTATTCAAAAATAGTTAATTCAGCAATTTGTTTTCACTTAAAAGTACAAAAATAAAATTGGCATTTACTCCTCTAAGTACCTTTTTTTTAAAAGAAATGTTTCTTTGATTCTCCTGGCAAATACGCGAGACATATTTGTGTAGTCTATCACATGTACCTATATATATATATATATATATATATATACAGGGTGTTCGGGATAAATTTGACAGTTTCGTAAGGAAAAAGAAAATCTTCTTTGTATCTATTAAATTTAATGAATTGACAAAAAAACATTACAGGCAGAGTTAATTACAATACTATCAACAAGATTTACTCAAAATAACCACCATTAGCATCGATCACAGCTTCAATTCTGCTTCGGAACCTCGAACAAGCTGATGCTACAGTCTCCCTGGGAAGGGCCGCAAAAACTGTTTTAATTTTATCCATTAACTGGGCTTTTGTATTACTGGAAGTGCGATTGGTGTCTTTTTCAACTGCGCCCCATACAAAATAATCCATGGGGTTAAGGTCTGGGGAGTTTGGAGGCCAAACATTTGGACTGGTGAAGTCGTAGAAATTTTCAGACAACCATTTTTGACTTTTCCCAGAGGTGTGGCAAGGGGCCGAATCCTGCTGCCATACATACGGCCTACCATTGGCTACCCTTGTTATCCAGGGCTTGACTACAGTTAGCAACTCCACGAACAAAGCCCGAATTCCAATGCCAGGGTTCTTCAACACCTGTTCCTGCAGATTTGCGAGGAATACTGCTGTACGAACGCAATCAGATCGTCTGCTAGGGATCTTTCTTCTTGCTACATCCTCGTAGTCTTCAAGGATATCTTTTTCTCCCGTTTTCATGTAATCTTTATCATCTCTAACTTCTTTTACAGCACTCTTTCCTCCATTTCTAAACTTCTTCAACAACCTCCAGAATATTTTGCCACTTCTTGATATTTATTTTCTATATTCTTGCCAAAGTCCTCCCATGACTTTTGTTTAGCTAGTATTACACACTGTTTAGCTTTCTTACATTTATCTCTGTATTCTCTAAGAGCACAAGCTGACTTTTTGCCAGGAACTTTTGATAAGCTTTCTTCTTTTCCTTCACTGCCTCTTTAACTTCTTGTGTCCACCATGGAGTTCTGATTTTTTTTATCCTTGCACACAACCTCACCACATGCCTCTCTGGCAGAATCAATCAATGTTTTCTTCCGAGTTTGACACTGAATCTCCAAGGTTTGATTCCTGTTCTCAAACTCTTTCATTTTTTGTTCAATAATCTTTCTGTATTTTAGTCTACAGTTCATCTGAGAGATGCTCAACTTTTATTCGCTTTAAAACTTTCTTACATGTTATTCTTTTCAATACGAAATTCAATTTTATCCTGCTCAAGACTAAATAGTGATCACTTCCAATTTCAAATCCTCTGTATACTTTGGTGTCCTGCAACAGGGAGAAACATCACTATCAACAATAACATAGTCAATGAGACGTTTCTTATTCCTAGCCTCTTCTCTCCATGTGAATTTTTGCACATTTTTATGTTGGAACATGGTGTTAGTAATAACCAGTCCATGTCCTGAGCAGAAGTCCAACAGATATTTGTCATAATTAGCTTTGCTCTTTTTTCCAAATTTTCCCAAAATATTTTTGTATGTCTCACAATCATTTCCTACTCTGCTATTTAGATCCCCAACAAGGACCAACTTTTCATTTTTCATTGTGTCAGGTGCTTTTTCTAAACCGTCAAAAAATTCCTCCACTGCTACCTTAGTAGAACCTCCTGTGGGACCATAGGCACAAATAAGTCTCATTGTCCAGTTCCTCATTCTCATATTTGCCCACATTACTCTACTTGAGACTGACTGCCATTCAAGAAGATTAGCCTCGTATTTTGTGTTGAATACTATGGCTGCTACTCCTTTTCCTTGATTGTCATTGCCTGAATATAACATTTTGTATTTATTGCTCAGAAAGATCTCACCAGTTTTGGTCTTTTTTGTTTCAGTCACCCCTATTATGTCGATCTGGTACTTATCTAATTCCTCAGCTAGCTCCATTTCTTTGCCATTCAGGCTTCTTACGTTGACAGTACCGATCTTTAACTCTAGTGATGTTGAGTTAGGGTTTGTTTTCAGATTTGTTCCAGTAGCTGACTTTTCGCTGTTCTCCCTGGTTCCCTGGTAAAAACAACGGGGGCCTTGTTTAACCGGGCGACGCCCCAGCCGGCATGAAATTTTGTCATGTTGTACCCTCATTTTTTATTTTGGTTTAACTAATAGGAATACAATTTGGTCGGCTAAATCCCAAATTGCCAGCCCATCCTCGTTCGTTCAGTTACCAAGTAGATATCCAACAGGGTGCACCACGAAAAGGTGAGGATTGGACATCAGGTCAGAAGCCCTGGTCGGTTCTCCGCATTCCTTTAACACTTTCATTGCCAAGCTGAAAATTGGAATTTCGTGTGGTGGCCAATTTTTTTTTAATTTTTTTATTTAGTTAGCGGCGTCCACGCGATAACGCGTGATCGGCCGTTTGGTGAGAGCTCGCATCGCGTGATATCGTTCATTGCCAAGTTGAAAATTGGAATTTCGTGTGGTGGCCAACTTTTATTTAGTTAACGGCGTCCACGCGATAACGCGCGATCGGCCGTTTGGTGATGACTCGCATCGCGTGATATCGCGTGATTGGCAATGAACGTGTTAAAGGCTATGTGGAGGTCTCCTCTTAGTTATACAGCTTTGACCCTTAAGCACCCCGTCGGTTTTTGTGGAAAGAAAAAATCCTGATACATCCGTCAAGACAAAAACTCGGTCTCTGTTGAAAATGCGTAGAAAGAATCATTCAGATCTATCCTGGAGGTTTCTCTTTTCTAGGACAGATTTGAACGAAGATATTTCCAATCAGGGAAAACACTCCAAATAGCTAAGAAATAGGGTAACACAGAGTCTAGACTTTTAATCATACTGAACAAGTTCTCTTGCCTGGTAAATATATTAAATAAATTGCAGCGACGAGATTCATTGATATAATTCACGTGAAACCGAATGATTAATTGCTCTAGCACTGTAGTTCAATCACAATCTTCTTCGACTAGAAACTTCTCTATTAAAAATTTCAAACCTTTTCTTCATGGAGACCACACTTATCAATTATTCAGGGTTTGCGTGCCAAATTTATCATTTTAGAGACTATTTTACATATGAAAAGCTACATATGTTATGTAAATTAATAAATTGCATATATGTAGTTTAAAACAAATGCAATTCCTCTCTTGGGAATATCCTTCCAATATCTATAAGATAAAAGTCCGCTTCCATTAAATGCTAAATTAACTATAAAACATAATTTTATGTCGTTATTAACAAAGTTTTATAACCGATATTTTTAATTATTTCATATGAATTTACTATTTTATCAGCAGGATTAATGAACGGATTAATTCCTTAGCTGACAAAACTTGTAACTTTAGAGAACTTGTAATGTGTGACTTTCAAGGTTCAATTAATGTTAGATATAATGAAAACAAATCGTCATTTCGTGCAAAGACAATGGACAGCTCGCTACTGTGTATAGCAATCTCATTCGTGAAAGAATGAAACCTATAAAGCAATTGTCAGGCGAGTCATGGGTTGGATACGATGATTCCGAAGTTCAGTTGCGAATGTGGAGTTACCTACCGCTCATGCTTTAACAGGTTTAAGAAGAGAGTGGGAATATTATGGATGTCAGTTTCGTCGAACACACGAAAGGCAGAGAACAAACTGTGTCTACGTGAATTGGAATAAAATGAGTTTCACAAAAGGATCATTAATTGATTTGAGTGCTCTCTGTATTCAGCATAACACAGAGGTTCGTGTGCTTTAGCAAATGTTATCAAGTAGGCAACTGCTGGTCACCGCAGTTGTGTTAATTTTAGCAAGACTTTCTAATATCCCAAAAAGTTTAAGTATGCGATTATTTTCAAATCCGAAGTCAGACTTAATAAGCTACGGCGATCGACAATTACATATACACCATCATCAAAATAAAAGAGAAATTATATGTACAGGGAAGCAACTGTTTTTAATTTAAAATTTCAAATAAGCGTTCAATTTCTGTAATTGTAATAACCGCACGAGAACATTCAGACGACTTCATTTTGAAATCATAATATAAATCTATATTTGGATCCATTAGTATTCAGCAATTTTCAACTTTTATAAATGACCTTTAAAAATTTTTAGTGAAGTGCTAAAAAAATGAAGTGCTGTGTTCCTAATTAAAAAAAAAAATCAAATTCATGTATTCAAATAAATGTGTCAAAAGAAGATCACCGTTTTTGTGATTAGTACTTAGCATAGTTAGAATAATAATTATATAATAATAATAAAATATAATAATAATAATTCAGCAATAGGGATTGATGAAATATCAGCACGTGTGCTAGAAGAGTGTTCAGCTGAACTGGCCATTCCTTTGACCAAGCTGTTTCATATGAGTCTCAGAACAGGGAAGATTCCGCAGGATGGAAGGAATGTACGGCAATTCCATTGCACAAGGGTGGTGCAAAGACCAATGTATCCAACTATCGACCAATCAGTATCTCAGGAGTGGTGGTGAAGATTTTGGAAAAATTGGTTAGGGCTCGCATTCAGAAATGGATTGACAGTGAATCTCTACTTTGCAATGAACAACATGGGTTTACTAAGGGAAGGTCATGTTTTAGCAACATGTTCACATTCTATAACAATGTTACCATTGAACTAGACAAGTGGGGAATGGATACACCATACTTTTAGATTTTGCTAAGGCTTTTGACAGAACACAGCATGGCAGACTGCTGCATAAATTGGAGAAAATTGATCTGGGTTATAGAATATTAGCATGGATAAAAGGATAGCTGACTGACAGATCAAAAAGTGGTATATATGGGGGATGCGAGTCTGCAAGATTTAAGGTAACTAGTGTACCACAAGGATCGGTGGTTGGTCCACTGTTATTCAATCTGTACATTAATGATATTGGTAAGGATCTGAAAAGCGACATACAGCTATTTGCTGATGATACAAAAGATAGGTAGGGTAATCAGGAATGCTACTGATATGCAGTACTTGCAGAACGATTTGAATAGGCTGGAATTGTGGGCATGGGAAAATGAGTGTTAGTTCAATGTCAGTAAATGTAAAGTCATTCACTTCGGCGTAATTAGATATCGGATGTCGTATTATATTGGTGGGATTAGGCTAGAAGAAACTTATAACGCTAGAGATCTTGGGGTGTTAATAGATAAGAAGTTGAAGTTCGGGGGGGGGGGGTCATGTGGAAAACATTGCAAATACAACTCAAAAGATAATTGCAATGCTGAAACGAACGTTCACATGTAAAGATAAGGATGTTATTTTGCCTCTTTACAAAGCCTTCATAAGACCTCACTTGGACTACTGTCTCGTCTCGGTTGTGATTTTGATATATTGGAAAGCGTACAAAGGAGGGTGGGTGTTCAAATGATATCAAGATTGTGGAATACTGAGTATGAAGACATTGAAAATTTGTAGACTGCAGACACTAGCAAAAACAGGAGAAAGAGGGGAGATATGTCTGAGACTTACAAACTTCTGACAGGATTTCAATTCATGAAATTTTCCTATTTATGGAGGGTGGGGAAAGGACGAGAGGGCATCCTTGGAAGCTGAGAATGAAGGCCGCTAAGAAGGGGGGGGGGGGGTGCGGACTAGATTTTCTCTCATAGGGTGGTGCGTAATTGGAATGGATTGCCATTGGATATTGTTAGTGCAAGCAGTGCGAATGAATTCAAGAATAAGTATGATAGCTGGGGTGTGTAGTATGTGGCCTCCCTCGATAAGTCTCTGACTCCCTGGAGGTCTCTCTTAATAATAATAATGATGAGTATGTTGTCTACTATACTCTTTTAAACCAACTGTGATTTTTAACATCAAAAACATGCAAAATATCTTCGAAAGCTAAGTCTATTCTCTGTGAGATCTTATGGCCCACTTCGTGCTGTTAATCTAACAGGATTAAGCACGAAGTGGGACATAAGGTCTCAAAAAACATTCGCAAAAATATTGTCTCGGTAATTTCCTCCAGCGTCCAGCGAATGGTAATAATTTTACTCATAAGTAGCTGCCTAAAAAAAAAAAAAATCTCTATACCTAAAATCTATATGTATGTGTGTATCGCTAAGTTCAATACTACAGCTAAAGTAAGTGCTACTGGCTCTCAGGCAATATAATGGAATGGGAAGGCTCAGACAACTACTTGTGCTCGATTCTCATATAACTTAAATTTATTTTTACGATTTCTCTTTCTCATCTGTCGAGTTTATTATTCTTCAGTCATATATTCGGCCCGTTTATGTTTTCGTAAATGCTTCGTTGGTGGCACCAGTAATTTCAAGACTACTGAGTTGACGCTTTTGATTTACAATTTCTTATAGTTAATACTGGGGCATTACCGGTCAATGATTGATCCATGACTTCTTATTTCTAAACCTGAGCAAGACGATGGTCTACCCAGTGAACCTAGCTTAACTAGTGCGAAAGTTCACTCATTAAGTCATGAGACCGGTCAGCTGAGTCAAGGCATTATTTCCTTGGTTTTTATGGGGAGGGAGGTGTACCCATAAAATAACGTAATAACCTAGCAGCTCGGTATAGTATGTGCTACTGAAGTTCAAAGATGTTTAATGCTAGATTCATTCCGGGAAGTCCGTGATTAATTTTATTAATATAGTTTGATTAATTTTGTAACACTATTCCGGACTAAAACTAGGCGCAGCTATTTTTTTTTTTTTTTTTGCATTCATGTAAATTGTACATAAATGGGTGCAAAAGTACTTTGTGTGAATTTTTCTTTTCTTATATGAATTTTTGTTGTTTTTTATGGTTTATTCTATTACTTGACACTCTTGGTATCATCAAGCGATGTAAAAAGTGTTTCATCCATTCAAAAACACCAAGTCTGGATATTGCATCATCTCTATAAACACACACAAAAATTTCAATAATTCTGATAACTTTTTTTTTTTATCCAGAAATTCACTTAAAATATGATACCGATTCTTTCTCTTAGTTATCTGTCGCTCCTTTATACAACGAAGCCATCATACATTATCACGCCAATCAAAACGACTTTACTGATAGAATAGAATTCATGCATGTAGAAACATGCCAACCACTGCATGTAGGTTACCAGATGCTCCTTAATAGCAATTCATATTTTACTTTATTGTTGGGCAATGTACATATAAATCATAACTATAATCTAAAGTTGAATAGAACATTTAGTAAGTGAATCTTACGCACTAAAGACCAATATAAAGAAATCTCATGGCAAAAACAGATGAACATAGGAAGTTCTCATTATGCAAGAAGAGAAGACTTGTGAATATCATAAATAGTAATTAAGAGATAGGTAAACAAAATGGGAGAAACATTTGCTATAATGATATTTCCATGTTTGAAAAGTAATTCGTTTTCCGGTTCGTATTCGCTAACATATCTAGAGAAAATTACAACACCTCGTTCCACATCTTCGAGAAACTGTTACTAATTAAACTGACCAACCGGAATGATACATACCAAGAACGTCAACGAATGCATATATAAACAGAAAAAAAATAAATAAATGAAAGAACCAAGTTTTCTAAACAATAGCGACACGGGAAACATATTTGCATATTCATGTTCAGACATTGCATGTTTCTGATGAATCAATTATGCGTTTCCTTAAGGAATAAAATTCCGCCCAATGTTCTCTACACAGTGACTGAAATTAAAATTATGCAATAAATTATTTAAAGTTTTGAATTATATTACACGCAACACTAATTACTAGCTTGTTTCCTTTTAACAATTTTAAAAATGTAGCAAACTCAGGAAAATTAAATAGGGAAGCACGATATTGCAAAACAAAAACGCGGCTCTCGAATTAATATTCAAATATAAAAAAAAAAGAATGAAAACTAAAAATATAAAAATAAAAAAGATTTAGTTTAAAAGTTCACTGCTAAAGAAAACTCCAGCTGTCTACAGATAGAAACCGTGAATGGGTGGGAAGGAGTCTGACACATATGTCCAATCATACTGTATTTAAACTTGGTAAGTCAAGTTTAAAAGGCCAAACACGAAGTAAATTTATTTTTGATTTCGCTGAAATACTTTTAGCTTCTAGAATAAAATGAAACTTTGCGAGAACTTAAGTCAAGAAACTTCAATAACTTTTGAGGTTTAACACGGAAGAAAACGAACTTCCTGAAGAAGACAAACACGAGATGGGAAGTGAAGAGGAGTTGAAAACTGAGTTAACAGCTCAGCGAGATTTCAAGTAACTGACATTCAAGGAGATGCACCACATCTACAAAGAACAAAAATCTTTCAAGCTACCATACCTTATCAAAAATTTACAGACAATCGAAGTTTATCTAGAAACTTAAAAATTTGTACAATAACTTCTTTCAATAACTTTATTTTCTGTATTTTAAAATGTCATTTTCCTCGGAAATGTTTATCTTTTAAATATAATTGGATATTTCTAAATCTATACGAGATTAAAAAAAACCGATAACTTTAATTTAAACACTGCGAAGTTGGATGAAAGAATATTCTCAAATCATTTGTAGTTTTTCCGCAATTTTCATAACCTAATCACGGTTACAAAATTTGCTGATGAAGTTAAACGAGTTAATTAGTGTGCACCTGTATATAAATTTCGGATTTAAAAAGCCCACTATGTATGACTCCACATACACAACTTTATAACATACTTCAAAGCTACTAAAATGAATAACTGTTCTACACATTTAGTGTTCCTAAAAGTGTCAGTGATATTTGTCTCCGTATGAACAAGAGGTATCTAAGGATCAAGAAACTAGCATGAGTAAATTTTTCCCCCCATATCATTATTGTCAATATAACGATGTTTGGTGTCTCATCAAGATTGATTCTTTACCTCCTTCCATAGATAGATCTAACATAATCAGCAAGTTTATATTAAAAAAGTGAGTTCCAAATCTTTCTGCAAAATTCCTGTGATTATACAATAAGCAAGTCTGGCAGCATGTAGATGATTTAAATTAAAACCCCGAAAGATGTTTAAAAAAAAATAAGTAACCATTTTGAACGAGTAAAGTTCAATTAAAGATTTAGGATAATCGCTTCAAATGAAAGAACGACCGAATCATATTCAATTGCCTTCGATTCACAGAGTACGTGAAATATCTGAAGAAACATTTCCTAGTTAATTTTCACAGAAAAAATGACATGAGCAACGGCAAGTTGACGAATGTTGATGCTAGGAAGAAAGCTCGATATTTTCAAGATAATTTAGTGTATCTGAAACAAATCCTGAAGACACTTCTCTCAAAAAATGTTCGAGACAACAGTGTACCTTTTTAATTATGATCTCTCCTTGGTAACAGCTACGATACCGATATTCAGTGTTGACATCGCAACCGGCTTTTAATATTCTCTGTCTACCAGCATGGTTAACGATTAAATTGTACAGTTTACTTTTAATTTCACCGAGGATTTTCAGCTGTAAAATCGGTATGAAAAATATGTACTGTACTGATGTTAACCTGAAAATAATAAAAATTGCTCTATATATAATTTCACACTTGTTGCTTATAAGTTGGTCACTCCTAGTCACGAAAAAAAAAAAAAATGTATTCAGGCTGCTCTGAGAATGCCACCGCATGCATAGTTCCCATTCATATAAATACAATTCACGTATTTAAATGAATTTTAAAATTCATTTAAATACGTGACAACAAGGCTCGTGAAAATTAAAATTTTCACGTGCCTTGTTGTCACGTATTTAAAGTGAAATTTCTACGTGAAAGTAACAATAACCACAGGTAGAGCTTTCGTTTCACGATTCTTATTAAACATTAAAAGAATATATATTCGGGTTTCACCTGCTGTGATGCACAAAAAAAAAAAAGTTCCTTTTTGCTCTTTAAACAGTTCAGGATGGTACAAAAATCCTTCAAAGAAAATCAACTGTTATATGCTATCCTCCAAAGTGGTGTAAATAAACAGTGAAAACTAAATAAAATTAAAACGACATCCTTCCTAAACCAGTATGCGCTGCTACACTCGAATGATCATAAGCACTTCGAGTAGTGCGCAAAGTTGACGTCCGCGATAATCATGGGTAGCAAACAAGAAAATGCCCAAGTCGGATTCATCGTCAATCCGAACGTTCAGTAGTAGGTCTAAGGCAGGATTCGGCAAAATTCTTACCGAGGTAAATTGTAAGGTATGCAGAAAATTCACCAGACGCAATTCATTGAATAAACAATTAAAAAACAAACTCGTCAAACAGCAGTTAATCGAATGGGCAATTCACCACAAGAGCAGTATACCTCGAGAAAAAAATAAAATAAATCGTCGATCGACAAGTCACCGAAAAGTAAGTTACAATTCACCTAAACTACTAATCATGGAATGAAATGAAAAATAATCATGAAGCAATTTTATGAAAACAGATCGCTTTGAGAACTACAGTGAGAATTAAGAATAAAACATTTATTAAATATCAAATAAACCGGTGTTTCACATATATAATAGATAATTTGTATTATTCTCCCTAACATATAACTAACGCAATATCAATATTCACAGAGTCATTCTTATAATTATTTTCAATATTCAGTTTGCGAAAATAACTTGTGCACTTTGTTTTGAAAAATAAAAAAACATCAATAATAAATTTTTATTAAAAGATTGTGTCCCACGAAATTTTGGATGCATACATTATACTTCTATATAGTGAAATATTTGAATCCCCCCCCCCTTCTTTCTGGATAATTTTTTTTTTTTGTTCGGTGGCAATAAATCTGATGATTTGTGGAATCATTCCAACAGTCAGTTATTAAAAATGAAAGCAATAAAAAATTAATGTTATTGTTGATAGTGATGTTTTCTCCCTGGTGCAGGACACCAGTGTACAGAGGATTTGAAATTGGAAGTGATCACCATTTAGTCTTGAGCAGGATAAAATTTTATTTCATATTGAAAAGAATAACATGTAAGAAAGTTTTAAAGCGAATAAAAGTTGAGCAGCCCTCAGATGTGAACTGTAGACTAAAATACACAGAGATTATCGAATAAAAAATGAAAGCGTTTGAGAACAGGAACCAAACCTTGGAGATTCAGTGGCAAGCCTTCAAGAAAATCCTGATTGATTCAGCCAGAAGGCATGTGGTGAGGCTGTCTGCAAGGATAGAAAAATCTGAACTCCATGGTGGACACAGAAAATTAAAGAGCCATTGAAGGAAAAGAAGAAAGCATATCAAAAGTTGTTGGCAAATAAGTCAGCTTGTGCTCTTAGAGAATATAGAGACAAATGTAAGACAGCTAAACACTGTGTAAAACTAGCTAAATAAAAGTCATGGGAGGACTTTGGCAAGAACATAGAAAATAAATATAAAGAAGGTGGCAAGATATTCTGGAGGTTGTTGAAGAAGCTTAGAAATGGAAGAAAGAGTGCTGTAAAAGGAGTTAGAGATGATAAAGGTGACATTAAAAACGGGAGAAAAAGATATCCTTGAAGTATGGAGTAGAGTAATTACTTCGAAAAATTGCTAAATGAAACAAGCAGTGATAGCACAGTGGTAAAAAACAGGCATACAGTCAGGAATGCATATCCATACTTAAAGTAGAAAAAGTCATCAAAGGCTGGAAATGTGGAAAAGTAGCAGGAGTAGTGATATTCGACCAAAAATGCTTAACTATGGTGGTATAAAAGTCTTACAGTGGCTGCACTGCATAGTTCAGAAGGCCTGGACAGAGGGACGAATTCCTGATGATTGGAGTAGAGCTCTCATAGTACTCGTATATAAACAGCGAAATGAAACTGAATGTGAGAATTACAGAGATATTTCTCTACTGAGTATTCCTGGCAAGATTTATGCAAGTATACTTGAGAAACGGTTGAGAAGAATTGTGGAAGAAAAGCTTGGTGAAGAACAAGCCGGATTCAGGCCAAATACAGCCTGTCAGGATCAGATCTTCACTTTACGACAAATAGTTGAGAAATCATGGGAATATAACAAAGATCTGTATTTAAGTTTTGTCGATCTGGAAATGGCATATGACAAGGTGCCAAGAGAGAAGCTATTCAATACGCTACAGTTATATGGTGTCAATTATATCAAGCAATACTTAGTCTTTATTTGAGTTGTAAGTCAGCAGTTACAATTGAAGGAAGTACATTATCTGTCTGTTATTCATTATCTATATGGATCACATTATGAAGGAAAGTGGTATTAAGCATGATATCAGAATTGGATATGTCAATGTCAGTTCTTTGCTTTATGCGGCCGATGTCATACTATTAAATAAATCCGCTAGAAGTATGCAAGATTCCCTGACTAAATTGAATAACTGTTGTAATAGATATGGTATGAAGGTCAGCAATAAAAAGACAAAGACAATGAAAATAGGCAGAATCATTGAAAATGTCAACTGTGTTGTGAACGAGAACCTGTGGAACAAGTAAAACATTTCAGCTACTTAGGCACGATTTTTAGTGAAGATGGTAAATTAAATATGAAAATAGACAACAGAATCAACAAAGCTGGTATTGTACGAAGTCAACTGAATAAATTTATATGGAATAAGAGAGAAATTAGCCAAAGCACTAAATTAGCTGTATACAAGACAGTGTTCAAACCAATTTTAACTTATGGATCTGAGAACTGGGTCAGAAATAAAACGCTTGACAAAAGACTAAAAACCGCAGATATGGGAGTCCTGAGGAAGATTAGGGGAGTGAACAGATGGCATCAATGTCAATATCACATTAAAAACGAGGATATTAGGAAAGAACTTGACATTGTCGGCAGTCAGGAATGCGTTAACAGAGCTAATCTCAGGTTGTATGGCCACTTAAACAGAATGGGCGAGGAAAGATTAGCAAAACAAATGTTCTCTGCCTCGTTGGCAGGAAAACAACCCAGAGGAAGACCAAGATATAGGTGGATTGATACGGTACAAAGCGCCTTAGACGATAGAAATATAAGATCTGATGATGTTGGAGTCTTTTTTTAATTTTTATTACATTAAAAATTTTGTAAATTTTTAATGTAATACTATCATATCCTGTGCATCCCTTGAGGGTACATGGCAGTAATTTGATGATGATGATACATAGACATTAAACTACAAAATTTTATCACCGCACCATACAACAGTAACTAGAAAAGAGTTTATTATGAAAAACAGCTCGTTTTCTAATATCTTGCAAGTGTGTCCAAAACATTATGTTCACCAAATTTACGAGTGCTTATGATCATGGTATGTTACCCATTTTTTTTTTTTACTCTGTACATCAATATATTTGCAATTTGCTAAATACATTAATATTAACCAGTTCAGAACGGTTGAGTAGCAAGAAAATGTCAACAAGGCACCCTCATAGCATGGAATTCATACATTCTTGATCAAACACAATAATATGTGTAACTTATTAACTAATAACAATTTATTAGTTACGTTTCACAAAATTTACTTTTACGATTTATTTTGTCCATTCCGCTAAATAATGGGAAGATTTTACTCAGATCTGGTCTTCGAAATTATTACAATAAACTTGTCGAGCTTTTCCTATATTTAATCTGGTTTTAAGCTACAACAAAGCAACGTGTAGAAAATATATTTTGCAATAACTCCGTCCTGACTCAGTGAAATTTAACAATATTCGGGATTTGCGAAACAGCAAGAACTTGTCTGTGTGATTCAATTTTGGTTACAATCGATTGTTCTAAAATACATTGAAATAATTCGTAGTTTCAATGGTCACCTGCATATATTCTCTAGATCTTTAGATAAAGTTAGCGAAATTTCAAAACAATATTTAGCACGAAACTAACGGTTTGATTAATGATGAAAAGGAACTGATCGAAAATTATCGGTAGACGAATTGTAGTTGATAAAACAGTGCATTCGATGAATCGAATGAACAAATACATAACAAATCGATTTCGATTAATTAAAGACAATTTATCAATCGATAAACTGTCTTTAAATTAACTGTTTTCGATGAATGTTCATGGAACTATGCGGAAATATTTTTCCTGAGATCTTCCATGTACTTCCATCAGCCTCACTTGCGTCGAAATACCAAAAAGATAGCAGAATAACACAACAGAAAAACAAGACAATAGAAAAAATATTTCTGTAAGCGCAATATTAAAAACAATGGTGTTACAATGTCTCATTTTTGTGTTAATGATGAAAAACTCTACTTTGATTTGCTATTATAATTATTTAATTTATTTATTGTAATCAATTACATAGGTGAATGATATTCATCAATTCTAAAAGCTGTATACGCACGTCCATGGCTTATTCATTCGACATGATAGTATTGACTAATGCAAGTGTGATCAGTTTAGCAAGATTTTTTTCCCTTCCTTTATTAATCCACTGAATACACTGGACTAGTGATATCGGGAAACAAAGATGACTATAACATAAGCCTCTCGAAGTTTGTTTCTGTCCGTGTGTGTTTACTCTAGTAAGTTAGGAAGAATAAGATCCAGAAAGCACTTCTCATTCATTAATAATGTTATTACTCTTCGATATGTATAAGTTAAAGGTCTGATAAGCATTCTCAAGCTGGTCTTGCACTACTGTTCCATAAAGAATATAAATGTTGGCAGCTGATATATTCTTACAGTGGTATCTCAATTATTCAACCCTCAATTCAAAACTCAATTATTCAAGAATATCGAAAGCTTCAGTTAATCCCTTCTTGAATGAGTATGTCAGTTGACTTTTGGAAAAGCACTAACATTCAATTAACAGTACTCACTGTTACATTAACAGAAAATTGATCTACAACCGCGATTAGATCGTTGAAAAATTATTATAATTTAGATAGCAGGCGCAAAGAAATAGACTACGAACAAAATTGTTGAGCGTCGTTTAATTGTGTACAATTATAAATCAACCTTTATTTAAAGTTATTTCATTGTACAAGTTTAATACAACTGGGAGAGGGAAAAGAATTGAACAAAAAATGCAAGATAAAAATAGGTTAAAAAAAGAGAGATTGGTGGTAAACGAAAAATAGCAAACGTATATTTCTTAGAAGGATGTGAAAAAAAGAAGAGGAAAAAAAACTATTATTTCGTGCTGCCAACTTATCTTACGGAGATCGAGTGGATAAACTGAAAAGTCTTCCTTTTCTTTTGTTTTAACAGAAGCTTCACTGATTAAAGCGAATGTGCCCGAAAAAAAAAAAAAATCGCTGTGAAGTAACACGAAATCTATTATTATTGACCATCGTGACACACGAAAAAGATCTAAGTGACCGAGATTTACTGCTCTTGCTGAGCAAAACAGACTGCGGAACAAAGTTGTTGACTACTGTTAATTCTGGACAATTTACTTTGTAATGGAAAACTTCCTCATAAAATAAGACAGCGACTCTAGACTTTTAGTCTAGTGTCAGAACTTGTGCGTGTTCTTGTGTAGACTAATTTATAAAGTTCTCGCTTAAAAATTTTTATATTTAACTACACGCAGGTTTTGTATGTCATCCTGTAATACTGAATTATTACAAAATTGTCAGTCTTATTATAATAAATTTTCGCTAAGATGTTCATTCTCAAATCTGTATGACAAACATACCCAAACGGTAAAAAATTCCAACTTTATTCCGCGCAAGAAACTTTTAAAAAATGAAGACGTGAATGAAATTTAATGGCTTCACTTTTTAGAGAAAGTAACAGCAGGTATAATCCATCTTTCTAAATATCGCCAACAGTTGACTTAATAACGATCTAGTTGCTCCGCAGATACAAGAGGTATCAGCGAAACAGAGATAGTTGTAACGTTGAGATGACGAACTTTCAGATGTACCTTTGATGATTTCAGTCAGAAGTGCATGCTACTGAAAAGTAGCTGAATATTCCTAAGTCGATAGCTGGATAATTTGGAGACGTCAAAAAAGGACAGTGATACAGATGTTAGGACATCGTGCCATTAAACACTACAAAAACAGAAATGTTCACATAAATATGTTTATACATATGCCGGTTATAAAGATTATTCCTTAGAAAGTTGAAAACAAAGTTTTCCTTACTGTTCGAATAACTAACGGAACTTTGAATAGTGCATTATATTCTCAATTGAAATACAAGCACTGTATACCGGTTGTAAATGAAGCGTACATTTCAAAAGAAATAAAGCATAAGGGCTCCCCCCCCCCCCCCGAGAGAACAAAGTATAGCCAATTTTAGTAATTCTATTAGCCAGGTTTGCATGAACTAACATTATTCAATTCCATGGCAAGAAGCGAAACATTGTAGTTTTCAAGATTACACCGTTCGGGCTTTACAAAAGTGATATTTTAAATATCACTTCTGTAAAGGTGTGTGTGCGTATGATGAAATGCTCGATATCTACCATAAACTGGAAGAGAATTTCTCCAAAAAAATGTCATGGCTAAGGCATAAGTAGGTCAATTATTAATTTATGCAGCTGTGGTGACAACACTATATCTAAAAGGATCTAAAGATCATTTCTGATCTGGTGTGTCATGGGTTAGAACCAGCTAATGCGAGTCAAATATCCTTTGGTATTTATACTTCTTTAAAATAAATTTGGGATCCGATTTTTTTTTCTATAACAGACGCACATCTTCTCCTTCTTTTCCATCATCTAGGTGGATGATGATGAGGCCGAATGAAATCTTTCCACTTCTGTCTGTCCCGGGAGAGTCCGAACAATTCTGTCCAGTTTGGTGTCGCTTGTTATGATTTGGCTTTCAGGTCCTCTTTTATTTTGTCTATCCATGTAATTCTGGGCCGTCCTTTGGATCTTTTACCTTCCATCGTTGTATTCAGGGCTTTAAATGTAGTCTTTCTGTCTCCATTCTGGTCACATGGCCAAATCTTCTTTCTTGGATTTTGTCAGTTATTGTTATTTCTTGTTTTAGTTGTTTCCTTATGTCTTCGTTTCTCAGTCGATCCAGCAGAGATACTCCAAGTAATCTTCTTAGCCAACCCATTTCAGTAACTAATAATTTTTTCTCTTCAGCCTTTTTTGAGATTCCAGCATTCACTTCCATAGAGGAGTATTGGGAGGACCATTGTTTCATAGAGTCTTACTTTTGTTACTTGTTTGACGTCTCTTGACTTCCATATTTTATTAAGTCGTCCAAAAGTTTGGGATGCTTGACTGATTCGTCTATTTATCTTTTATAATTTCACCATTGTACTCAATAACTCCTCCAAGGTAGGTGAAGTTTTCTACCTGCTCTAGATTCTTACTATCAATTTCAATTTTCAGATTGGTGTTTCTTTTTCCTATTTGCATAATTTTTGTTTTGTCTATATTTATGTTTAATCCAGATTTTATACACTCCTCCATTGTAGATTTTCTTCTGTGCTTGCAAGTAATGCAATGTCGTCTGCAAATTTAAAATTTGTCACATTTTTCCCATATATTTTGATTCCGGAGTCTTCATTATTTAAGGCCTTATTAGTTGCCTCTTCCAGTATAAGATTGAACAGGTCTGGTGACAGATTGCATCCCTGTCTTACTCTGCTCTCTGTGTGGAACCAGTTGTTTAAGGTGTCCTCCATTCGTACTGCACTTTCAGATTTCTCTTATAGATTCTTTATTATTCTTCTGGTTTTGTTGGGAATTCCAAATTCTTCCATAGTTCTCTTCTACGGATTGAATCAAATGTCTGACGAAATTCTATGAAATTTATGTAGCAACTTTGGTTGTACTCTAGTGTCTTTTCTATTAGCTGTCTTAAGGTGAATAGTTGATCAATTGTGCTTTGTCCTGGCCTGAAACCGGCTTCTTCTTCTTCTCCTAGTGTCAGTTCTATATATGGCTTAATTTGTTTTTGGAGTACTTTCGTAAAAACCTTACTTGGAAAACTGAAGAGGCTAATGCCTCTGTAATTATTGCATTCTGTTTTATCTCTCCTTTTTTGTAGATCCTTCCAAATAATATTTTTAATGGTTCCAAAAGTAGTTCCTTTCCTGCTTTTAAGAATTCTGCACGTATTTAATCAAAGCCAGGTGCTTTCCTAGTTTTGAGTTCTTCTATGCTGTGTGCTATTATTTCTTTGGTAAAGATATTTGTTTCCTCTTCCATTTCAGTGGCTGGAATCGTAATATCCACGGAGCTGTTATTATTATATAAACCTTTGAAGTATTCTTCCCATCTGGCCATTCTTTTTGTTTTACTTTCAATTAGTTGTCCCTCTTTGTTTTTGATCATTATAATTTTTGTTGTCCGTGTCTTACTAATTTGGTCTATTTGTTTATATAATCCATAAAGGTTATTTTCTTTTGATAGCTTTTCTGCCATTTTGCATTTTTATTTTAACCAGTTATTCTTGTCTCTTTTAGTTAGTTTTTTTTTCACTTTCTCTAGTTAATCTATTATATTCATTTCTGTTATAGTTCTGTTTTAGTTTCATGCTTTTCCTTTGATCGCTTAACCTTTTTACTTCATTCGAGATCCAATCCTTTTTACTTTCTCTTTCTGTGTAACCTATTGTTTTTTCTGCCGAATTTAATATTATTTCCTTTAATTTGCACCAATGTTCTTCGATGTTTATATTCTGTTTTGGTAGTTCCTTCAGATTTTTATCTAGTTCTAGATGATTTCTTAGAATATTGTTGTCTTGTAGTTTTTTTTTTTTATATTCAGTCTCCTTTTGACTCTAAAAGTGCTTCCAGATTTTAACTTTATTCTTAGGTTTGCTAATAATGGCTTATGGTCTGATCCACAATCTGCAGAGAAGGATCTGCAGTTTAGGATACTTGATTTCCATCTTTGGTTTACAATAATATAGTCTATCATATTCTTGGTTTGTCTGTCTGGTGACATCCATGTCCATTTTCTTTGGGGTTTTGGATGTTTAAAGAGAGTGTTGGTAATTGTTAGTCTATTATTTGAGCAGAAGTTTAGCAGTCTTTCGCCGGCCAGGTATCCCAGTCTTTGCCTACTTTTGCCTTTAAGTCTCCCATGACAATTAGGAGATTTTGACTTGATGTCTGCTGTACTGCTTTTTACAAATCTATATAGAACTCCTCAATGTCTTCTTCTGATGATGTCGAAGTTGATGAGTATACTTGAATAATAGTTAGTGATCCGATTGATGTTTTAAATCTTGCTTTAATTATCGTAGGTGAGATAGGATTGTAGGACAATAGAGAGTTTTGAGCCTTTAGTTTTAATATAAGTGCTACTACTTCTTGGTGTTTGTTGTCCTCCCTGCGTGAAGTTAAAATTTTGTATTGTCCATGGTGGAATTCTCCTTTTCCAGTCCATCTGGTTTCGCAGAGTACAATTGCTTCCCATCGGTAGTTGTCTAATTCATGCAGTAGTATTTCCAATGTTCCTTTCTGGTGAAGAGTTCTTACATTCCATGTTCCTATGCTTAAGTTTTTCCTGTCTATTAGGTGACGTTTTGTTCCAATAGCATATTTTTTGCCTTCACTATCTTGGTTCCCTAATAGTGGGCACGACCCTTGTTTGACCGGGCGACGGTCGAGCCGACATGTATCTTTACGTTGGTTAGAGTTCATTCGGTTTCAATGGTTAAGTTTTCATCAAGTGTCAACCACCACTCCTTGACCTGAATTCATCCGCTTTTTTTAGTAGATAGTGGAAACTACAGTTTGAGAGGAAAGAGTTACCCCCTCGCCATCGAGTTGCTCTAATAGCACGGGGGGGGGGAAGTAAAAAGTAAGAGAGTAGAGAGAAAGAAGAGTAGAAGACCAGTCTCCAGATATGATATACCAAGTGTATATTGTATGAAGTAAGATCAGGTCTAGCTTGGGTATCTCGGGTTTGCCATGCCCGTACTCACCAATGTGAGCCCCTGAGAACAGACGCACATACAAAAGTCAAAATAACCAAATACTTGTTCTGAAAACCAGCAATGTTTGTCATTCATATTTATATTTTCCAGATAATAATGAAAAAGGATATTTTCATGCTGATTATTTCTCAAAAAAATGCATTTTATATCTACTTTATTTTTGGGTGAATTTGTATGAATTTTTGGGTGACAATGAAGTTGTTTACTGACAATATATTATTCGACTGTGAATACAAAGGTTTGACTCCAAATGTTTGAAAAAGAAATTCTACGTAACATTTCAGTGGCTACTAGAGCAAATACAGCATGTATATTGAAAATGAAAAATATATATAAAAAAGGACTGTTTTATTAATAAGTTAAAATAAATAGTAATATAACTTCAGTGCAATAGAAATGAAATATTTAGTCATCATTCTTGTGTCCATAAACAGATACTAATTTGATCGATACAGTTTTTATGCAGCAGAATGAAATTCAAATTCGATTTGAGGGTTAAATTGGAAAAATAAATAAAATTGACTGCAAGAAATTTCCAAATAAGTATGTCTATCACACTGGCATAGTATTAAATGAAAAATTCAAATGAAAATTTCGATTCATTTCACAACAAATTACATTTTATTTTCCTTTGCTACAGTAGTTCTTCAGTATACTCAGAGTTTACTCAAGAACTGCCTATTTTGACAGAAAGAAATATAAGCTGAGGAGGTGATTATGGCAAATAATAGCACACGTACTGGCAGTCTCGATTGTCTCATAAAAACGTGAGTTATTTTTAGCCTACAACAGCTCTGCAAAATACAGTAAATCTGTCTACACTTCACTCTTCATCGAAAACAGTGAACAACCTGAATTCAACTGAATATTCCATGAAACATTCAACTAACATCGGCATCTAATTAACAAATTACGCTTTATTAATGGATGCCTGCAAAAAAAGATCAACTGACTGTCCTTCAAAATGGGAGTATTTAAAAGGCAGCAACTTCTAATGACAATTCATATATAGAATACGGGTCTGGTATTAAGTATTCTATTATACAGGGTGGCCTATAAGTCACGAGGAGGTTTCAACATTTAATAACTTTTTATTTATTAATTATTTTTATTCGTTTTTATTATAATGAAATACAAAGCCTGGAGCTGTTTCTATTAGTTATGAAAAACCAGATAACGTAAATGACTTTCATTTTCGGCTTCACAAAGAGGGAGCCCTTTCTACGGCATGTTCCACAACGTGCTGTTAATGTTTCCAGCTGCAGTGCCCTAATTTCTGGGGTTTGTTAGCATACACCTTTGCCTTCAGGTAACCCCACTAGAGAACATTCGTGCAGAACTCAGGGGGCTGTAGCCAGAAACATTAACAGCTATCATGGAACATGCTGTAGAAAGGGCCTTTCTTTGCGAAGCCGAAATGGAAGACATTTACGTAATGTGGTTTTTCGTAACTAATAAAAAAAAATCATAGAAAACTAATCGATGACACAGTGAAATTCCAATATTTGCTGCCTAGTTGGCCAAGTGACTAATATGCCACCTTTCTTTCTTTCCAATCAACAAGCTGTGGATTCGAATCCTGCCATGGGCATGGATATTTGTGATTGTCTGTAGATGGGAGATGAATTTCATTGCCAGGTGTGAGATCACCGCTCCGCTTATTGGAGGCATGAAGTAGCTTGAAAAAAAAAAATCCATGTTTGGTCTGTGCACGGTTCGTTGACAATGTAAAAAAAAAATGATAAAAAGAACACCATTAGCCTGCCCATACTAACGTACTACAGGTCGACAATGTGATATATATAAACTTTGCCATATATCCTATTAATTGAAAGCACTGTGCACTATTCGCGGCTGTACTTTTAGAGACAACCAATATCATTTTCGATTTTTAAACGTTAAATAAGTCATTTAAAGCAAGAAAAAAAAATTGAAAATGATATAACGATAATTATTACTTCCTTATTTAATACAAATAATGATAATACGTAAATTACGAATCACTATGCAGAAAATTAAAGAAACATATGAGAAGCAAGGAAATGATTTACAGACAGGTGCAAAAAAGACACGCTCTGGTGACGTAATACGCATATATCATTATTAGGATTATATTTATATTTTTAAATTATACACTATAGACGTTTTGCCTAATTTTGCCATGTAGTAAAAAATATATAATTATATCAAATCGCTTTGCTATAAAAACGAAAGTACAACTAAAGAAGCAAAACTTTTTTGGTAATATATTTGGTAATAAAATTTTGGTAATATATAATACAATATATAATACAACAGTTGAAGTACAGATTGTCAACATTTAACATTTCCGTTGTTTTCAGGGGAAACTATCATGATGTCTGCGACAAATTTATGTTGTTCAAGTACCTAGTCAGTGGTGTTAATTTTGGAAGGAAAAAAAATGGAAGAGTGTAAAAAGTTATAACACGTTTATTGACATCTTGATCCGTTTTTAGCTTATACAACATATAATTTTATTGTTGCTAATACTGTCAGCTGTGATACTGAAGACAGCTCAGGCAAGGTCTTCTTGGTTATAACCCTATTAATGATAGGATAATTTCTATTAGACTTAAGGCTCAGTCTACCAAAGTATCCATTGTGGTAGTTGATGCACCCCACGCGGATAGGCCTGAAGAAGAGAGTGGGGAATTCTATGAAAACTTACAAACTGTTTTGGACTGCCTACCAAGGAGAGACATGCTTTACGTCTTAGGGGACTTAAATGCAAAAGTAGGAAAGAGTATGAGGGTTAGGCAGGAGTGTGGCATGTTTGGTCTAGGTGAACGCAACACCCATGGTGAAAGACTGTTGGAATTTGCCCATGCTAACAGATTAGTTATTACCAATACCTGCTTCCAGAAACACCCAAGACAGATCTATACTTGGATATCTAACATTGATGGGTCAAGGCACCAGATTGATTACATCCTGTTTACATTATGTCTCCAGCGGTGGAAGACAAGCAATTCTGATGTGCACACTTGTCCTGGAGTAGATTGTGGTACAGATCATCAGCTAGTAAGAGCCACAGTAAGACTAAGACTCCAAAAACTTCCAAGTCATGCACATTCCACTAGATTGGATGTTAGAGTAATTCCTAGTGGATTCACAAAAGAAACATCAACTCGGTTGGATGATATTCTGGAGACAAATGAGAACTCACCAGAAATGCTTTGGGAAGGAATCAAGGTGATAATACAGGATACAGCCAAGAAGTATCTCGGCCCAATAAGAAGACCAAGAGACCCATGGATATCAGATTCAACATGGGAACTAATCAAAAGAAGGCGGTTGGAAAAACAAAGAGACACAGGGACTGAAGAATATAAGAGATTACATAGAGAAGTCAGAAGAGCCATCAAGCAGGACAAGGAACTCAATAAAAGTTCTATATTAATAAATGTGAAGAGAGAGTTCCAGATGAGGAGGCTCAATTATAAAAGGATGTTTTATTTAGTTCGTGACTTAAAGCAAAATATTTTAAGCCCAAATTGAATGTCATCAAAGACAGGAATGGAGCATTACTAACAGAAGAAATGGAAATCAAAAACAGATGGAAAGAATACTGTGAGGAACTGTACAGTAGAGTGGATAATGTGGAGGAGCCCTTTCACCAGGAAAATTTGGATTTGGAACCTCCTCCACTTAGGAATGAAGTTGAAAGAGGTTAAGCAGCTTAACAGCAATAAGGCACCAGGTGCATGAAATCCCAGCACAGTTAATTAAAGCCACAGGGGATGGAGGTATAAGAGTGTTTCATAGATTGATTACAAGGATATGGGAGACAGGATCATGGCCTACAGACTGAAAGAAGTCTGTTTTAATACCACTACATAAGAAATATATGAAAGCGTGCAACAACTATAGAACTATTAGTTTAGTATCTCATGCAAGAAATTTTATTGAAGATCATGCTAAATAGGATTGAGGCAGACATGCCCGAGGAACAAGCAAGTTTTAGGAAAGATAAGGGCACCAGAGATCAGAGCCTTTGCCGTAGACAAATCATAGAAAAATATAAAGAATTTAGACTTCCTCTGATAATGTGTTTCTTAGACTACTCTAAAGATTTTGACTGTGTTCAGCATGTGAAACTGTGGAAAGTAATGAAAAGAATTGGTTTTCCTCAACACACTATCTGGTTGATAGCCAACTTGTACAGGTAGCTTCTTGCTCCCTGTACAAGTTATTAATGTGATTGGCTTCAGGTTGGAAAAGGAGTAAGGCAAGGATATTTACTTTCTCCTCACTTTTTTAGTATATGTGTTACGCGCAGATTGTGAAATCGCACAATTCACGAATACGCAACATTTTTGCTCATTTCATGAACTGTGCAAAATTGTTTAACAATATGTTACGCGCAGATAGTGAAATCTCACAATTAACGGAATGTGTTCATGGAATGTGTAGAATTTTGCACAATTCATATTATTACCAAAATATTATTACCAAACTTTTTAAATGTTTACCAAATGTTTTTAAAATAAGAAATGTAGCTGTTGGAAAAATCCAGTTCTTTGTAACTACCTAACCTAACAAGTAAACGAGTAATTAAGGATTTTCACAAGACTTGTTTGGATGGCATGAAGGGTTAGGTTAGGGTAGGTTTATGGACAAGGATTCAAAAGATGCTCTTGTAAAACACGTTGTACAAATAAGAAATGTAGCTGTTTGAAAAATCAAGTTCTTTGTAACTACCTAACTCTTCACGCCATCGAAACAAGTCTTGTGAAAATCTTTAATTATTGTTTACTTGTTAGTTGTAACGAAAACTTGTAACTAAAACGTAATGCTCATTTCATGATTTGTGCACGCCGTTTTACAATGTTGCGCATTCCGTGAATTGTGCGATTTCATAATCTGCGCGTAACATATATACGGAGGACATCATGCGTGAAGCATTGGATAAGCTCAAGACAGGAATTAGGATAGAAGGTAGATTGATCAGTAATCTGAGGTATGCTGATGATACAGTACTCCTTTGTAATGACATGGAAGAATTAGGACAAATTCTTGACATAATTAACAAGATCAGTAATAACAGAGGACTTCAACTAAATCCTAGCAAGACAAAGGTTATGGTTCTCAAAGGAAATACAAACAGGGAAGCTCTTGAGAAACAAGTTTACCTTAATGAAAAAAGAATTGAGGAAGTCAGCAAGTTTGTGTACCAGGGATCCATTATTAATGTGAAGAATTGCTGTTCAGAAGACATCGGAAGAAGGTTAGGAATGGCTAAAACAACAGTCAGAGACTTGTCTAAAATCTGGAAGGATGGATCTATCTCCATGGGAACAAAGTTGAGGATTTTGGATGCAGTTGTTTTTCCAACAGCGACTTATGAATGTGAGAGTTGGAACCTAAAGAAGTCAGATAAGAAAAGGATATCTGCTTTTGAGATGTGGTGCTACAGAAGGCTGTTGAGAATATCATATACTGAAAGGCGTACAAATGAATGGGTGTTATAAAAGATCAGTAGAACTTTAAGGCTCCTTAACAATATTGACAAAAGAAAATTAAAATATTTTGGACACATTGAAAGGATGGAAGAAGGATTTCTCAGAACAGTAATAGAAGGTAAAGTTCCTGGAAAAAGAGGAAGGGTAGACCATCAATGAGATGGATGGATGGTGTATGGAGCAACTAATCTTAAGAGAGTTAAAGTCTCCAGAAAAGCAAACAACAGGACTACATGGCGAGGCCTGGTGTGGCACATCACTGAGCATCGGAGTGACCATACGGCATCTGTGGATGTCCAGTGAACATATAGAGAATATAATATTGTCAGTACAAATAATCCAATTGAAACAATTCAATAAATTTTAAGAGCAAGCCTAAATACCACATTTCATTACATTCCATCCATCCAGTGTGTAATTATTAATATCGGTTCGAATAATTTTGTAAATAAGAATTGACAAATTTAAACTAAAACTAAACGAACCGCATGATGAACATCCTGTTGGTGCGGATGAATCTGACACTGGTTTTTCAAGTTGCGCACCCCCCCCCCCCCCACACACACACATGAATATGGTGCAACGAACAAAACTGGAACGGATCAATAAATTTTGATAAGGTTGCCAAATATCATATTAGAATAAAATTTGCCAGTCGCAGCTGGAATAACTTGCATACTAAGTCAAAAAAAAAACAAATTTAATAGGTGTTAGACAGTATGCAGAAATGCACTTAAAATGGATTAATTTTACAACGTGCTTCAGTCTGGTTTTATCAGGTCATTATAAATTTACACCATTAATAGTGAATATGAAGAACGTGTTTAAAAAAAAAAAAAAAATGAACCTAAAGACTAGCACACTTTGGGCTGCTGAGCCTGTACAGAGAGACATTAATCAATGATAAATGTGAATTTTGCGTTATTTTTAAATCATTACTTGACTAGTTAGTTTCCAACTCATTTTAATTTGCTAAGTAAGTGCACTTAGTAAACTTTCGGGTAGTTCTTAAAACTGTGAATTATTAATAATCAACGAAAACGGCTATCCCACTGTTTGTCATCATAGTTCCTTTATGTATAATATATCGGCAACTTGCTATTAAATCATACATCTTTTTAAAAATAAAAAAGAAAGAAACCACTTAACAGACAAAGAAAAAAAAAGTTCAACACTCAAGTATCCACAAAAGTGAGAAACTTCGAAAATGTCATGAATATCAGTACGAAATAACCTGATAAGTATGTTTTGAACTTATATGGACATGAATCGAATATAAAGATCAAATTCATAAATATATTAGCACACTTAATTATCGGTTCGAAAAGAATATACTGTATGTAGCTCGATCCTTTCTTTATCAGGAGAGAAGTTTTGCAAAAACGAAAAAAAAAAAAAAAAAAGAAGTGCGTTATGTAGCAGAATCTAATACATTAATTGTAAAATGCAGTAACGAAAAAAAAAATAATAATAATAAAAATCTGAACAGCTTATAGGAGCCTGTGTGTGTCAATAGCTTAAAAACGGTAGTAGGTCACACAACAAACCCACGGAAACACAATCAACAAGCAACGATCTGTATATTCAAGAAAAAAAAAAAAAAAAGACTTCAGTGAAGAAAGTGTGACGTTAGAAAAAACGTTCAAAAATGGGGGGGGGGGAGTTCAGTAGATAACAGTGTCAGTAATTTCAATGAAAGTAAATTACAATGTTGCTTCGGAATCGTGTAATAATGGGAATGGAGAAGTCGGCTCCACAAGACAGTATAAACCACTTAAAAAATAAATGTACCTAACAGACTCAGTAAACTGAAAGCTCATTTTTTTTGAGAAATTATTCTATATAGAACAATCCATTTGAAAAAAAAAAAAAAAAAAAACCATTTTGAAAAGAAACAGTTCTAAAAGGTTCTTACATTCCTATGTAACAAATAAAAGAAACAGATCTTGTGAGGTCACGAATATAGAAAAGCAAAACAGACTATACCAATGTAAATACAAAGATAAATAACCTTGACACCTGAAATAATAATAAAAAAAAACTAGAACAAGGAAATGTGAATGACAAATAAATCGGGCAAAAAAAAAAAGTATAGTAATCTTGGAAAATACTGGATTTCTTTCAGAAAATAATCTGAAACCTTCCTTACCTTCACATTTTCAGTAGTAAATATCACGTCGGTGTTACAGCTGCAGTCTATAATAGATACAGCTGTAAATTTTAAGAACAAAATAATAATAATGTGAACTAATGCGCTGCAATATTGGATTACGTCCTCATCTCAAGTTACAAATTCAGTTGTCAAGACAACAGCATGAAGTGCATACCTCGTGAGCCAGTCTTCTTTTATTTTATTATTTTTTTTGCCCCTCTTGAGTGTTTGAAATAATTAACTAAAATGCATATACAGTATACACTATTTCGTAGGTCGGCAAAATTAGAAATTAAAAACCATGACATATTTACTATTCACAATTTGAAATGCAAATAGAGCCTCGTTGATACGTTTCTTAGTAATGAAGGTTTCTTCTTCTCTGCCTCTGGCTCCAAATACTTCTAACGCAAAGTGATTGCAAAATCCCATTTATGTGACTGTGATCTTGAGAAGAAAAGAGTACAAATAAAGGAGACGAAGCCGCCACCTAATCTTCAATATCGCTTTTGCGAATGTCGCTCATCAGTAATAGGAAGCGGTAAAGGCACAAAGATTTTTCAATTTCATAATATTTTCAGTCTTTTTCAGGCAATTTCTAAGCAAGAATAATTCGGCGTTCTGTAACGTTTTAATAACTTTATACTACATGAATTTTTATTATATGCGTTTTGAAATATCTCAATCGGTTTTCACGATATAAAACATTAAATCGCACGAAAGTGGAACCTAAATATAGTATATATGACGGAAAGCATATCATTTGAGATATTTTATTACGTATTTATAGATAAATTACATTGTTCCGAGATAATATCTACTCTATATTATAAAATGATAAGGCTTTTTTTGTAACGTTTTTGTGTCACGTTTTTTGTCAAGTTATTTGAAATGTTTTGAAACTCAGGGCTACCCTGAGTGTCGAGTCATCAGAATTCAAGAACAGACCTACCAGTCCGGAACTCAGGGGGTTGGGCGCCGAAACTCGGAAGGGGGGGGAACCCCACTTTCGAGTCATCAGGAGAACGAGTCTACCAGTCTGGAACTCGGAGGGGTTGGGCGCCGTAGGCGCCAGGATCCCCTTTCGAGTCTTCAAAATTCGAGTCATCTGAATTCAAGGAGAACCGGCCTACCAGTCCGGAACTCGGTGGTTGGGCGCCTTATGCGCCGGGGGGAGGAACCCCTTTCGAGTTTTCAAAATTCGAGTCATCAGAATTCAAGGAGAACCGGCCTACCAGTCCGGAATTCGGGGGGGGGGGGGGGGGGCGTAGGGTCAGATCCCCTAGTATATAAATAAATATATAAATTAATAAATATAAATATTGATATTTGTGGAGTTTTGCAGAGAATGATAAAAACGTCTGCAATAAAGTTATTTTAATCCGAGAGCTCCGTCAAATAGTCGATGCATTATAAAATAAATAAACAAGTGTCAAATGTAGTAACTAGTTTCTGACCGTTCTAGGGTTATGTACTCTAGACACTTTTTTTTTTTATTCCTACAAAGATGTTCGATCGAAAACTGACACCAACTGATATGACCCGACAAATTTTAAAAGAACCTAATATCAAATTTCAATCAAAACAGTATTCAATTATTCATATATCAGTTTGAATTGTTTTCCAAATGTTTCCAATACAAATGCGTCGACTGAAGCTAAAATTGAAATACATGCGCATAGAGCGGAGGAGATGGCAATATATAATTTCCACACATTTTCCCTCTTTATATCTCCCTGCAGATGACCTGATGGAAAAATGTTTGCTGTGAACAAAATTTTGCAAGGATTCTGTACATTAATTTTAATAGAATCCGTTATATTTATATTTGAATAAAATACAAGTGCCTAGCATCGTGCAAACCGCACCTAATGTCAGGTTCAGTTATGATAATGAATGGTGTCACTACAAGAATGCAGCTGCAAAATGCGCATGTAATGTTTATTACATTTCTTTTCTTGCTTTTTTTTTCTGTATCATGGATTTCTTTAGAAAGAAAAGACTTTGAAGATTGGTATTAAGCAACAATATTTTTTAAAGCTTCATGCAATACAATAAAATACAGAACCTCCCCTATTGTAAGTAATCATCTTTCAATAGTAGCACCATATAAGCGAAAATTGCAATCATCTCAAGATAATAAAGTCATTTTCAATTATTAACAAGAATTAATAACAGAGTGACATTCATACCTGTATTTGGATAGGATAAAACGTATGAACTCACTACAACTAAAATTCCATACTAATCTTGGCTAATTCTGACATGAAGCGAGAGAGAAAAAAAAACACGCTTTCTCACAAAGCTCACTCATAGAAGTAGAATAGAACTAATAGGTTAGCTTTCACAGCGCAGTCTAATTACATGGTGCGTTATTAAAATTAATAAGTATTGCACTCAATAGACTTCTCCCAGATCTGAATAATAGAATGAATCCATCTCGGCTATGTATTAAATCTCCTAAAAAAACAAATCTGAAAATGTGTGTTGATAGGCTTAATGCGATTTTTTTTTTTACTTGAGAAAAAAAATTCTAGGAAGAACTAATTCTGAAAACTTAATTTCCAACTAAATTTTAATAAAGGACTTCATTTACTATCCATATTTTGCTGCTGATAGCACACATACATAGAGTGGTCCATTTAGAATCCCCTGCTTTCGACCTGTTCTGCCTTCAAGGTTCCCTTGCTCCCATTTATTTATCTGCTGCATTTACTCCATTCTCCAATAATTACCCAGACCTCTTCCTTTCTATGAAACTCGACCATCTACAATTCAGCCATTCAAAGAGTCGGGGGTCATCTTACTAGGCGACCAAAACATCCATAATTCCAACTGGCTGCCCTTTCCCGACATCACTGAACAAGCTAAACGAGAGGCGAAAATCTTTGCAATATGCATTAGGTATTGCTTATTAGCAATACCTAATGCAAATAGTTCATCTACTTACATGAATTCCTGAAAACCCAATTCACTCACCCAATACTTCGAATCTCATCTTAACCAATTCTCCCTCCAAATACAGAGTAGATGTCACCTCAGACATCTTGTACAAGTCACCTTTCTCACAGAATGCCCTTCCTTAAGCCACATCCTACTTCACATTCTCTGACATTACAAATGCGCTGGGATGGTCTCTGGAACTTCTACTCCTTTCCATGGTATGAAGAGGTCTCAGAAATTATCCTCACCAGCATGAGGGCCTTCGTCCTCTTCTACCCACAATCCTCGTTCGCATTCCAAGTCTTGATTTAACAGAAAGTTAAAAAGATTTCATAAAGGCCAACAACAGGAAACTTTCCTCCTATCGTGACTTCTGGTCCCTTGCTATGGCCGATGGACCAAATTTCTGCTCACCTGCAAGGTCCACCTCTCTCTAATGCTGACCTCCTGGCATCACTTTTTTCCTCAACTCCTGCATAGATCACCAGTATAGATTATCCATACTGGAATCCAAGCCCCGTATGCCTCCTGTAAGTTTTCGACAAAAAGATATCAGAAATTACTAAATAATTTGAACGCTAAAAATATGCTGGTTCTGATGGCATGTCTCCAATTGTTCTCAAACACTGTACTCTTGACGTAACACCTGTACTGAATCGTCTCTACGATATATTATATATAGCTGGTACTTATCCCAATGGAAGCAATCTCATATCGTGCCTATTCTATTAAAAAAAAAAAAAAAAAAAGAGTCTACCATCAGACTACCGACCAATTGGCATCACCGCCATTACTTCGATAACTACCAATTAATTAGCAACCACCAGTATGGATTCCGCCAATCAAGATACACAAATGTCGTCTCAGCTTACAGCAAATACCACTAGATATGTTCCGTGGTGGAAAGTTTCAGCGAAACTCGCTGTCGCTCTTGACTTTTTCAGAAGTTTTGATCGTGTCTGGCATCTAGGCTTGTTAAACAAACTACCATCCTTGGATCCACACTCTGTAACTGGTTGCTATCTTCCTCTCTGGTTGTTCACTGCGTGTCAGGGTTGATGGCCTCCTCTCTTCGAGCTTCACCGCCAAATGCAGGTATACCTCAGGGCTCTGTTCTATCACCTACCCTCTCTTATGTACATAAACGACCTACTCGAAATCACCATTAATCCTATCCACAGCTTTGCAGGCGATAGCATTCTCCATTCATCCTACTCATTTGACAAACCATGCAGAACGACGATATCCTAAGTATCATCTAAAACTAGTGCCTCTTCTTGCGCAAGAGATCGCAGCTTACATTCCCTTACCCTCAGTAATATACAAATCACCAGATAAGATTGGATCTCCCTGCTTGGACTAATATTCAACCTCTAGCCTCCCCTAGTATAAACAAATCACATCAATAGCTTCCTCGGGATTAAAAAGAATAAATAAAACTAGGCATTCTTTCATTCAAAATGCTATTTTTTACCAAACTAACTATTAGTTATATACAAATTCATCCATGCTTAGAATACTGCTCACGTTTGGCGCAGAACACCTAAAACTCTAAAAATATCGATGCCGTACAATGGAGGAATTCGGCTCACAGGCGATCTCTCTCACAGATTCACTTCAACCTCTATCTTTAAAAGACTATTGCTCCACTGAAATTTTCTAAAATCTTGTGGAAGTTCACCCGTGAATGTGGCAACCATGTTCCTAAATGATGAAGACGGATAGCTCAAACAGACCTTTCATGGGCCTGGATAAACTTCTGAGCCTGGGGGATAATCTTTTAAAAATAAAACAATAACTAAATTAAAAGGAACCATGAGAACTGAAAATTTTAATGTGATATACAGTGGAGTTGACAGAGACCAAAGAGCACAAGCAGGAGTCATGGTTTGGATTCATAGCTCCCTTTCAAAACAGTTAAAACATTATAAATTATGGAATGAAAGAATAATAGAAGCTAAAATAAAAATAGATAGAGGCTGATTAACAATAATTGGTTTATATGCCCCAAAAGAGGGAAGAGAACAAGATAATATTGATTTTTATAATCAGCTACAAAACATATATAATAAAATAAATAAAAATGATTACGTAATTTTAGCAGGAGACTTAAATGCAAGAACTGGAAACACGAAAATTAATAATAATATAGGAATACATGGAGAACATACTCTAAACAGGAATGGTAAAAAATTGATTGACTTTGTAGTTTATAATAACCTAAAAATAATGAATTCCTTCTATAAACATAAAGACATACATAAATATACTTGGGCAGCAAGAGGATGGAAATCAATATTAGATTACTTTATACTAAATGAAAATACATCAAAATTTTCACTAGATGTTAGAGTTCACAGAGGATATGAAATAAGCAGTGACCACTTCCTTGTTAACATAAAATTAAGATTACCACCTAAATGGCTACAAGTAACAAGAACAGAAAGAAAAATTGAAACATTTGTTTATAAAACTAGACTATTGAATGACACAAATGTACAATGGCTATATAAACAAAGAATTAACCAATATCTAGACAAAATAAAACAAAATGAAGAAATAGAATGGCTTAATATAAAAACGATACTAAATGCAGCAGCAAATGAAAGCTTAGGAAAGACCAAAACATTCAAGAAAAGAAAAAAACTGAAGATCTGGGATGATACAATGAAAGAAATAATCAAAAAGAAAAAAGAAGCCTATCATAAATGGTTAAGCAGTAAAAGATTAGAAGATGAAATAGAATATAAAAGAATAAGAGCCATACCTAAAAGAGAAGTCAGAAAAAGACAGAGAATCATGGAACAAATTTGTTTCTAATTTAGAACATGAATTATATAAAATAAGACTCAATGTATATAAAATTTTTAAACACTTAAATGCAGATACCAAAGAAAACAAAATTAAACGCTGAACTGAAATTAGAAGAATTTCTAAATTACTACACAGAATTGTGGACGGACAAATATTTTAAAAAAGACAATTGGCAAACAATTAACAAAAATGAAAAGGAAATAACTAAAGAAGAATTAGAAATCAGCCTGAAAGAAACAAGAAACGGAAAATCACCTGGAGAAGATAAACTAGGTTTAGAACTATATAAATATGCAGGAACCAGATTCAAAGGAATACTCTTATTATTTTTAAATAAAATTTATTCCCCCAATAGAATGGAAAAAAAGCAATTGTGATTCCTATCTTTAAAAAAGGTAATAGAGATGACCCTAAAAACTATAGAGGTATCAGTATACTAAATTCCTGTTACAAAATATATAGCAGAATCTTAAATAGCAAACTAATGAAATATTCCGAAAACTTTATTTTAGAAGTACAGAATAGATTTAGAAAAGGACGATCATGTATAGACCCAGCCTTTTACCTAAAATTAATAATAGAGAAAAGAAGAGAATACAATTTAGAAACACATATTGCATTTATTGACTTTGAAAAAGCATTTGACAAAGTTAAAAGAAACATTATTTAACATATTAAAAGAAAGACAAATACCAAATAATATCCTAAAAGCTATCACAAGTATATATGAAAATAATCAAATACAAATAAGATTAAATCACGAGCTATCATATACGAGAGAGATAAACCAAGGGGTCCGACAGGGATGTCCACTCTTAGCAACTCTTTTTAATATCTACTTAAATGAAATAATAATAAAATGGAATAAAAATTTACATCAAAGGAATTAAACTTTCTTCTACAGTAAACTTAAACACTCTCCTCTTTGCGGACGACCAAATAATAATAATTACAAATTCTGAAGATAACTTACAAAAAGCTATTTTAGATCTAAATGAGATATCCAAAGATTATGGTATGATAATATCAACGGAAAAATCAAAAACTATGGTCTTTAAAGGACAAGATCCAGCAAGAACTAAAATAGTAATAGATAACAAGATCTTAGAACAGGTGAATTCATTTAATTACCTAGGATGTACGATCACATATGAAAATGAAAAAGATATAAACGTAAAAATTGCAAAATATTTAAAAATAACAGGTGTAATTAACTCTATATTTAAACCAAACCTAGTTCAAAAACAAACCAGACTAAACGTATACAATACATTAGCGCTACCAGTCTTAATGTATGGAAGCAAAATCTGGACAATAAAACAAAAAGACAAAGATTAACAACAGCAGAAATGAAGTTTATGAGAAAAACTGCAAAGTATACCCTATTTGATCACAAAAGAAACGAAGAAATTATGAAAGAATTAAACCAAGAACCAGTAATAGAAAAAATTAAAAAATATAAGCATAAATGGATGGAACACGTTCAAAGAATGAAAACAGAAAGATTACCAAAACAAGCCTTAAAGTACAAGCCATTAGGGAAAAGAAAACCAGGACGTCCTCTTAAACGATTCAACAATGACTTCTAAGGCCGGAACGGGCCAGCTAGGCCAAAATCCTTGATATGCATGATGATGATGACTTTCTTAAAAATGATATTCATGAATCGTAACAGTGAATTCATTTCAAGCCCTAGCATCAATATAAATATTTCAATTTTAACTGCCAGAATTTCCAATAACAATAGTATGATATGATACATATGATCAGATACAACCTCTCAAACTAATCATTTCAAAGAAGCAAACAGTCGACAAAGTCTCATATTTCTCAGAGGAAAACGCGTCGGCATTCTTCGTTAATCCCAAGCAGATAAGCTTCGTATAGTCAGAAACACTACGGGCTTAATATTTTTTATGTAATATAAGCTTACACAGCGACCCAGAATAAAAGAACAGGAAGATAAGAACGTCGTTCGCAGTAATAACACACTAATTACCAACAAACAGTTTAATCTTGTACTAAGTGACTAATATGCCAGATTAGAGACTACAGCTGAAAATTTAATTAACTGCACGTCCACACGAAAAGCAAAAATTTCATTAACTGCAGATAGTTTCAGCCCTAACAGTATTTACAAAATTCATTACTTTTTTACATTAAGCGCTCAGTGCAGTCATTTTAATCTGCTAAAGAAAAACATTAGCTATTTCTTCAGTTAATTTTCCACTGTTTTTTCTTTTTATCTGGTGCAATAATATGTACTTAATTTATCAGTATTTTGGCGATGAATAATTTTGTCGAGTGAGCATAACTATAACAGAATGGCTTACTTAAGCTTTTGATATATAACACGAACGGAATTCACAACAATTTGGTTTAAATATAAAATTATATAATTTCTCCTTGCTAATTAAATATGTAACAAGTTAATGAATATTCATGTTTTAGCCTTCAATGACGTCTGATATGGAGATAGCCAGAAACCTCCTAAAATTTCTAATTTCTAATTCACTGACAAGTAATGGTTGATTGAAGACCATGTGTATTAGGCATTTAACAAATTTCTCCATTGATTGAACGAATTTAGATTTAGGTTACGGATCGCGCAGAAGGAATAAAGAACAACACTGTTGACTTTTGCACCCTAAGGGAGAGAATTTATCCACAGCCGTTTCACATTCATGCGTGATGAATGGCATCCCGCTTCCCACATTTTTCAGTGGAGACTTTTCATGATGCTGATCGTTATTCTGCCGTTTAATTTCCACAATACTGAACAGGTCTTCTCTAATGCAATTCTGTAATTTCGAGAGCATGTTCTACACTACTGAACATCCACAGTTCACTTCACCAGCTGAAATGTGACTGCCTGCTTGTTTCTTTCAATATGAATAATACAAACCACACTTCAATCTTTGTATAATTTACACAGTAAAAGTTGTATGTTTAATTTGTATTTTTTGTAATTACGAATTAAATAAACATGACTGAAATTGAAGATACTAAATTTCGTTAAAATCTGTTCAACCAGAGCAGCTCTATTATGTGTTATAAGTATGGAAGAGATCCTGAACAACTATAAAAAGAGACATCTTATAATAACTTTATTACAATTTATTACCACAAGTAATGAATGTGTCATTATACAAGAATGCTATCACAAAATATCCCTTTTTATATTGGGCCAGGATCGTTCTGGCAGAGTATGGAAATACTCTGGCAGAACAGATTTTAACGAAATTTATTTACAATTTCAAATAAGATTTGTATTTAATCGGTAATTTAAAAAAAAAAATACAAATTAAATATAAACCGATATATTACATATCGGTTTATATTTCATGTTTTCGTCAAAAATGGCCATATACAATAAACTTCTTATTATCGTTATTTTAAATTATCATTTCTAATCACATGTATTCTTTTTTCACTAAAAATAATCCAATTTGAACAAAATTCGGAAGATATATATTAATAACGAATCTAAATGTCAAATTTCACCAATACTGTCGACTTGGATCAGAGTGTGTTGCACTGTTTCAAAATGATTTGCTAGGCCTGATTTAAACCGAAATTGGAAATAATCTGACAAACTGGACGTTTTGTAGAGATCTCAAATATTAAATTTAAGGAAATTCTAGGACGATATTATGTCACTTCCAAACGTCATAGCAATTAACCTCAGGAACCTTTTTTGGACTAACTGTCGTTTGTAACAGACAATTTTGTATCGTTGTCTTTAACTACACACTGCCGTGTAAGGCAATTATCATACAGATAATCTGAAATAACTTTTCGTAATCACATTTTTGTATAATATATTTCATTATAACAACTAAACCTAATTTGCCGTTTTGCAAAAATGTGCTGTAGAGATATAATTTTTTTGTCTTAATTTTGTTATCAAAATAGTACAATTGATACAAATTGAATATTTTTTTTAACACCCACGTCATCCTTAAATATTTTCATCACTTTTCCCTTACGTGTTAGGCTTATGGTCTATCCAGGCCAAGTAACTTAGCTTTGTAGAAACCTAATGAACGCTATCTACATAGTCTACTAGGTCTCAAATGAGTGCATTCTTTTGGCCGGTTTATCTGTTTTCGGGATGAAAGACGCGAGCTTTAGGAAGGGAAGGAACCTTCCACCAGTGTCGATATCGACACTACGCCACGGAAGCTATCCTAAATATCAGTAGAATAATAATAATAACAATTCATTATTGTCCGTACAAATTATAAAGGGAAAAAATGATCGATCGAACTTGAATCCCAGGATTAGTTTAACGGAACGATATTGCTGTAATGAGGCATTCTGAATCATTTATCATTTCAACCGTTTACGAATATAAACGGTCTCGTTGTAACGAAGAAAAAAAAATTACACGTTTCAATTGTTTTGTTAATAAAAATGCACCTATAACGAGAGGGAAAAAAAAAGAAAACTCGCGAACTTGCGATATGTAAAACAACGAAACGTTTTGCGATTTATGCATTATGGTAAATCAGTAAGATGACTGTTGGCTCTTATCTTATAGTTATTTACTATAGGTTGAAACTGTTCAGAGTAAAAAATTTTAATTCTCGATATTTCTACTGTTTCATTATGTGTAGAAAAAAGTTATTCAAAGAGCTTTGCCAAGTGCAGGCGCTTTTGTAAAACAAATCCGAAATGTCTGTCAAAAGTTATGTTTTACTTTAATCCGTTTTTAAGTGCTTTTCTCAAAACGTGTGATTTGGTATTTAAAATCCTTACAAAGGTTGAGCTATTCCAATTTTTATTTTAACTGAACCACTTGCACAGAGAAGAAAATTGTCGAAATCTAAATATCAAATTTTAGTAAAATCCATCCAGTCCTCTTGGAATAAAATGCAATATGGAATGACGAACAAAACAATTCATACCAGGTCATGCATTTTGCGAAATGCATAACCTAGGAAAATGCATTATTCTCAGACTTGTTTTTACATTTTGGTAAAGTTATTTGAATAACGTCACTTTTTTCGTAGCTATTGCAATAGCTTCGCTCTCTCTCTCTCAAAAAAAAAAAGTTCTACTCCTAACAATTTCAGCCTACGAGAACCGACCAAATCCTACTCACGATTTGGCTCAATGCACAGTGCATAAAATAGTAAATTTTGTTGTTATACCAGTTCCACGTTCGGTAATTTCTTTTTCTTTTCGTTAAAAGCACATTTTTCTTTTTTTTCTTTTTTTTTGGCAAAACAATTTGAAAAGATTCTTTGTTTTTCTTCTCATTCTTTTCTATCACGACAGGGTTTTGTTGACGAAATGATTTTAAAGAATAATTCATTAAGGTGCATTGCGGTAATTGTCATTGTTAAACCTCTCCAAGTTTCAAGTATCACTGATGAATTGTTTCTCGTTATAATTCCATTTTATTAGTAAAACAATTTAAAATGATGATCAGAAATCCTCTCTAGCCCGATGAAATCTAACAAAATTTGATTTTGGATAGTCTTCGTAACTCTGCTGTGGATGAATGAAATTTAATAAGATTTAGGATACACACAAGGTATCCAAATGTGGTGGTTCAATTTTGGTTTCAATTGGTGATTGAGTAAAACGATTCGAACTGATATTGATCATTCAGTACCGACCGGATGGCATAAGATGAATTTAATATTTAAGATGTATTTATTAGAGTTGGTAGAGTCATTTCAATTTTTGTTTCAATAGAACCAACTTGAAATTAGGCAAAAAAAAAAAAAAAAAAACCTACTCTGAAGAGTAGGTAAGCTCAAAATAGTACGCCATGTCATAAGACACAAGTCAGTTATTTTTTTAAACAAAACATTACTACCCCATGGAGCATGATTTCTTTGAATAACATAACTATGTCACAGAGATCACAATTCTGAAAATAACGAAATTTCTACTCTGAATGGTTTCAACCTATACTGCATGTAAACAGTTGTAAGAGGCCATAATTCCTCATACTCGTTTTCATAACGTGAAGAGCGCATGGCAGAAGCTTTCATTCATAAACTAATCCTAGATTTACGAACTGTTTTTATGAAGCAACATTTCTTTCCTTCTCATTATAACTGCATTTTTATTGAAAACAATTTTAAATAATAAAATTTGTCATAATTTTATTCGTAAAATTAAGGAAAAGTGAGAGTTCATTCACAGTACGCTTCTGTGTAGTAAATTCAGTTGCAAGACCGATAGACGGAAACCCTCCCCCCGTTACAGAGTCAACTCTCGTTCTAAAAACGTATTATGCCTAAAGTAGAGACATTTTCGAAGGTTAATAAAACTGCCTGAATTTGTTATAACGATGCTTGCTAAAACGAAAGAACTGTACGTCCATTTTTAATCCTAATTCATTATAAATAATGAATATTTTTTCTCTAAATGGGTTTTTTTATTTAAAAAAATGTCATGATGATTTCATGTCTAAAATTTAATGAAAGTTAGTATTTATGTTCACCATTAAATTCCTCCAGTTGTAACTATCGGAGCATTTCAATGGCACACTAAGAAAAATAGAATTGTTCGTTTTTCTTTAGTGTGCAGGATAATATTAACAAACAGTACTCTATGATTGTTTATGTTCATATTCTTACTTGTACGTGTTGCGGACGATTAATATTGTTTTGCCAAAACATGCCACAACGTATGGTTGGATTGAAATAAAATGGCTGGCTTGTGGATAAAATCTGAGTTCAGGGAGGGAAATATCCTGTACCTAGGAATAAAGCCGGCTAATTCATCTTTAGAAGTAATCTTAATAAATGTTCTTAACATCCTAGGCAGGATTCGAACCTAGGTCTTTTCAACTAAACAGAATCGAATGAGTTACGGAGACGCTCACAAATTTTAAGAGATTATAAATACCAAATTTTATTAACTTCCACCCAGTCTGTGAGGAATTCTTAATATCGGTTCGAATAGTTTGGTCAGATTTGGCTAATAAGATGGCTCCGATTGAATGTGTATCCTAAATCCTAATTTTTTTTATAAATTCCGTCTAGTTCAGAACATAATTACTGAAAATATAATTTCAGCTTTTATCTCTTTGGTGTTCCTGCAAAGTGTTTTAGTAAAACAAAAATTGGAATGGCTCGACAAGTTTTGTAAGAAAATAGCAAAACTGAATAAAATCCGTCCTATCAAAGTCACAGAATAACAATTTAAAGCACTAACGTTAAGATAATATTTTTTCGGCTTACCTTATTCTGATCGGTCCAGTACAGAAAAAATCCTTTCTTGTCAACTTTCAAAGTCACTGGGGTTCCCACAGCAGAATCCTGAAACAATAAAATATCACAATAAAAATAGATTGGTGTGGATGCAAGTTAATATTACAAAAAATTATTAATTAAAAAAAAGAAGAATGGAAAAAAAGCATTTCCAGAAAATATTTACTTAAAATTATCTATCTTCTGAACTCATATTAGGTAAGTTCAGAAGTAATCATTTTTACGGTACGTGGTTTGAAGGTGAAATGTAACCCTTATCATGAAATCTTGCGACTGTATTATGCAACCCTGAACGTTTTTGGAATTTCGAGATATAGGCAAGAATTTTTATTAAAAAATTTACTACAAAATTTGTCAAAAATGAACGCCTTCCTCTCGAAAACTTTTTAAACCTGGGTTTCGTGAAACTCTGCAAAGAGTGCAGCACCCATTACATGAATTCTTCGTTGTTTCGTACCCACATAAGAAATGTGCAAAATGTGACCTACAATCCTAAGAAATAAGACGGTCGTCAAAGGATTCCGTTAATAACGCCAGGACTGAAATTGATAATTACCTTCATTTATTGCAATTCTGTTAACCATCAAATATTGTTTATATCAGCTAATCGTAGAGCTTAACTCCTGCTAAACATTTTGATACATCTCAGTATTTGTTTATTCAGAAATTAGATACATATGATTTTCAGAGTAGACTTTCTAAAGCAATTTTTCTTAAATGCAAACATTTTTAAATACGCTCTTATGGCAATTGCCCTGCAAAAGTCTCTATTGCAGACAGCGTTCCGCAGCAGCACTATATGAGTATGTGCCTTAACAGTGCTGGAAAGGCGTCGCGTTAGCAATTGCACGTACTGTGAACTGCAGGTGTTACTCTACTACAGTGGTCGATATAACATTGTTAGGGGTCGATTCGGGCTCAGGGGTCAATTGGGGTTCGATAGAAAAATATAAGACATCATTGAACAGTTAATATTTAATTTGGTTAACTTGGATTACCTCCATCCTGAATGACAACGCAATTAACAGTGAATCGTGGGAACAGTGACATGAATAGGACCTGTAAGATGGAGCAAGGTCATGAAAATAGTTAGAGGCCAATCAAGTAGGCCAAAATGATGTATTTACCAATAAACGGATGTTTGTGGTTCCTGCCAGGCCGGCGCGGCGGGAGCGAGATTGCAACACGTGCGCAGTTCTTATTTACTTACACGTATTCAATCTCAGTCTCATTTTTGAGCATCGACATATAAGTGAGCGTTAATGTTCTAAAATTCATCAACATACATATTATAATTCAATCGTTATTCATTCACGAATTAAGCTTCTCTATGTTGAAGAGGTTGAGCAGGACTGGTAGTAATACCAGTGATATTAATACCAGTAGTTTATTAATATCACTAGTATTACCAGTGATATTACTAGTGATAGTAATAGTTATAATAATATATACTATATTATACATACAATAAACACTGTAACTATAAAATAAACAATCTAAAAACTCACATAAAGGTCTTTTTCGCTTGTCCTATTATAATTACATAACAGTAAAATAGAGGGGGGTCGATAAAAAATCAAGAAACTCTTGAAGGGGTCGACCGGTCAAAGAAGTTTGGCGACCTGCTCTACTAGCTAGATCATGCGTCTACAGTACTGATGTACCATTCGGGAAATTACCTCAGTCACAAGGCTTATGACAGAAAAGGAAACAGAAAGCGACAACCACATTTTAAAACGAACGAACGTGCAGTGTACAGGAGGACAACCCAAGGACAGCCCACCAATCCCGAAAAAATGAATGCCCATTTTCAGAGGCAGAATAGCTGAATGCTGCCATAGATTAATCATGATAGTGCAAAAAATCACACTCAAGGGATATCTTGAACTTCCTGTTGAAAAATCGATGTACAACGCCAAAAGTGGAGTATGTGTAACGTATCAAAAAGATTGTGGAACCTTATCGGATATAACTAAAATATCAAGCACGATAATTGCGTTTAGGTGAGTTCAGCTGAAAAATATTCCCTTCTGTGCACACGCACACAAAGAAATGCTTCGAGAGGGAGAGGTGTTAGAATTGATTCAACATTACTGCTACGCGAATATACTAATTCATTAATTAATTTCAACAGGATGCCATTACTAAAAAGATTTTCCCCATTCTACAGCCAGCCAGCTTTCAACAGCAATCTCACAACTCACTTCTACAAAAAATTACATTGGACTATTCACAACTGACAGCAGCTCCCATCTTCACATGACCAAAAAGAGAAATTTTACTCCTAACCTTTGAACCTAAATCACCGATGAATATATTAAACCATGGCCTGATGTCGAATCCTGGAACATCCCGCTCCTAACAAATTGGCTCGGTGAAGATCTCTCACTAAATAACTTTCTGTTATCTACCAATTGCTAATTTGCTACCCATTTCACTAAATGATTGTGAATGCCAATCTGGCACATTTCAGTAAGTTATGTGGTGCGCTATCAAGTCTTTGCTAAAATCAAAATAAATAGCATTCAAGTCATTTTATCTTGGCCTATTTCTGTCGTTACTTCATCATAAAATAGTAAGCAGATTTGTCATAACAATCTTCCTTTAACGAAATTATGTTGTATTTTGTTCATCAAGTGATCCCATTAAGAATGTCTCGGCTATGGTTCTTGGTTAATTTTTCAATTACTTTGCCTATAACACTAAGAAATTCCACTGATTTACAATTCTCCACGATTTTCTAAAGATTATGAAATGGGGATTAACATGACATACATATCTTTACTAGCAAACGAAATACACCGTCCCGACATCCAGCCTTATCAACTTCCAAGTGATTTGAGATATCAACAGTTTTCTATTCTTGCATTACGTTATTAGGTAAATCTTCTCTCTCAAACAGTATTTCCTCTTCTGACTAGTCACTGTCTACAAATACATACTTGCAAAGTATTTATTAAATTCTTCTGCAACCACAGCTGGATCATTCAAAATTGTTCCCGAAGGGCTGGTTATGCTTAATTTGTCGGGACGGTGTATTTCGTTTGCTAGTAAAGATATGTATGCCATGTTAATCTCCATTTCATAATCTTTAGAAAATCGTGGAGAATTGTAAATCAGTGGAATTTCTTAGTGTTATAGGCAAAGTAATTGAAAAATTAACCAAGAACCATAGCCGAGACATTCTTAATAGGATCACTTGATGAACAAAATATTATCCTCACTCCTCTTTTTTACATATTTATATATGCATTTCAGATTATTCTTAGCTAGCCGTAATTTAAATTTTGATCTATAATCTTTAATCAACAATTGACTTAACGCCAGTTGAGTACATTGTTCATTTACTTACTGATACCTATCATACTTATAGCTGATTTATCAAAACAACTATTTCCAGAGTTCTCCTCTCAGATTTTTTAATACTTGATTATTCATCAAGCTGAATCTGTTTATTATGTAATTTACTTCTAGGTATAAATTTAGATTAAATTATGCAAGATGTTCTTCAGTGTTATTCATTTTGCGTTTAGTGTCACTTCCATTAAACCTGGCAAATAAAGCTAGCAATTAACACTTGCAAATTTATCCAGCGTTAGCTTTTTTTTTTTTTTTTTTAATTCCATCAATGATGTTTTCTAATTATATTCCTACCCTTGCCTTTAATTCTTATTCCAAAGTCAAATGATCGCTATGACAAAGGGATTCTAAGTAAATAATAATATTTATTAATTCCTCTGATGTTATGATGAAATCCGAGATCTTATCCCCTATCACGTACACGTTGCTAGCTTAACTATCACGAAGTTGCTCAAAAATTTCACTACAGGCTGTATTATCACCCTCCCTCAGTTAATAATACCTTACTTTTTCTTTTTTCTTTAAGTAGCTGGCTCATAATATTACAGGTCACTTACTATTTCCTCCACTACGGTAACATACTGTATCTTATTATCCACTACACTACGTCGAACTTCTGTCCCGAATAAAAATCCCTCTATTTGGTATCTTCCGATAAGATTATACTTACCACTATATGCTTCAATATCATGAACGGCATTATGCCAAGATTCAGAATATACGTGCCATAATGGGAATAAAAACCATTCAGTCAAAATATTTAATCTAACAGTGCAGCCAGCATAAAGTCGGATTGGTGATATAAAGTTAATGGTTGCTTGTAAAGAGTTCCTTTTCCTGAGAACATTAAGGAACAATCCACTGGTGTGGGCGACGAGCAGTATACTTTATATAAACTTCTGCGGTACGATAAACGATAATAATAGAATAAATACTGCTTGGACTGCCCCCACCTCCCTCCATACTGGGGTGTATGATTCCGACTCAGCAAAACAGGTCTACACAGAAATACTTGAGAAGGCACAAAATGTATCAAAGGTAAGCATAGCCTATATTTCATATAGTCGGATACACTCATGAATTTGTTAACAGACGAGTATCGCAGATAAATTATATCGGCATGAATTAAAAGAGTTGTTTTGAAAAACGTCAGATGTTCGTACAAATGGAGGAAAACGTTATAAGATTTATTTCCAAAGCATGTGAATCAGCATTTTATAGTGAAAATCATTAATAAAATCAGGAACGATACTTACACTGTGTGATAACTACTTGATTCGGAAGAAAAAAACTAAACGATATCACAAAATGCATCTACAAAAATTTTAATAAAAGACTATCGAAGGTTTTCCTTTTTTTTAATAACAAACTTCAAGAATTGATACATAACTTAAAAAAAAAAACTGTTTCATTTCACCTACGAACAATCGAAGTATCATTTAGCATCAAACTTAATAGTGAAACGAATCCTCAAGTGAAACTCTTATAGACTATACAACATAACATCTAATGAAAATTCTTAAAAGAAAGCATAGAGAAGATAGCAAAGCAGGCGATATAAAAGATATTGCTAAAAATCCTTCTAGCTAGTCACTTGTTTTAGAGATTGGCAAAGTCTTTTAGATATGACAGAGATGAATCGCAAGATATTTTGAATCCGAAGATGCATTATACATATTAAGGCAAAATATGTCCGTGGAATAAACATGAAGGAGAGTGGAGTTTTCTCTAAAGATGTGAATGATGAAACATATCAAACTTTCATTCTAATAGGCAGAGCGGTATAATAATAATAAATTCTCATCTCTGAATGACTTGTATTCCGTAGCTTGATCAGAAGGGTAATGGAGGGGGCATGCTGTTAGTTGAAAAATATTTAGGTTCAAATCTCATAACTTAAACATTCTTAAGGCTTTGTAACTGAAGGTGAATTATCAAAATTAATCAAATATTTACATTTAATGAAAAAAGGCGTTCGAATCTGTAGTTTCCGATAATGACTCCTAGTAATCTATGAAAATGCCAATAATATCTGATTTTTTTAATGCAGTGAACGGAAAGCTTGTCACACGATAGGTGAAAACTTTTTTTTTCCCCATTTAGTATAACACTTAACTTTTATTACATTTTTTAAAGCTAAAGTATTATCATTTTTAATAAAATGTTCCAGGGAACTGAAATAAATCTATAGCTATGGTTGTAATTCATATCACTATTACAGATGGCATGCTTAATTAACCTTTCAGTCATAAGCATTTTTGTGTGTGTGGAGGGGGGGGGGGGATGAGTGTTGCTACCACTTCCCGGAAAAGATATACTTTACACAGAATTATCAAAACAGTTTCTCAACTCATGCACAATATGATCCAATTCTTGTGTTTCGAATGAGGGCAAATGACGTAAAATAAAAAGGTCACATTCGCTGAATGACCAAGACTAGCACAAAATACAAAATTTTGTATGCGAACTGTAGGTAATGGGGAGACAATTTTTTTGCAATTAAAAAAAAAAACCTGTCCGAAATCGCGCTTATTTAAAAAATCGTAAAGCTGTCTTTTTCTTTTTTTGCCTACCGTGGGACTTCAAGGCTGCTTTAAAGAAAATATCGAAACAAAGTGAAAAACAGAAATGTACCGACAGCCAGGAGAAGTTTTTCAAAAAGTTTTTTTTTTTTTTTGGTGTACGTACTTGTTCTTCCTGGCATCTTTAAATGCAGTTTTTGGTAACAAGAAAACGTATCATTGATTTTTTTTAACTAGATTAGATATTAATATCGGCGTTTGTCTAATATCCTCTTAAATTAAAAGGGGGGGGAAGTCAAGCAAAAACATGACCAATGAGTACAGAGAATGTAACTCAAATAAGTTCTACGTTTCGGCTCTACTCGCATTGTTGTTTGAAATGACCTACACGTTCAACAAAAATCTCTTCCTCGTCACTTATTTTACGACTGGTCAATATTTTGCTATTTCTCTAAACTGCGCACTTCACTCCATTGATTCTTATTTTCTGGAATTGAAAGACAAAGCATTCATCGCTTTCGAAGGGACGGACGTCCATATTTAAAATGACATTGTTTGAAAATCTCTACAACTTATTGCACCATTACTAAATACGATGTCTATTAATTCATGTGTTTTAGGTGTCGGTATACGAAATTTACAAAAACCAAAGTACATGTACTAAGTAATCCTAATTCTGTATTCTTAGATTTTACTTCTTTTTTTTTTTTTATAACTAAACTATCCCTCCCCCCCGGAAAAAAATATTCTTTACCGTTTCACAGGATCCAGTTAAAAAAAAAAAAAAAAAGGCATACCTTGTTGAGTTATAAGTGATATTTAGTGATAAATATTCCTGGAAAAAATGTCGAGGGAAAAAAAAAACATTAAGTACTATGTATTCTCTGAATTATTTAAAAAATAAGTATATAATTATATTTGCATTTCCAATTGTTCTTTAGTCACTTAAACGGTAAAATTTATTAGTGTGAGATTATTTGTACGGTTTTTTATCGGCAGAAATGTGAGGGAGTAAGGTATTTTCGGGATTCAACGGAATCAAATTTTGTAAAAAAATGTTAACTTTTGTTTGGGAATTATTGACATAAAGAATTAGTAGGTGTAGAAACCTGGAAAACCATCTAACGATGCGAAAACACTTCATCTACAGTGGATTATACAACCAACAAATGAAATGATAATCTCCTTAACTATAGCAAAAGCAAAAATGAGAAATAAATCAAAAGACCAACTACTGAACATCTAAAAAGATACAGCCTAGCTTCAAACTGTATGTCAAATTAAAAGCTATGCCATTGTATTAGATCATATATATATATATATATATATATATATAAGCTCCAATAGCCCTTGTGATTATCATTGTACTTTTTAATGTATCTTAGAAGTATACTGTCAGTTTGTATATATTCATAAAAATATGCACACGGGGTATTTTAATTGCAGCATTTTTTTCGATTATCTTAAAAGTAAAAGCCTTATTCCAGCTTCTGTAAAAAAATTATATATTTTTAGTGATTAATGAAATTTATTTTTTCGTTGATTGTATTAGATTATTTTATCACAGTAAGATATTCAGTAATTAATGAAATTTATGTTTTTTATCACAATAAGATACGATTTGATATCATTAAATGATAGTCGCTGTTAGTGCTCATTCCAATATATCATAAGAAAGATCTCTATGGATATTTCTTGAAGCGAGATATTTATATCAGGAAAGAATTGGTATAAATCTCTCAGTAAGAGAAGTCTGAATCGTTCAAACTACAAATATTATTCCGAATTTATTTTAAAATCAAGAGAAAGTAATACAAATACTGATGGTGACAAGAGATGAATGTTTTTCAGTAATCTCATCAACGAATGGCTGAAGACATGTAACACGGTTGGTTGGATTAACAGATAAATCAGAAACCCTGATCGGAAACCAAAACAAGGTTATCTGCAGTAGACAGGGGGGGCGTGCTGCCACAAGGGACAATTAAAACCATCCACCATCTCAGTTTATTCATGATAACTGGAATGAATTGCCAAAGCTATCAGCATATCTGAAAAGAGTTCATTACCATCCATGCCAAGTGGAAATTCGAACCCATCGTCAGTTATATATTTCTGGTAATTACCGAAAAACTTTCCAGTAATAAAAATGATCGCGGATCTCCGTTTAGGAAATTGTATCATTAAAGAAGTCAGTCATATTGTGGTCTCCTTTAGTACATACATATATATATATATATATATATATATATATATATAGCATTTTTTCAAGTAATAATGGACATTGTTTTGTAGCAAGATGGTTTACAACAAAAATATAGTAAAAAAAAAAGCTATTGAACCGTATACGTTTCAAAATAATCATCAGCATGATTAGAATTTGCAGTATATTTGAAAGTTGAAAAACAATTGAAAACTATTTTGAAAAATGTTTTAAAATAATTTTCAAATTGGTCTGAAGCAAAAAAGGGAAAAAAAGCACTGCCCATTCTCAGCATAAATCAATATAAAGTACATAGAAACCCCGTATTTTCAATTATGAAAATAAAATACAGATCAGTTCAACTAACAGAGGTAATTCTGCTGAATTTTCCAACTAATATGCAAGTAGTCAAATATATTTTATTTAATACATTAAACCAGCTATATTATAGTTTTCTATGCACTGTCTGGAATGGAGAATATTGAAACAAGTAAGGCTTGGAATAAGCCAGCTGACACCAAATGTAACAACTAGTGAAAAGGCGTTTCTATCTTACCTTTATCTCTTTCCCCCCTCGCACTACGCATACTCAGAAATGTAATACGTATGTAGTATAGTACACTAAAACAAATCAATGGCGACGGTGAAAATTCCGTTGTTACAAATTATCACTAGGTTATAGTTAACTTGCTTCGTTTTGGACTTAAAATCACAAGTAGGTAGGACGATCTTAAAAACAAAGTGTATCTCAGTCTGCAATAGATAGGAGTGTTTAAAAAGAAGCAATGATTTAAGTCTGAACATTTCTGTTCGGAGTCACTTCTGTTAATCTTTTGGCCAGAAACATATTATATGAAATGATGCTAGAATATAGTTTTTTGTTGTTGCCATTAGTAAAATATATTACAAAGCAATTCTCGTTTACATAGTCACTATTTTCAGAATGAATAACTTGTTTATAATCTCAAAATTATATTCACCTATGTTTGAAACAACACTAATAGTGTATACAACGAATCCTGTTGTGGTAGATTCTTTACCGCAATCAGACGCTAAGAAATCATTTTCTCTGAAACACAATTCCGCAAACCTACTAAAACATTTCCAAGACTAATTATTTGTAGGTTCTTTCCTCCATGAGTAAATATTATAGTCCTAAAATAAATAAAAAAATCGGGCAGGAACTCCAGGTAGCACTTCAGAAGAAATGTCCATTCCGCATTGCTTATTGCGGTAATCCACTACGCGATGGGTACATATCATACACACCTGGCACTTATCGAGATTTAAGCATATGCGTTTCGTAATCAATACTACCTCAGTATTTCTTAGTACTAATGACATACTTAACGTGGTAGTCTCTATCTCAGACTACTGCAATCCTATATTGTATAACGTCGTTACTGTCACTAGGAAATTGACAATATCATAATAACGACTAAACGTATCGTTATTGTAATAAAGGATTCACATAAACAGAGAGGTCTGGTACATCATATTGAATTGCTTAGTCGATTCATTCACTCGCTAAATTGGAGCACCGACAATAACTTGAAGACGATGAGGCACTTTACAGATTAGAAACACATATATAGATTGCACTTTAATTCCGATAATCTCACATCAAAAACTAGCAGACATGGAATGCGGTTATTATTCTATTTTGTTAATTTTAGAAACACATTCATGTCCGTAGGACTTAAAATTGAAGTACATATGTCGTCTGGTTGTTTGGAATTACGGACGAAGCACATATGAAAGTAGAAGGGGAAACTCGGGTTTTGAAACGCAGAGTCCATATGCAGAGAAAGCAGATGAGAAGGTTGAACTATAGATGTATTGATAAAAAATTTTTTGTGTGTATAGATTTTTTTTTTTTTTTTGTAACATGTCAACTAATAAATGATCGCCAGATGGATTCCGCCACTGTCGATCAGACACCTTGCTCATGCTCCGATCATATGGTATGTCTCTTATGATCTCTGCAACTGACTTGCCAGCTTTCTGTCTGGACGCACTTTTACGTGTGATGGCGAAATGGATCTTCATCGTCAAACTCTGTAACTGATGCTAGTGTCCCATAAGACTGTTCTTTCGTCTACTTCTTCCTTCCATTATCAACGACCTTCCTGATTGACAACAAACTAAATATAGTTTTGCTGATAACAGTACACCGCAGTCTTTCTTGACTAACTACGCACTACACAACTAATAAAAATTTCAGGATAAATTTCTAACCCTAAATTCTAATCTCCAAATGATTCTTCCTCAACAGGGTACTGATAACCTTGTTAATATCAATGCTAGTAAAAGTTACCCGTTTTATTTCTTTCAAAAAAAAACTTAATTTTAGAATTACTTTTGAACATTCTACTTTCTAAATATTATGAGATTTCTCTACTTAACGACTACTCTTACCTCCAGTCACCCTCGGCATAAATCTGCAAATATCGCCGTCTCAACATCCAAAAATAATAAGATTTTCTCTTTCGCTCAAGGTGTTAACTTTGCCATTGAACGGCTAAAACTGACAAATCTGACCAGCCATTGAATATTGTTCTGGCTTTTGGGTGATGTCCCTAAGATCTCCCTAAAAAATACGCGACTCAGTACAGAAGAGAACAACCCGTTAATACCCGTTCCTCACTAAACCGCTCAGCTTTCTTTCACAAAGATGTTCAGATACTGCTGCTTGCATTTTCTACAAATATTTCAATTGTCATTGGTTCATCAAAATTGGCACCGATAATTTCCTCACTTTCCTCTAAGTCTGTTAAAATACTTGTGGTAGTAGTTATGTAACACTTCAGTTCAACTCCAAATTCACAGAACAAATTTTTCTTCCTCTTCGTTCATTCCTTTTACTTCTGAAACAAGTCTACCCTTAACTTGCGTACTTCCTCAACAGTACAGTCTACAGGTCTTCAAATCCGATGTTAACACGTTTCTTCTTTTCCTCAGCCACATTCACAGTGCTAACGTACGTGTTATTGAACGACTTCTAGTGTATAATATTATCATAAAAAAAAAAAAGAAATCATATTTGATTGCTGTTCGAGTCTATCTACAAAAAGCAACCTACATATAACATCAAAGAGATAACGCGAAATCCTAACTGATATATAACAATTATCAGCAACTCGAACTACATGCACTCTTCGAATATATATACATAGTTTTCGTTAATCAAATCTATAATAAAAATTAAAATTTTGATTAATAAGAGGTAAAATAGAAGATATACATATGTAATGTCCAACTGCACCACCTCTTCATACAAATGACCTGGTTAGCTGAATGGATAATGTACCCATTCTTCGACCAACAAGCTGTGGGTTAATACGAGGGGTCTGAAAAGTTCTCCCTAACAATGAAAACACGAATTTATAATTTCAAAATTACTTTTATTTTTCAAAATAATCTCCCTTAAGACTAATACATTTATTCCAGCGATGCTCCAGCACCATCCTGTCCCTGTAGTGATTCTCAGTAAGATCTGCAAAATACCCCCTCTACAGCTGCAATCACCCTCTTGATTCGAAGAAAAACGCTGACCAGCGAGAAAGAGTCTGAGTTTTGGGAAGATCAGATAGAAGTCAGAGGGAGCTAAATCTGAGGAAATAGGGTGGATGTTCCAACAATTCATAGTGCAGATCCCTTAATTTTCCCATTGCCAAAACACCTTTGTGGGCAGGTGCATTGTAATGATGAAAGATGGGTTTTTTCCCTTCTGCAAACCGGGTCATTTCTTACGGACTTTTTCGTCTAGTCTGGTTAAAAGATCGGAATAATATTCCCCGGTTACTGTTTTACCCTTCTCAAGATAATTAATAAACAAAATGCCTTTAGCATCCCAAAACACCGATGCCATGACCTTTCAAACAAACAGCAATCAAAACAGTGCACAACTGTGCACTGTTTTGACTGCTGTTTGGATTCTGGCATATAATGGTGAATCCAAATCTCATCCTTATTACTATGTAATAAATCAACGCACAAAATCAGTTTTATTCTTGTTAAAACGGTCCAAGCACTGTTCAGAGATTTTCATGCGAGTGCGTTTTTGATCTGCTGTGAGCAAGCGCGGCACCTATCTTGCGCAAAGCTTTTTCATTTGCAATTCTTCATGCAAAATATATCCTACACGTTCTTTTGAAATGCCTATGCTCTCAGCAATTTCACGCGCTTTGACTCGCCGGTCATCCAATACCATATCGTGCACTTGATCAATGATTTCTGTGTGAAAAGTGTTGTTTCACTTTTTGGACGTCCTTCAAGTGCATCATCTTCAATGCTGGTACGGCCACGTTTAAACTCGGCAGCCCATTTCTTAATTGTCGAAAACGAAGAAGAGTACCTATAAACTTTTATCAACTTCGAATTAATTTCTTTCGGCGTTAAACCTTCTTTTACAAAGAATTTTATAACCGCACGATACTCAATTTTATCCATTTCAAGGGATACAGACAGATGTATAAAACAAACTACTTGATAGAATGACTTGCAGTTTCACATCAATGCTTATGACAGATGTACCAACTTAGGGAAAAAAAAATCTTGCCGATAGTGTTGCCGTCTATGGTCGAGTCCTAGACCTTTTCAGACCACCCTCGTATATCCAAACTGTGGGCACGGATGTTTTGTCAAAGTATTTAAGTAGCAAGCTATTTTCGTTGTCCGGTATGATTCTACTTAATGAAAGGTTGAAGAGACTTGCAAATGTTCCACAGTTGATCTCTAGGGCCTACTAACTGGATTATCCAGTTACATATATTCTAGTGATATGAAATCTAATTCTCAGCCTCACCCCTCCCACCTACGATCGCTAAAAGTGCGATCGTAGGTGGGAGGGGTGAGGCTGACACTCAAAAAACTTAGCTACATGTTTACTATCTCTTGAATTATAATAATCCAAATCTCAAAGGCTAATATGATGGTTAAACCCGAATAGAAAACTGCGGTGGACGCGTATGCGCTCATTCAAACTGGTAAGGGAAAAATAAAAAAAAAAACTATAGAAGGTAAGGGAGGGGGGGATGAAAACAATATATATTCAACTAACACAAACCAGGTCTCAAGACCTATAACGTGATTTGACACGAGGGCAAGTGATTATAGAGAGAGAGAAGAAAGGAATCTGTTAATGTGTTTTTAAAGAGAAAGGAAGGTTGTATTCTTTGAGGAAAACATCTTTGTATTTTTTAATTTATTTTTTACATAATCCTGAACCCTGCTCTAGAGACCAAACATGGAACTTTTTTCAATCTACTTTAGACCTCCAATAACCGCAGTGGCGGTATTCCACAAAAACATGGAAGATTTCCACAGACCAGAAGACGAAATGCGGAAGAAAATTAGAAGTTGGTTCTACGAATTTAGAGCTGAATCGTGAATGTTAATCAGCAGCTACCCGTTTGAGTACACAATAAGAGCACCCAGGAGGAATCGTGGTGGCCAGATCGGTGGACCAGCATCTATGGAAATACTATAGAAAAGATATGATACGGAAACAAAGCATCGATGGGAAAGCGAACAGGAGGAAGTTAATGAGGGAGGAATCATCTATTGAGCGAATGGCTCTCTGTTGGTTACAATCGAGAATTCTCGCCGCAGATTTGAGAAAACTATTCTGAGGGTCAAGTGGATTTGAGATTTATAGTGTTAGAAGTCGAGCAGAGTAGAAGTAATGCTTAGAAAACAAAAAGGAATATCAAGCTTTATGGAGGCGAAAGAGGGCTATGGACGCGATGTATTTGTGCCGTGATAAGGTAATGTGAAAGTAAACCGAAGAAAACTGATCTTCGCTGTAGAAAATATTATCAAAAGGGAGAGTAATGTGGTCTTTTTTCTGGGAATATGAAATATCGGTATTTAAGGCAATGGCTATAGAAGATCTTGGAGAGTGAATGAAGAGGAGAAAGAGAGTGTACTATTAGCAGCAAATCTACAAATAGGATTGGATGTCAGTGAGAGATTACCAATGTACCGGGAAAAGAGTGTAGATGAAAGCATATAGCTTCGGGTAGTTCAGCAACTGATCTGCATTGATGGGGAAATCTCAGAGAGAAAATGATGGACCGTGACACAGTGAACCACAGAGCGAAGTTGGCAATTGACTTAAAAAGGGTACGATGGAGATCGTAAGATAAGATACAGCTTGAAGGCTGCGATATCAAAGTCGATTAAATGCTATGAAAATATCAAAAGCAAATCAATGAATTTCTCCAAAATTTTCAATGACTTTGTCTAAAAGTGAACAAGATTAGCTGGGGGGGGGGGGGATCTGCTGTGGAGTGGGCGGCAAAGCTCACATTGGTGAGTCTCAGTAGTGAAGTAGTCGGACGTTAATAACCTCGTGTTATTTTCGAATGTCTGGAAGTGAGAACCAAAGGAGAATATAGTTCGATGGCTGACTTTAATTCCCATTTTCGGATAATAAAGCTTACTTACATACTGTTGGACAGATGGCACGCAACAGCATGTCAAAGCTATGCAGGCGGGAGACCACCGACCACTTACTGGAGGTCTGAAGTTCCGTGTTTGGTCTCTAGAGCAGGATTTCTGGACAAGATAAAAATTTATTAAAAATACAAGAAAATATACATCAATCAAAATAGAAAAAAAAACCTTATCCTACCCACGGTACGAATGTATAATAGGTTTAATTTGTATCAAAAATAAATAATACAGCATGGGTGTTAATTCTGGAGCAAAAGCGTTTAGTACAATTGGAAAGATACCATCTTCACCAGACGACTTCAGAATTTTTCTAATGTCCTCTGGCGAAAGATCAGCAGGCACATTGTGGGTAGTTCCTGGAATAGTTCAGGGATGGGAGGGAGGGGGGGTGTGTCTTGGCTGCCTAAGCAAAAGTTGAAGAAAAACACATATGCCAAGAAGTTTACCTTATTTTTGGGAGATAATATCACTGTGCTATCAGAATGAGAGAGGAAGAGAGAGCTGAAAACATGAAAGTGGAAGAGCAAAAGTTGTGCCCAAACAGCCTAGGAGATAGAGAATTAGAAGGGTCAACTGCCATTTGAGCAGGGGGAAAAAAATTTAATGGACTCAGTCCTTACAGAGTCTGCGTTGGATTTGTTCGTTTGTGTGTGTGTGTGTGTTTTACAGCTGATGAAAGCTATAGTGAGAGGTTTTACTTATTAATTTAAGCCATTGAATGTGTGTAATGCTAGATTTTTGACTTGGACTGCTTGGCAAATTTATTAGAGAATCAGGTCTTGGATAGGGGGTTGGGGGATTTCAATTCAACTTCTCTTCAAGCTTGGTCAGTGAAGTTAGAGAAGAGGAAGAAGTCTGAATCATGGATGTTGAAATCTCCAAGGAAGATTATCACAATGTTTGGGTAATTAGACTAAGCGATTAACTTTCAGGGATAACTTTACAAAAAAAAAAAAAAAATTAGCACATTCATCAGAATTTTGAAAGAAGTAAAGGTAGCAAATGAAGATTATCGTTACCGACCAATGAATGGTCTGTAACTGATAGTCTTTAGTATGGAATATCAGATCTGATGAAAGCATATGTTCTGTACTAGGAGGCACGTATGATGTAATGTGGAAAGTTGAGGGGAGTTGTAATCTTAGAGGATGCCAGCTGAAGTTCGGAGATGAAAAAGAAATCAGGTTCGGATGTCTGTAAGTAGTGATAATGCAAAATAAGAGGTATAGCAGTTTGTAGAGTAAGACTTGGATTGAGTGTTGGCACTCTTTGAGTGGGAGTCGTGTCCATAAATCCTTCACTTCTGCTGTATGTTCCTGCTCTTCAGAGCTGTCACATTCATCTGGCATCTATCCAACCATGGAAGAGCAGGGACATGTAAGCAAAAGTGAAGAACTTGTTGACACGACTCCCACACAAAGAATACCCAGAGTCCAATCCAAGCGTCGACAATGCTCCCTGCAAGATATTTATAACCCTCCAGACACAACCTAGCAGTGTAAGCAGCAGCAGGATTAGTCGCCAGCTGATCAGGAAAACTCCCGACGCGATATCAATAGGTTGGATCCGTGTAATATTCAGCAGCCTGCTTGGATAAATCGTTCGGTTGCCAAGTTACATTGTGCAGAGCGTGTCCTGCAAGGTCATTACCTGAAATGCATGTGTGAATAGCGCAGTATAGTAATGCCAAGTTAAAAAACAGCATACACACAAAAAAGTATTTCCTATATTAGAAAGTTTTATTTTTTATTTATTTTTTGTTTGAATTTCTGATTTTTTTTTTTAAATGCACAAAATGTCAATGGAATTTAACGCATTTAAAATTTTCTGCTTGCAAATCATGACTACAAAACTCCACTCCAAAATTTTGAAGAAAAAAGTCATTAGTTTTCTACAAAAGAAGATAATCTCTCATTCTGAGACCATTTTTGATAATTAGTATTTCCTTTCCTCTGCTCATCACAAATGCACACAAGATAATTTTTTTATAGATTTAGGTTAAATATTATATTATAAATTTGGCATTACACATTTTTTACTACACGATATATCCGAATTTTTTTTTTGGGGGGGGGGGGGAGAGAACGACAGGTAATTTTTTTTTGGGGGGGGGTTTGCAGTTTTCATTCAGAGAAAAATTATTGCTGTCAAATTGTAATCAGCAATGCGCACATTCCAGAATTTACCAATATGGAATGTGCATATTCCAGTTTTTCGAGTTCTTTATGGCGTTTAAAACTCATATTGATAATGTTTAAGGGTTTCTTAATTTTTTTTTTATTTCTTACCCTTAATTCTATATCGACAAGTTGTACAACAAAAACCGTTTGTTATAAACAACACAGTTGTTGTGATTCAAAATATTTCCCTATCACTAAAGATTTCGTTATTATTATTATTATTACAATATCTAGAGTTGCGTATAGCTTGTTGTTTTGGATTTACGGCCAAAGCAATTAAGGCTATGAAACCTGTTTATTATATCCGTAAGTTGCATGTGTTCGAACATTTATGGCCGGTTTGTCTGTTAAGCTGGGAAAAAAAAACCTATCACCTCCGTATGATACCAGCTAACTCATCTTAGCTGAAATGCCCTGATACAGGTTCTTCGTCTCTTAGAGGAGATTCGAACCCAGGTTTTTCCGACCAAAGGGCATCATCAATACCGACTGACCTACGGATTCTGCTGTGATTAGGCAACGTGAGGAAATCTGCTAGAACTGACATTTTTTTTATCTAGTTAAAACCTAATAGTGTAATAAATTTTCTCCATGCAGTTTTACTGTTTGTTGTATTTACACAGTACAAGATAACTAGCCATAGATGAAAGTTCCGTTTCAGACACGTAAATGTTTGGCTTTCATATGTTTAAAAGACAAAGGATTTTTATCCAAGGAAATTATAAACAAAAAAATATTATTATTTTTTTTATTTTACATCATCTGTTTCAAATTCGACAGTCAAGAGTTCGAACATTTATTGCATTTTGGCTAATGTAGCTGTCCCTTTGTTTGGAAACCGAATCGTGGATATGAGTGGATTTTATTTTTTTTTATTTTATTTATTTTTTCCAAATTATTTGAGGATCACTCGATTTTGATCATTTCTCGCAGGATTCCCTTACCGTAGTTTACTTTTCTCATACATGGGTCTGAATGAATATATAAATTATGTGCAAATGGATTCTGATTTAATACGAATATATTTCCATTAACAAGATCTTTCACTACTATTAATATAAATACCGGAGTAGCAGTCATTATAAATGCTGCTCAAGTATGAGTTTATATCATTATCGATCTGTTTTTCTCGTGCAGTCTTTCAGACAAATATTTTCTTTTCAGCTCATACTGCTGCGAGGTATAAAAAGCAGAAAGGCAAGTTGCTCGAGTTGTAAATACATTATAAATTGAATCATTTTAATGGGTTTAAGATGTAAGTTTTAAAAATGTATGAATTAAAGGCAAGTTGAATTAAAGGCTCTTCAACCAACAGGTCGTGTTCGAATCCCGCCATGGGTATGGATGTTTGTGATAGTCTTTGGTGAGAGATGCATTTCATCGCCCGGTGTGAGACCACCACCCCACTTATTAAAGGACTGAAGTGGCTTGAAACAGTTCCATGTTTGTCTCTAGAGGTTTCCGGACTATGTAAAAATGAGTAAAAAATTACAAAATATATATATAAAATTGAAAAAAATGAAAAAAAAAAATCCTTAGCCCACTCACGGAGTACAAATGTACTTCAGGTTTACTGATAACCTTTTGTGGATGGGAACTACATTAAAAAAAAAAAAAAAAAAAAGTATTATTTAAGTGGGCCGTAGTTGGCATCAAACACAGGAGTGGAAGGAACAACCGCGGGGAAGACAGTGTGGGTGGCGTTGGATTATACCAGAGATTGCAGAATGCTTGCAGCCAACAAAAGAACAGTACTGGAAGATGCAACACAGGAAAATAAGAACTTACTGAAGTTCTTGCGACCTGTTGCGTGCAGGCCGGATATAAAAAAGCGAGTCTGGCTGTTATTGCGCAGAAGAGCTGTCTTAATGTGACTTTAATTTCACCTGAAAGACAGAAATGACTTTCATATACATGCTTCTTCTCCATATCTATAATGCATATAAAGAGGAGAGAAGAAACGGGGGATCTTACTTGGAAGAAAAACCTCATTCCAAAGCTAACGTCTTGGTTAATTATTTTGCTCTATTCGTGCAGCAGGGAGTTGTAAAAGGAGCGAAAAGCATATGACAGTGTCCACAAATAACGATATACCATTATCCCCTTTATTATATATATATTGATTGTTGGAAATATGATAAAATTTTAAATTGTTTTATTTACCACTAATAATTTTCTTCATTTCTATATTCTCTCACAAATAACAAATACTAGTTGAGACATAACTCGCGTTGAATTAATGACAGTTAAGGTCATATTGGATGTTCTCAGATTGTTCAGTGTTTTTTAAAAGAAACATTCTGTAAAATGCTGAGAGTCTTGAAAAGAGGCTTAAACTTTTCAGTAAAAGAAGGAATTTGAACCCAAGTATTTTCATTTAAATGAAAAAGGATATGAGATACTGAGACCGAGCGTGGGAAGAATGTTAAATGTGTTTGCAGTATTTACAATTATCACTGTAGTTAAAAAGGGAAGTGAATTATGGTAGTTTCACATAAAAGTTACATATAATTTTTAACAGTTTTTTAAACAATTTTGTTTAACAGTTTTATAGGCTCCAATTGCTCTTTGTGTCAGTAAATATTTACTTTCATCACAGTAATCATCGACACCATGCACTCTGGTGACGTTCTATCCAACTACGATAATGCTGCCATTCCTTTCTTCTAACGTACATATGTATTATTGTGTTGTACCATTGTATAAAAATTGTATTATTCACAGAAACTAATCAGAAATGTTCACAGGAAAAAAAACTTGGTGAGTACGCAACAAATCGCATTTGAAGTCTATAAAACTGCTAAAGAAAAAAAAATTATACTCGTGGATTAAAAAACATTGTAAGAGGATAAAATGGTGCTTACGATTACAAAATTCTAGCTGAAAGAGGACAGCGGTTTTTATTATACTGATAAATTTATGATGATAAATATATTCTTAATTGATAATTAATAAAGCATTACAGATTCTCTATTCTTTCCTGGGACTGAACCAAGGATAATTTTTGCAAGATCCAACCGATTCTTTATTATAACAAATAAATAATTTATTTGTTATAATTAAGAATTACTATGTATCTCTTTAAATATTCTTGTCAAATGGTTGGTTGAATCATATCCGATAATCCTACTCTACAATTATCAATGTCTTAATTCAACTAGTTGTAAAACATGGCATGGACAAACCTGTTAAACCACATGAAAACTTTTTTATTATTATTCTATGGGGTTAATTAACTTTGCTAAATCATGAATAATTATTTGTATAATGAATTAATCAACAACAAAACCGATGTTAAATTAACAGGAGAGTTAGAGAATATATAAGGAGAATGGATGTCAATTTAATGTGGCAAAATGTAAGGTTATGCATTTTGGGGTGAAAAGATTAGCAGTAGTTTACTACATTGGTAGAACTGTACTCCAGGAAATTGATGAGGAACAAGATTTAGGAGTGTTGGTGGATAAGGAGTTGGAGTTTAGGGGGCACGTTGCAAAAATGGCCAAATCAGCTCATCAAATCACTTGGTTGCTGAAGAATACGTTGACAAGCAGGTTATTGTTCCTCTGTATCGAGCCTTGATAAGACCCCATCTCGACTACTGTGCCCAGATTTGGTCACCTAAGTTTCTTCTTGATGGGGAGGAGGTTGAGAGGATTCAAAGGCGAATGACAAGATGATAACAGGTCTGTGGAATGAACCTTATGAGAACAGGTTGAGGATTTGTGGGTTGCAAAAATTGGTTGATAGGCGGAGGAGGGGAGATATGATTGAGACATTCAAATTACTGAAGGGTTTCTATAAAATTAATTCAGAAGATATTTTTGAGAACAGGGCTGGTTGTGGGAGGACTAGGGGACATCCATGGAAACTGGGCAAAAGTGTGGTTAGTAAGGGTGTTAGAGCTGGGTTCTTTACTTTTAGAGTGGTGAATGAGTGGAATGGGCTGCCAGAGTCTGTGGTGGATGCTGTGACAGTGAATGAATGTAAGACGAGGTATGATAGATACTGTATGAATGTCGAATAGTTGTGATGAATATGATTTGGGGTCTCCCTCGATGAGTCTAAGGACTCTCTGGAGTTGTCCGTAATAATAATAATAATGAGGCAAGTAACTTCTCTATATATACTTCAAAGGTTCGCTATGTTTCCAATGCCATAATAATGGTTGTATTATGTACCGTTGTACAAACAATATTTCAAGACAGCCCTTAACAAATACGAACGGATTTCATTCCTGTCATACATATCTAAATCAAAAATTAAAAATTACTGGCATTAAATCCCATATGGCGGACCAAAATCAGAAAGGGATTTTCTTCCGCTTACATTTATTTTAAGACTCTCTCTCCGAGAAAATCAACTCATTTTCAAATGACAAAGAGTTCCTGGAAAAGCTTGAGTGCAAACTTATGTAACATTCAATAAGAATTACAAAGAAAAAAACACTAAGTGCTCGCTTTTCTAAGTACGTTTCCTCGTCAATCAGGAAGAAAAAAGTGCTGAAAGAATATGCTATTCAAAGGGGGTTCACCTAACAAACAGAGGCTTCAGTCCAAAGAAAATTTTATTATTTCAAAGTCAAAATGACGTGTAGCAATATTCTTTAGACTAACAACCTGATCTCAGATACTTGGATTCCTATGATTCATGATAATTAAAACGGTCAAGAATAAAAAGTTGGGAAAAATAGGTGCTTTACAAATGAGATGTCTTTTACCCTCCCCTGCATTCTTTCCATCATTCACGAAAAAGAGATGGAAACAGCAAAACCGTAAAGCATACAAATGGCATCTTTATATAGCTGTCAGGAAGCTTTCAAGTTGAAAAGAGCTTTTTAAGGAATGCTTATCGCCTCGGAAATGTAAAGTTTACCGCATTTCTCTTCTAATACAGAAAGATAAACACGCATGACAGTGAGTTTTCTCACTTTGTGGGACAAGTCAAGCGAAGTCCCTTCAATAACTAACATCATCATAAAAGCATCGCACTGAAGGAAAGTAGATTATAATATCCTTTCAGAATCTGTTAAATTATGATTTGTTTGTTTTTATGTATAATACTTTTTTGAGGGGGGGGATACACATACCCTCAAAAAGACCGACATTTAATCATTACAATGATCTTTAGTTGTTTTTTTTTCCTGAAAAATTATATTTCCTCATTTTTGGGAAAATCTATATATTCGAAACAATGAGTTTCTTTCAGCAGTATATAATATATACATAAATATAACAGCCTTAACTACCAAATATTTTACCATATTCACCCTTAGTGATTCACGCTTCGTGATTGCATGGATATCTGCAATGATTCGTTGATATTATCAACCTGCATCTCAATTATTAGAAATAGGAGAGATGCTTCCCTGGATATTATTTAATCAATATTCATTATTTCATTTTGAAAAGGGGAAAGATTTTATTTTTTTATTTCGCTCTTTATTCTATGGCGGGCTTCAGTTTCTAACGTGAAACAAAGTCTTTATCTCAAGAATTATGACAAGCAGAAAAAAAAAAAAAAAAAAAAAAAAAATTGGATTGGAACACGGAAGGAGGGATAAATTTCACGAACAGATCAAGCATAGTAAGCAAACCCGTTCTCCAACCAACAGACTGCGGATTCCATTCCCGCCATGGGCATGGGTGGTTATGACTGTCTTTAGTTGAGAGATGAATTTCATCGTCGGGTGTGAAACTACCATTTATAAGAGACCTGGAGTGGTTTAAAAAGTTCAGTGTTTAGGTCTCTTAGTAGAGTTTCAGGACTATGAAAAAATAAATAAAAAATGCAAGCAAAATCAAATAACGATAAATTCTTTAAGCCGGCCATACGGTACTGATGTACTAAAAGTTTACGTGGGTGGAAGACATTAAAAAACATATCGAAAACATAAAGAAAAATTACAAATACTAAAATTCCATCTAATAAATGAAGTGGGCACAAGCAGCCTTTAAAAGAAAGTTGATTCCTTGTCACAAATCACGAAATTTGAAAATCTGTAACAAATCATTGAAAGAAGGAAATAATTCTTTCTTTCTTTAACTTCATAAATCTAAAAGTTCATATTCATTATGTTTGATGTGAATCCTACTAACGAAAGGTTGTAAAAACTGTTATGCATTTAGTACAAAAGGTGAGCTAAGGTTAGCTAATCCGGTTCCCCTGCTCTCGCAACCAGCGGTTTCTGAATTACATAATTCAGAAATGTTTATGTAATTTATGTACTTTTTGAAAAATTACATAAATATAATGTACCAGGCCACCGCATTCCGTAAAGAGCTAAAACAGCTTGAGAAGATTCGGTAATTCATTCATGAAATCCTACGCTTTTCACTGCTGACAGTAACCTGGTTGGCTGAGTGGTTAGCGTGTCCGTTCTCCAGCCAAGAGGCTGCGGGTTCGAATCCCGCCATCGGCAGGGATGTTTGTGGTTGTCCTACAAACTCTGTGTGGAAAGGGAATCTACAACCTACCACTTAATCTAGCAGAAGACTTCACTCCCTAAACCCGGTGAGGTAGGAGAGTGACCATACGGCGTCTACAATACAGACGTCAAATGTGAAAAAAGTAAATTATCTGGACTCCTTAGTGCATACTACTATGCATCTTTACAGATATGATAGCACTTGATTTTGGTTTATATGTTACAAAGCGTTCTGGACCACTACTTTCTGAAAATAAGACGACGATGAGCACATTATATTCATGTAATGCTGCATACGATACCAAAGGTTTTTTTTTTTTCTTCAGTAGACCAACAACGAAACGAACTACCGTTCTTTTCTCGAGTTTTGCTAGGAGATGGATATTACTCATCGTTTCCGAGCTTCTCTGGCATTACTCTCTACCATATAGTTATTAAAACAAATTGAAAACGTCGAATAGAAATCACTCCATGAGAAACATTGCAGATAATGTTCAGCACTCCGAACAACCCCAAGGATAAGCCAAAAAGAATAACAGTCGTGTCTTTTGACATTCCCCACATGATGTGGGGAATGTCAAAAGTCCCTAAGTCCTTTTTAATATCGCTGAGCAACTATAAATTCGAGAATTTTATTTTGTTTTAATGAATGGAAAACAACATATTCCGTAAGGAGTTAATATTCTGTAGTAATAAAGACTGGCTGAAAATCTTGTTTTTCATTCTGCACCACATACATATTAATAATTTTGCATCATACGTGATTATATATATTATGATAAAGCTGTATAATCGTGGATGAGTTAGAACAATATTAGCCAATATGTTCTAACTCTTTTTAACTTACTATTCGGCCTCGTAAAGACCATTTTAAAAATATTCAGCATATGGGATAACTTATAATTTTATATTGCACAGGGATTCAAAAATGTATTAATACTTTTAGCCATTTTATTTTTATTTATTTAGTTACTTTTTGTTAAGTGTTAGAGCTAAATTAAGCCTAGCTTACTCTCTATCGGAATAAAAAGTTACAAGATTTTGTTTTACAAATTTTTCGTAGATCAAAAACAACAACTAAGTTACCCACTGTTTAACTAATTCTCTATCATCGCATTAACGAAATGATCAATGCGTCTTATCAAGTGCAGTCCATATTAAGGACCATATTACTCAGAAAAAAACAGAGGAAAAAAAACAGTCGAGAACTATGTTTGAATTGCTTTGTTAATGGGAATTCTCACCGAGTTCTTTCTGTATTATGTTGTACTAATGACAAGAAATACCCAGTTCAATATTACAATAAATCAATCGGACATGAAAGAAGCACATTAAACAGCAATAACGCATTAAAATAACAATAAAAAAAACTAGTTGCTGCGGTTTCAAAGAAACTTTATCTTCATAATACTTAAATCGTGGTTATAGGAGCCAAGAGTATCATTAAACCATCATATTGGCAATAAAAGAAAAGAAAAACGCTTCCCGAATTCTGCTGCACTTCTTTATGAAGTTCCTGGTAAGTAGATCTGGATATGTGTGTTAGCATGCAATAACGTTAAGGAAAAAAAAGGTACTTCCAGGAGAATGTTTCAAGAGAGTCTGCAGAATTCTGGCCATTAGGCAGAAATTTATAGCTCATCGTTCTCCTGGCAACTATCCTATCACTTACCACAATGTTCTATGTTTCAGCAAATGTAATCATGCAAAACATCGCTCAATGATGTATACAAGGACAACCAACGAAGTGCTACTCGGCCTTAATGTTAATTAATTCGGTACCAATGTGACATATCGACGTTTATACGCAATTCACGTGAGTGGTAGTTCAAGCGTATTGTTTAGCAAGTGCAATTGCATGGTCGGTATTTCATTTACTCAAAATCCCTACACATTTAATATGGTATAAGTAAATCATAATTGTAACCATTCCAAAACACTGTAAAATGTTTAAAATCATTAAACGAATCTTAATAACATACGACATAACAATAACATATTTGCATCCTAAATAATTAAAATAATAATGGTACTGTGAGAGTTCTGAAATTAGATGTTTACATGTAATGTGTTACAGCACTAATAATTTTTGTAATTATTAATGTTATAAGGAATTTACTTAAACAATTAAAACTGTCAAATAAGTAACAGTTTCAAATTTATCAATTTTAAAATGTGAATCATTAATTATTATCTCGTAAAAAACCATCTTATATTGTTAAAAATATAAGAACGAAATAAGTATTGAGGAAGAGGAGACACAAACTTTAGACTTCATTGCTTTGCTGACATTATTTTTAATAATTATACAGTAGAGCTCTTCAAAGGGAAATTTACATCCTAAAGCCTAAGCAATTAAATCACAATAATGTCAGATAAGTAATTGTTTCTAAATTAGACAACCTCCTGTTTCCTCAGTAATTGGTTCACCTTTTCATGTATGAGATTTTTTGTGAAATATTATTTTATTAGACGAAGTGGATAAAAGAATGAACAAGTACCTGATCGAAATCGGTTGAACGATGATCTGCGTTTAAGGAATTTTTATTGTTTTTTCTGGTCTCTCTTTTAACGCCCCATTCTACGTGTTGATCTAACTGTGTGGAAATAGATCTATTTCCACACAAAAAATAAAGGAGGCAGAAGCTTCTCTGCCTCCTTTATTTTTTGCCCGAGTCGGCTGAATTTCCCAGATGGCCATAAGGAGCAAAAGAAACAACTCTGGTCTACAAATGGTTGAAAATGAAGAGACCTATAAAGGAATTTGAGAAGATAGGTACCTCTCCCTTCCATACAACCTCTTCATTTTAGTTCGATTAGGATGAATTTAATAGGAGCTTAACAATGTAAGAAATAACAATGTACCAAATTTAATCGAAATGGTTGAACGATTCAACCCGTAGAGGTATCTACAGCGAGGAGAAGACGAAGAAGAAAAATAATGCTTCTTGGGCCTTTTCGCTGTTTTGAAAGTGCACTAGTTCATCATTATCAGGGCTCGACAAATCACGCAAACCCTACTCCCCACGAAAAAAATGTACTCGCCCTCCCCCTCCCCCTTTGTATGAGAACAATTCCAAAATGTCAAACAATAAAAATATGAAGAACAGTTAACGCAACACTGATTTTTTTTAGAAAATATAATTCGTTACATTAATTTTTGTTACTAGAATGGCCTTTTAAAAATAGTAGAAGAATATGCGGGGAAAGAAAAAAAAGATTGTTAAGAAAGTTGTTTTTTATTGAACCAAAAATATTCTATTTTACCCAGTCTGCAACTGCTCGCCAACTAGCAAAATCTACCCGCCGAGGGCGAGTAAGCGAGCATATTTGTCGAGCATTATTATTATTATTAAATGGGCATTATGCTTCATAATTAGCAGGCTGTGTTCAATATGTCGAATATCTCTGTCGAATTGAAATGGTGGACCTAATATTCAACTTAGAACTGGGGTTATAGCAGGTAGCCTTTCGGTCCTAAATAATTCCTGAATAAAAGTAATAAACAGGCAGTGAATTGTTAAGCAACGATTAGCTGGTTAACAGTCCTTGACGCGATTACTATTTGGCATCGCGGGAGACCTCTCCACAACCAACCCAATTCCATTTAACCTATTAAATATATTTGTTAATTACATATGTTTCCCACTGGGTCGTCGCCTGTTTTAGGGAAACAAAAACCGGCTCACCTTTAACGGAGCAAACCCTAATGAAAATTCCTCACGTCATCAGGAGATTCAAATGTAAGTCTTTTCCAACCATCTCACGTCGTCCTTTCGACTACAGTCATCCCTCGACTTACGTCCGTGATCCCATAATGGAATAAGTAATATTTTCGACTATACTTTCGAACAAGACGCAAGCGAGCGTAAAGTAAAAAGGTTTTTATTTACCAACAATGCAGTGGCAACAGCGGATTCAGAGGGCAACCTCCCTCGGCTTCAACAGTTTCTCTGTTGATTTTGTGAATCACAGAAAAAGAGACGAGGAACTGATCTCGAAACGAAGCTGCAAGTTCAACGATAGTGACGAAGCAACGACAAGGTCCTATCAGTGATTGGAAAAGCTACTTCCATCATGCATAGAGGATCTGAACCAAAAGCCCATATCTCTTAGCACTATGACCATAACCGCTAAGACACTAAGTCTCTTCAACATGTTGAAAGAGAAAGCAGGGCCCGATTACGACTACGAATTCAACGCTTCTTACAGTTGGTTCATGAGATTCAAGCAGCGTTTTGCATTGCATAATGTGAAAATATATGGTGAATCTGCAAGTTCCGATGAGAAGGCTGCCAAGGAGTTTGTAAAGAAATTGGATAAAATTATTACGGAAGAAAATTATTTGCCACAGAAAACTATTTAATGTGAATGAGACCTCCTTGTTTCAGAAAAAAATGCCCGAGAGGACAATTCATCCACAAAAAAAGCTAAAATCTATGCCTGGTTTCAAAACTGAAACCATTTGTGATATGGCACAGTGAGAATCCACGAGCCTTCAAAAACATTAGGAAGCATACACTTCCAGTTCATTAGCAGAGATATAAGAAGTCGTGGATGACTCAAAAATTGCTTGCGGATGCCTTAATCAACTGTTATGTAAGTGAAATGGAAAGCTATTGTGTGAAGAAAATGTAGAATTTAAAATTCTATTAATTGTAGATAACGATCCAGGTCATCCGTCTTACATCAGTGATCTTTACCAAGTTCAAGATCATGTTTCTCCCTCCAAACACTACTTCATTGATCTAACGGGTGGATCAGGGAGTTCTAGTCGTGTTTAAGGTTTATTATCTACGGAGAACTTTTTCACAAACCATTTCTGCTGATGAAGGAAACGACCAGACTCTCATGCAATTCTGGAAGGCATTCAATATTTATCATGCTATTAAAAATATTGCTGTAGTTTGGGACGAAGTAATCTCTCAATGTATGAGTGGCATGTGAAAAAAGACATTAAAAAGGTTTGTGCACGATTTTGGAAGTTTTGAAAAAAAATTAAGACCTTTGGTTGAGTGAAGAAATGATAGGCCTACCAAACAATCTGAATCTAGAAGTGAATGATGACGACATAGTTCAACTCATAGGAAATGCCACTGAAGAGTTGACCAAAAGAATTAGTCGAACTGGAGGAACAACTGTTGCAGAAGAGGAAAAACGAGAAAAGGAAGAGGGGGGGGGGGGAAGAGAAACAAGGAGAGGTAGTTAAACAATTCACAGTGAAGGGTCTTGCAGAAATGTTCTCTGCAGTTAGCGATGTTCTTAAAATGGTTGAAGACATGAACCGTAGTCTGGTCCTTCACATAGGGAAGGTAATGAAGATGTGATTGTGGAAGAAGATTTGGGTAATTATTCTCCTGTTTTATAGTGGCAGTAACACACAATACAGTTTTATAATAAAGTTTATAAATTAAAATTAGAGTATACTTATTACTGTTAAGTCCCTAACCTCTATATCTCTGTTGATTTAATGTATCGACTTACGTCCTGCCTAATGGGATGGAACCCCGACGGAAGTCGAGGGATGACTGTATTTCAATGACAGAATTACCGAATCATTTAATATACTACTTAGTCTGGTATCGACCACGCCTGTAATTTGGAAAGGTCAGATTTCGAATCTTATTTAGGACGTGAAGAACTTTTCAGAACTGAAGATGAGATGGTCGATCTCAAATGGAATTTTTTTCCTCCTGGAAATCGGGATTTTCACTCCGCAACTAGGCAAACTGGCCAAGAGAACACATGTAACTAACACACAAATATTATAAATATTGGTGTGGCTACGAAAGCTGGTCGTAATTTTTGGATCGTCGCAGGCCTGAAGGTAAAGAACAATTATCGTTATTAATTATTAGCCTTTATGATTTCCATCGCGTGGTATGAGACTACCACCCTGCTTATTAAATGCCTGAATGGATAAAAAGCCTATATTCGATCGCTAGAGTAGAATTATCGGGTTATGTATGTAATCATTACTTCGCTTAGCCTACTAATGTACTACAGATTTCCAATGTTTCAAGGGTATGATTTTCAAATAATTAATCGCGGAACAGCATGACAAATATTCTACAAACATCATTAAGACAGAGGAGAGAAACAAGAAAGAACTGTAAAAAGTTTCAAGCATACTTATCCGTTTACAATGTGAGAAGGTCAGTACAGTTGTTTGATTATTAAACCTATCAAAATAGCTTGCAGGAAAATTAAAAGTTTATGGCCATGAAATGGGTCATATTTGTGATGGAGCAAGGAGTGAAGCAGTAATATGAGAATAATCAACTGATTTGCCCATTTCTGAACAATGATGGTTTTTGGTGCATCGCTCAAAATGTGAACAGCATTACTCTTAGGGTAAAAAAAAAAAAAAAATCAAAAACAAAACCGATCATCCACGTCGACGACATCAGTTTGTAGTGGTTTTATTTTTTAAAGCGCTACCTGTCTGATCTAACAATAGATCAGTTCACCTACATCAGATGGTTTATATAGCATGTACATATCATTAATAAAACTTGGACAAAACCAGATTTCAGAATCATCATTATTCCTTGATTATCTTAAACTTCTGTTTGACTTGAGTTCGAGTGTAAATCGAAGAGATTCACTTTCATTAGGATTTTACTAGTACTAGTTAAAGTGAAAACCATAAAACAGTTATAGAACCAATAAAAAAAAAAGCTAGAACTATGGGAATGTTTCCGTAACTTAGAGATTATGTAGAAATAATAGTTTAAAGGTTACTTACTCATAACAATCAGATAAAAATAAGTTCGTCAAGGCTTTTCAATGAGTTTTTGCTTGCAACTTCACCTATGGTTTTTATGTACCACCATACAATATGTCACTATATAATATACAATATACGAAAATGTGAAGTTCTTAAAATTTATCTTTATTAACGAAATTAAAATGTGGTATATGTTAATTTCTTTAATCAGTTATCTAAATATTTCTTTTCAATAACTGACACATATGTAGTTTGAATAAAGAACGGTTGTTCAAGCCCATTATGATCTTAAGATCCACCAGGTCGGGGAGAAAAAAAAAATTCATTGGGGAATTACTCAATTACCGAATTTGTTTTCATTGTAAACATTACCGAAATGTCTTTTTCTGTGAGGTCTGCTTTAGCAAGGATATGAAAAACATCCAATCACCACAAAGTGCGCAGATGAAATTGAGTAAACATCGCATCAGTAAACACATGAAACTTCACAGAAGCCTTCCCAAACACACTAGAAAACAAACCGATGTTAATGACAGCTAGTAGATTTATAATGCCTACTGGAAAGAAGGATGGCCACTAGATGTCACCGCTAATGGTTCCTTTAATTTATGTCTTTGGATGGTATTACAGAAAACATTTCCAATAAGATAAAAAAGGAATCTTCAATAAACTACTAGCTTAAGAAATGCATGAAACAAACCCCACTATTGGCTTATCAAACAAATAAATCCATGAAAGGTGCACAACATACTACAAGTAGAAAAACAACAGATAAGAGTGAGCATCATTTGCTTAGTTTCTCCAAAGGACTCGACTAGGTTTTAAGAAGAGTTATTTAATTTTGCAAACAATGTCACTCAACTGTGTGGAGTGGAGTAGAAGGGGAAGGCTTATCATCTAATCAAAGCGAATTATCTGATTATTTTCTTTCAGATTTGATAATTATTTTGCAGGCCTGGTTGGTAAATGGATAACTCCTCTACCTTCCAACGTACAGACTGTAGAGTCGAATCCTACTGTGCCATAATTTTTTTTTTTTTTTTTTTTTTTTGTGTAGTAGATAATTTTCACTGCCCAGCGTGAGATCACCATCCTGATTACTGAAATGCCGTATGCCATAAGTTTACAGCTTTTCTGTATCAAACTGTCCTAAATAAATATACACAATGTTTAAGTAAGTCGTCACGGTAATGTGCGTAGTGTTTATACCGCCATATAAAGCAAACAAATATACCTGTAGAGCTGAAGTGAAAAATAACTTAGAATTCAAAACAGCGCCTATGCCATCTTCCCAAAATTCAATGGCCTATCCGTTCTTGAAATCGGTAAGATTATATTATCCAAAATTAACTGCCACCAATATATCAGCTGACGGAAATGTGAACTTGCAGACTACACCAAGAACCCCACAGAAAGACTCACGAAACAAACACCAAGGAATCAAAGGGTAGTATACTCTACACGATTCTAGCAGTCCGATGTGGGAAATATTCAACTAGGAGTTCAAAACATCTATAGAAAATAAAAATTAGTAGTGGAACATTATATAAATAGATGCACAGTCTCCATTTTTACGGAAGAGAAGCTGCACATAAGCAATCAAGCACAGACTATAGTGGTAAAGCACTCGTGACCGGTCTATAGAATGTTGGAAGTACATGACATGTGCGACGAATTACGCTTGTATAAGCGTGGAGGATACCTGGGGAACATCTTATACAGGAATGTATCATGCCAGCAGTGAAGATTGATAGCGGGTGTTATGATCTATAGGCGTTTCCATCAATATCCATCCTGGAAGGGTGGCTACTGATGGCTCCGCAACACTTCTGAATAATGCAATTTGTACATTATAACAGTTTTGAGGAACAGATCCAAAATCTCTTGCAATACAACAAATGTGCCATTTTTTTTTATATATATACTACTGCAAGAAAAATGTTGCAAAAAACTGGCATGCAGAGCCCTTATCTCATCTCAACCCAATAAATCACCTTTGCGATGAAATGGAACGTCGCGTGTGTATAAGACCAGTGCGTCAAATAATACGCCTAGAAGTGCGGAAATGTGAGTGATCAGAGCCTATGTATGCAATTCAGATTTTTCGGATAGCGGCGCCAATACTTATTTCAAATATAGTGTGTACATGTATAATTTGCCTCCTATATTACATCAGCTTTTTTGCAGTTTCGCAAAGAGCCAGTTAATACATATTACGTTAGAGATAAGAAAAGTACTACAGTTTAAATCATATTTATGGTTTTCTTCCTCGACTTTCTTATCCAATGAAAATTCGGCGAAGTAGGATTTAATATTTCACAAACGCTGAGTTTTATTTTATGTTGTATACAGATAGTGAATGTACTTTGTTATATACAGCTTCTCATTCAAGGATTTGCATATTCTGCGTAATGTACTAAATGTATCGTAATCGAGTTAACGAGCAGTTAACTCGATTAGTGTAAAACAGGCCTATACAGCTATGGAATTATTTAGACTTATTCTTGGAGACTCTCCTTGATATTTAAATAAACATAATAAATCATAAATATAATTTCAACTGTAGTGCATTATCTACACAACAAAACTGTATTTTTTGCTGTTTTTTTTTTTTTTTGCAAAAAAGAGACTTTGTTGCAAAATCTTTTTTTTTTTCTGAAAGACAATTTTAATAGAAGTTTTAAAATATACATATCTAAAAAAATCATGGGGCTAAGCTCGGTTTACAAAATATGTAAATACTAAATGGTTCACTTAAGATTCAAAGCGAAATAACTTCACGTGGTGCGTCTCGTTAGTAGGTATCTAGTGGGTATACTGAACGAACGCGGATGGGCCAGCAATCTGGGACTTAGCCGATCAAATTGTATTCTCTGTTGGCTTAAACAACAAACGCATATTAAGTAGATGAGATTTCATGCCGACTGAGGCGTTGCCCGGTTAAACAAGGACCCCATTGTTTTCGTCAGGGGAACCAGGACGAACAGTGAAAAGAAGAAGAATAAACCCAACATCAGGAGAACTGAAGATAGGGATCATCAGTATAAGGAGTATTAATGGAAAGAAAATCGAACTTGCAGACGAATTGGAAAAGTACCGCGTGGACATAATTGGTATTGCTGAAACAAAAAAGACAAAAACAGGTGAGATACTACTAAATAATAAGTATAGAATGTTATTTTCAGGCAATAATGATCAAGGAAAGGAAGAAATAGCGATAGCATTCCACACCAACCATGAAGAAAAATTTCTTCACTGGGAGGTAGTTTCAAGTAGAGTTACGGGGTCAAACTTCAAAATGGGGAAATGGACAATGAAACTTATTTGTACCCATGGTCCCACAGAAGGTTCCTCTAAGGAGTAACTTTTTTTTTTTTTTTTTTTTTGAGTTATTAGAACACGCAGCTGATAAAGAAAATGGAAAAAGTGGTCCTTGTTGGAGATTTGAACAGCAGAGTAGAAAATGAATCCCATCAGACATACAGGAACATTTTGGGAATATTTGGAGAAAGGGCGAAGCTAATAATAATCGTAAGTATTTACTGGACTTCTCCTTTGGACATGGACTAATCATCACGAACATCATGTTTCAACGTAAAGATGTGCACAACTTCACATGGAAAGAAGACAAGAAATAAGAAAAGCCTAATTGACTACGTCATTGTTGATAGTGATATCATCATGCTGGTTCAGGATACAAGAGTGTACTAAGGATCTGAAATTGGAAGTGACCATGACTTAGTACTAAGCAGGACAAAAATGGATATCATAAGGAGGGGAAATAGTTATAAACGGGAAATTTATACAAATAACAGAATGATCACGTTTCCAAGGAAGTTTCAACTGTGTGTTACTTACATGCAAAAGATATCAGTATTCATATTCCATTTGTGACAAGAATAATTTTGTAGACCATTTTTTCAAGCACGTCTATGTTAACGTTTTAGGAGAATATGGAAGGATTTTTCCAAACAGGCATACAATCAACAGATTAAAAAAAATCCATCCTGTCTTCTTTCCTCCATGTGACAATAACATCTTTAACTCCTGAGATAAAGAAATTCATGGAGTGTAAAAATATATAATCAGGAAATAAAAGCAGAATAAACAACTCTCTACAGGAGATGATGTGAAAGAATGACCTTTGATATCGTCAACGTTACCGACTATGAACTCGAACTTGTGTGAATCCGAAAAGTCTTCGCACTCGTATTGAATTGGAACAAAGATCTTTACTACCAACTAGAGATGGGCGATGTTCGAATAATAGACGTAATGAACTTTAGTAAAAAATAAACTAATAAAACAGTTGAAATATGTAGAAGGATAATATCGACGGGTGAAAGAGGTCTACGTGTCTTTCTCATCTAATTAAAAAGGCTGTCTGAAATACGTTGCATCAGTACTTCTGAATGAGCGAGGCTGTCGAAAGAAGCGATACTTGCATTATGAGATGCAGATCGCAATTTACAACCGATTTATGTCAAATTTTCCGTTTTTGATGTTTTGGGATTACGTCAAAGCCGCTATATTCATTGGGCTCATTAACTGATGTATGCTTCGGCCGGTATGTCTACGGAAATCTACTGCTTCCGTATAACACCGACTAACTTATCTTCAAATTCTTCAAACAGTTTATCTAAAAAGTAAAAAGGTCATATTTAATAATAGGGGGGGGGAGATGAAAAACGTTTATGGAAGAAAATTTTTCTTCTCTGTCGTTTCTCATTAACATATCACACATTCTCTTTCTTGCTGATGAATTTACAGAGGTTGTATGTCCAGCATCTCCATTGCAAAATCCGAAGGAATGTCTTTTACACCTTAACATTGGATAATTTTCTAACGGTAATAGTGATTATACAATTTTTAACAAGATGTCCAAAGGACCTTAATTTTATTATACATATATCTATTTAAGAATTATGTGTACAATGAAGGACAACTGGTGAAGTCATATGGTATTTTAACATTCAAAACGTGTATCTAGTTTTGACTTACCAATGTACAAATGGAAGATAACTTTCGGCTATTATCAAACAAACAATTTATATCGGCAAAAAATAAACTAAAAGTAATCACTTGTTTTCAAGATAATGAACGATACTGGATTGTCATCAAAAGAACTTATTTTAATGTCATTAAGCAAATTTATTCAAGTAAAAAAAAATTATTCGGCTATTCTCGAAAATATTTTATTTTCGACTTCAGTTTCAGAGAAATTATAAATAGTTCAATTTTTTATTCGACTGCCTCATGAAAACCTGTTGATGCAATAGCTCTGCTTCAAATCGATACGGTCGGAAATCACCCGAAAAACAAGTGCTCCTGGCTGTCAACAACAGATGTTGCTACTGTTTAAATATGAACATGAGTTATCCCTTCCCCACAATCATGAAACTTGCAAAAAAAAAAAAAAAAAATTATTCGCATATCAATGGTAGTCAGAGTCAATCTATAATATCAATAGTAGATTTCTAGGTGGTTAACATCTTATGAACCTTTGTTTAGATGCAGATTGCAAAAACTATTAATAAAAGCTGGATAGCAAGCTATAGTTATTTTAAAATATTACTTCACTATCAACAACCTGTCACGGTTCGTAATATTTTCCTTCCTCTTTCGCTGTACATAACAGTTTCCTCGGCTCAGTTTTAATCCCCAACTAATTCCTTATTCTCTCGCAAGATAAACCACCTGGGATGACTCCCAGGCATCAAAGATTATGCACGATCGCTTAAACTTCTATCAAATCGAACTTTCGTTCTTTTGTCCTGCAAATTAATTTACTGGAGCCATTCTAGGAAATAAATGAAAGAGAGATGACAAAACTTGTGTTCTACTAATAAGAGTTTAAATAAAAATCGTATACTGTTTCATCTATGGGTCAATCTCTTTGAAAATTAGTAACTTTTCATTTATTGCACAATGTATGAAGAATGCAGCAAAGATTTATAACATTTCTTGAACAAAGATTGCTCATATCACATATATAAAAGATTACATGAATATTTAATATACTGTACTATAAAACCTATTTCTCGAAATAGCTCAACATAATCAAAGTTAAGTAAACAACTAAATAATTAAAAACGAAATAAATTAATGCATGATATGTTTTAAGTGCGTTTCGTAAAACGCATAAGTATATACAATGTCATTTAGTTCATATACATAAGTTCTTTTGAAATTCAGTAGTTAAAATCCTTACAAAAAATCTGTCCAGCTATTCCAACTTTTGTTTCAATCAGACCACTGCAGTGGTTTGATTGAAACATGGGCTTTAGTTCGTTATTTAATTATAAGCAAAGAAACTAAAGCCCAAGAGTCACACCATTATATCTCAAATGCGCATATTCGCCGGTTTATCTGTTTTTGTGAGATTAAAATACCTGTTCACCTTTGATACCGAACTCGCCATATGAGTTGATATTTAAAAATAAAAGTTGTTATAAAAGCTAACAATTTTCCGAAAACGATAAGCTTTCTGACCACTTCTACAGGGCTTCACATTAAATTATATTTCAATAAGAAATTAAAATTTCGGACATCTTAAACTAAAACTTGAATTCTTGAAATGCAAGTCATTCAAGTTTTAATGTTCTTAAATTTTAATCCTCTCACTAAATCATGATCCCTCCCACTGTCTTGTTGATCTGCTCTATTTCCTTTCTCATTTCTTCTCTGTGCCTCTTCTATAGATTTTTCAAAACTCACAAATCTCAAAATTGATAGATATATAACAATTACCATCTATTTTCAGTATAGGTTCGAATACATCGCACTACCTCATTTGTGTCCTATGAAGTAGGCTTCCTTTATCAGTTTCCCAGTTAAGTACAATCTATAGTTGTAACGACAGCACTAACCTTCGTGGAGAATGACACTTATAACCACAATTCTTAGTAACTCTTTGCAGAGTTAAGAATTTTCTTCACTCATTTTTTTAGTTCACTAATGCGGAATGTAACCAACCTGAATTTATGCTTCTTCCACTCTACTGAAGAGCTCTCCTGGAAAACGAAAACTTCTTTCCTGCCTGAGTGATACCATCGAAATTTATTTTTAAAGAATTCGTGATTTTTTTCTGAAAATCATTTACCCACAAATCTTGAAGTATTCTTTATTTTGGGGTTGTTTCTTTCAGTTTAGATTTCGATTGCATATGAGCTGCGCTCAATATTTCATTTTCACATTTCAAAGATTTCCATTTCTTATTGACAGCACAGTCGTTTACACTTACAAATGGAATCGGTCCTTTGACGTCAGTAAAAATATAATTCGAACAGTCAAGTTGATGCATCAAAATCTGTGGTTACTGGGACCTACTACCAAGCACTCTTATCGTTTAGTTAAACAAATAGTGCTCTAGTGAAATAATATTTGGTTTACAGATCAAGTATTGATAAAATTTATTAACTCTACCAATTAGTTTCGCCATACTTTAACTGTTGGCATCCTCAGCGCACTGACATATAGGCTTAAAACAATCTCACAATTATGAGTAACTGTAAAACTGACAAGAATAATTACAAATAAAATAGCATCGAACGTGAGTGAAACACGTATCGCATGTACAAGGTTAGCTAGCTGTTGCTAAGGAACTTCCTGTAGTTTGTGTTAAAGTTCATTTCTTGTATTTTTAGAGATCTAATTAGGGTTTTGCATATCTCTGGGAGAATAAAACTTTGATTTCTGTTAAGGTTAACAGTAGAACGATCGACTGTGGCTCTTGCTTTGAAAATTCTTGAATGGTAGTTTTCCTCTATGTAAGGGGAACAGCTTTTGTTCCACTCGATGACATGGTTAGTTGTAGAGAAATGAGACGATAGGCCAGAAATGTCCTGTCTGTTGTTTTTTTACGTAGCCAATGTGCTCCTTTTACCTGAGTTCTAGGCTTCTTGAAGTCTGTCCGATGTAACCTGAGTCACATGAGCATGGAATATTATAAACACCAGCATATTTATAGAAGGGATGGTTATCTTTTGGAGATCTAAGTAGTTTACGAATAGTTTCTATTGGTTTGAATGTTACTCTTATTTTGTGTGGTTTGAGGAGGTTGGCAAGTTTGTTGGAGATGCCACTTACATACGGAATTGCAATAGTTTTTATATATTGAATATCTTCTTGTTCTCTTTGTGGTGGTTCAGAGAAAAGGATTTTTTTGACTAGTCTTCTTGGATAGCCGTTCAAGTACAGATTGTTAGAAATTAATGTTAACTCATCTTGAAGGGTCTCGTTGTCTGTTGTGATGCTAATAGCTCTTTTCTTTAACATGTGTACAATGCTGAGTTTATGTGAGATTTGGTGAGAGGAGCTGAAATGTAGGTAGCGTCCTGTATTGGTCGGTTTCCTGTTAACCGAAAGATTTATGCTGCCATCAACTTGTTTTTTTATTAAGATGTCTAAAAACAGTAGTTGTTTGTCTCTCAAGTTCCAGAGTAAATTTAATCGAATGATGGAATGAGCTAATCTTTTTGAAAAAGTCATATGTCATCTCTGTTGTTGTTCCAGACGACGAAGATATTTTCCACATATCTGTACCAAATTTTAGGTTTGGGAATAATTTGGGATAGGATTTTGTTTTCGAGGTCTTCCATAAAGAGGTAGGCACATGAAGGTGAAAGTGGGCTCCCCATCGCCAAGCCTGTTAATTGTTGGTAGATCTTATTTTTCCGAGAAAAGTAGTTAGAATTTAGGCAGTGAGCAAATAATGAGGTTATGTCTTGTGGGAACAAGGTACTTAAGATGTCAATGACCTCCATTACAGGAACGTTTGTAAAGAGAGAGAGATGACATCTAGGCTAACTAGAAGGTAATTATCCGATATGTTGATATTTTTTAGCTTTTCCACGAAATGTCCTGAGTTCTTGATGTAACTCTCTGAGTTATGGATGTGTTGTTTTAAGTTTCGAGAGATGTTTGGACAATAAGTAGGACAATAAATAAGAGTTGATTGTATCAACGATGGGGCGTAAAGGAATATCATCTTTGTGCACTTTTGGGACGCCATAGAGTCTCGGAGTTAAAGGATGCATGGATTTTAGTGCTTTAATCAGATCTGTTGGCCAGTTTGATAAATTGCGTAGTAATTCATTGGTATCATGGTGGTTTTTTAATGTCGGATCTTTCGTTAAAATACGGTAAACGGATAAGTCTGATAATAGATGGTTAACTTTGTCTTCATAGTCATAACCTCATTGTTTGCTCACTGCCTAAATTCTAACTACTTTTCTTGGAAAAATAAGATCAACCAACGATGGGGAGCCCACTTTCACCTTCATGTGCCTACCTCTTTATGGAAGACATCGAAAACAAAAGCCTATCCCAAATTATTCCCAAACCTAAAATTTGGTACAGATATGTGGAAGATATCTTCGTCGTCTGGAACAACAACAGAGATGACATACGACTTTTTCAAAAAGATTAACTCCTTCCATCATTCGATTAAATTTACTCTGGAACTTGAGAGACAAACAACTACTGTTTTTAGACATCTTAATCAAAAAAACAAGTTGATGGCAGCATAAATCTCTCGGTTAACAGGAAACCGACCAATACAGGACGATACCTACATTTCAGCTCCTCTCACCATATCTCACATAAACTCAGCATTGTACACATGTTAAAGAAAAGAGCTATTAGCATCACAACAGACAACGAGACCCTTCAAGATGAGTTAACATTAATTTCTAACAATCTGTACTTGAACGGCTATCCAAGAAGACTAGTCAAAAAAATCCTTTTCTCTGAACCACCACAAAGAGAACAAGAAGATATTCAATATATAAAAACTATTGCAATTCCGTATGTAAGTGGCTTCTCCAACAAACTCGCCAACCTCCTCAAACCACACAAAACAAAAGTAACATTCAAACCAATAGAAACTATTCGTAAACTACTTAGACCTCCAAAAGATAACCATCCCTTCTATAAATATGCTGGTGTTTATAATATTCCATGCTCATGTGGCTCAAGTTACATCGGACAGACTTCAAGAAGCCTAGAAATCAGGTAAAAGGAGCACATTGGCTACGTAATAAACAACAGACAGGATATATCTGGCCTATCGTCTCATTTCTCTACAACTAACCATGTCATCGAGTGGAACAAAAGCTGTTCCCCTTACATAGAGGAAAACTACCATTCAAGAATTTTCAAAGCAGGAGCCACAGTCGATCGTTCTACTGTTAACCTTAACAGAAATCAAAGTTTTATCTCTAAAAATACAAGAAATGAACTTTAACACAAACTACAGGAAGTTCCTTAGCAACAGCTAGCTAACCTTGTACACGCGATACGTGTTTCACTCACGTTCGATGCTATTTTATTTGTAATTATTCTTGTCAGTTTTACAGTTACTCATAATTGTGAGATTGTCTTAAGCCTATATGTCAGTGCCCTGAAGATGCCAACAGTTAAAGTGTGGCGAAACTAGTTGGTAGAGTTAATAAATTTTATCAATACTTGATCTGTAAACCAAATATTATATTACTAATTCATATGATCAAGAAAATAAACCTTCATTATAAATAGTGCTCTAGGTTTACTCTTATTACAAGAATTGTGCAAGCAGAAACAAAAATAACATATTTTGGAACGGGAAAACGATCTATTGTTAACCAATAAATAGATGCTGCGATAGACTAAATGAAAAGATGTAATGCGATTTATTTTGTTTTCATGAGAAGAAACTATACGTCGCGGATGACAAACTAAAAAAATAAATCACGATCTTAAATCAAGCCTGGTTTGGCCGAGTGGTTAGCTTATCCGCTCTCCAACCTCAAGTCCCGCAGTAGGTATGTATGTTTGTGATTAACTTTAGGTGGACGATGAAGTTCATCGCTTTGGTGTGAGACAACCTGCCCGCTTATTGGAGGCCAGAAGTGGCTTGAAAAAGTTCCTTGTTAAGTCTATAGAGCAGGGTTTCCGGAAAAGAAAAGAAAAAAAATATATATAAAGTAATTTTTAGACTTTTTTGTTCTCAAATGAGTAAAAGTGAAGGTCTATCTGACAAGACCTTCGCGTCTACTAAAATTATGTACGAAAAATGCATCGAAAACAATTCGCAGATAAATGAATCGTAAAGAAATTTTATAACCGACTATATCTTCAGTCTCCTCTACAGCCCCTTTCAAGAAAAGCTTTTTTTTTATCCTCAAACTGAACGGAAATGAAGATCAATCGTCCCTAATATCAGTGGAATTCTTTGTTCAACAGAAATGAGCAAATGTGTACACGATTTCTTTCCATCATATACGGAAATATCTAGTAGAACAGTTTCTGCATCGCATTAATCACTGCTATTACTGATAGCTCGAGTTAAAATGTATTATACCACTTGTTTACTGTAATAAGTCAAGGTGCAGATTCTCTCCCCCCGCCCGTGTTGTTGCTATCAAGCGACTGATAGCCTGAAGAAATTCATATCGACACGTAAGCGAATGATCCAAAAAGAATCTCAGAACTAAAAGACATGTGCATCTAACTTTTAATAAGAAACAAACTTGTATTTCCATTTAATGCGGGATCGTGGAGAGAACAATATTTGCTTGCCTGCTTAATATCTTTTCGTTATTCTCGTTATTTAATTTTGTTTGGTATGCAATTAGCGGATTGCAAATTACTAATAGAATAAGTTTCCGTGCAAGATTACTGAGGTAGAAAGCAAAAATATAGCTTAATAGGACTAGAGGCTTTGAGATTTGTGTGATAGTTCAGTAACAGTTTATTTTGTATCAGTCCGGGTAGGGCACTAAACATTCAGCATGTAAAATTTTATGTTGGCATTGGTTGTTGTTTGTGATATCAACGGTTTGAAACCTATAATACATTAAAATTGTGGATCAGGTAAGCGTTATATAATCCTGCCTTACAGAACAAACAAAGAAATTTTCCAAGCATTCCCCACCCCGTAAAATGCCAAGAGTTTTGTTTTGTTTATGCTTCCAAGAGGATGTGGTCGTACAGCGGATGACAAAATTTATCTACATGTAAAAGCGACCGTACACTAAAAGTACTCTGTTTCAACAACAATGGTGCTGGTGTAGATGATGATGGTAGTGGCGGTTTGCTGTAGTTGGTGGATTAAGTGGTGACGACGGAGAGTTGTAGGGAAGGTGCCTGCCTCGATGAGTCCGAAGACTCATCGAGGCAGGCAAGTGTCACGTAATAATAATAATAAAACAAGGAAAGGGAGTTAAAGCATATCCATATACTAGATGCAAGTGTTTACATCGATGTCGTATACAAAGTAAAAAATATGCATTCTTGATACAGATAATTTCTTTTGATTAAAATCATATACTGACGCAAATCGATTAGTTCGTAAATTTCGAAATTTATTTTCACTAATTATAAGGCAAAGCTTGATATTTAATTCAAGTTATCAGCGAAAAATATTAATAAAAAATAATGAAATAACACGATAATGCAATTTATAAAACAACTTCCTTGGAAAATGCAAAGCAGTCGAAGTTAAATATATGTTCCTTTCATTGCGAAACCTATCTCGATGAGATGCGAAGTTCTTAGCAGTATGCAAAAATATGCTTCTCCAATTTAGCAAAAAAGCTTCTGCAAGTTTCCGACTGATATTTTCTGTGCGCCATCTCTACTATCTCTCAAAATTCAGTTCGCCTGCTTTAAAGATGCTGATAAAAGTAAAACTCTCAATTTTTCTGCATTCTGATAACTGAGGGTTTCCGCATTTAACCGGCTTGCTATTTATATTTGGAAAGTCTGAAGTAAGGGTGTTACATTAGTTGGATCAAGCAATGCTATCCATAAAATATGTCACATTCTAGTGTTCCATTTTACAGCATATGTATGTAATGCGCCCTCCCCAAATTTTAATTACATTGAATGATAAAGGTTTTTTTTGTTAAAAAATTCATTTCCTTCAAAATATGTAATTTAGGAATAAACAATTCAGGTTCAAATAAAATGTATAGTTGATTACATTAGCACACTGGGCGAACTAAGTGATACTGTTTTAACAAAGTTTAATTTAGCACCTTTTTCGGGTTTTTTTTTTCCCTAGAAAAGACTAATGAATTCATGTTCACCTTCAATAACAACTATGAACTTCTTAGTTCTTCATACCCTCTGAAAATAATACAAGATTATGTGTAAATTAATATCGCATGTAATTAACATAAAAAACATATCGAAAATCGAATGAAGAAATAGAACTTTTCATCAGTTTCTGGACATTTTAATGCCATCTTTAAAGTAAGACATTATTATTATTGTACAGGCACCTCCATGGAGTCCTAAGACTTTGGATCTTTTCCATGAGAAGATATCCAAACTATCAACACAATATCTATCGCATCTCACCTTGAAACCATCAACAGAAAAGCACTCGCAACTGACTCAGGAAATCCATTCCATTCATTCACCACTCTCGAAGCGAAAAAGCCAGTCCTCACGCCCCCACCAACACACACTCCCACCCAACTTCCAGGGATGTCCTTTCGTCCCCCCCCTCTAGCGAAGGGCTGAAACATTTCCCCTGCATCAATATTATAAAATCCCTTAAGTAACCTAAATGTTTCCATCATATCCCCCCCCCCTTTCTGCCTATCGAACCAACTTTTGCAAACAACAAACCTTCAATCTATCCTCATGCGGAGCATTCCACAGACCACTCATCTTGATCACTTGCCCCCGGATCTCCTCCACCACCTCTCCATCAAAAAACCCAAGTGACCAGACCTGAGCACTCCCTTATCTCTGCTTGCCAGTGCGTTCTTCAATAACCAATTGAAGTGTTCCATAGACGGCATTAAAATCGCAATATAAATTTAAATGGAAAGTGCAGTGAAAAGAAAGGTCCTTCAGAATTTAATACGTTGTCGAACACGTTTTTCTCCACAGAAAAACGCTTTAGCATCTGTTGAGCGCAATCATTTAAACATTGCTTTCACATCAGGATTCCGCAATAATATAAATACTAACACTGAAAGCCTATCGACCTCACACAGCGTACAGTGAGAGAGAGAGCCAGACACAGTGAGCATGGAGATAATTTTTAATAGAACAAAAATAATTTCAACTAGCTAACTGGCACTATACAAAAGATATTAACGACTTGAAAAGCAAACAACTGCTGTCGATTTTGTCTTACATGCATTTGCAGCACAAAAATACGGCGATTTTAGTTTTGCTCAAATGGTTTAATCATAACTTAAAAGCCGACTTGAACCAAAAAAAATTCTGAAAATGTAGCAATAAAGGAACATTATTTTAATGGCATTTCGGGATTTTACATAATTAAACATTTATCCAGTTAGCGAATTATTAGGAACCGGAATCGATTCCTAATAATTCAATAAAACCGGAATCGATTTTATTGAAGAAATGCCGTGAATAGGCGTAGTTCAAATGAGTTACGTCAGAAAAAAGCATTACCATTTCATACAGAGAAAGCAAGTATCTCTCTTTCTCTCTCTCTTGGAAAACAAATGGCGGAGAAAAAGGTATAGTGGTGACATAAAAGATGAATAATTGTAATATGAAAGGGGATAAAGGTGAAAAGCGCAAGCGAGACGCCTGAAATGTTAAGACAAAGCGCCTACGAGAAACAAGTAACGCCACGTGCAAATTGGAGGAATGCGATTGACAACGCACAGAACAGGTGAAAATGTTGAAAGGATGAGAAATTGGATTTGTACACACAAGTGTTTAACTATTAGATAAACAGCCAAGTAGTTAAATAAAGGAAAACGGAAAAACATTTTGGTACAAAATCTGAATATGAAGAATGTTTTTGCAAAGATGGAAACAAAAAAAAAAATCATTGATCCTGATAGCCCACCTTGAGCTCCAGATTACTCCCAAATTGCTTTCACGGAAAGGCGCACTGAAAGAGATAGAATGCAATGTTCTTTGCGAAGACTTTGAAGGAAGAATTCAATAAATGTTTTGAACAGCAGCAGCAATATTAGCTGAAGTGCACAGCTTCACAAAGTATATTTTGATGGGGCTAAAGTCAAATGTAACCATAAAACCATTATTGTTCCCTCGATGTAAATTCAATGCCTGGTAAGCGAAATTTTCATGAACTCCGACAAAGAAGGGAAAAAAAATAGTAAGATCAAATTCCTTTTCCGATACAGTTCAAAATCTAACGCTAGCATAACTTAAAAAAAAAACAAAAAGTTAAACAAAAAGTGATCGATTATGTATTCAATGACATCAAATAGCAACGTGTTCACTATTTGTCTGCTCATTTCTCGAATAGGTGGGATACGGTTCACACACGCGGTGTGGGATACGGTTCACACACAGTGCTAAAAGCATCTTCTGTGGTAAAAAGCAGACAAGACCGGACAACTATTATCCTACAGATCCTTGAACCTGCACAGCAGGTTCAAGGATCTGTAGGATGTTTGTAGGATTGCGATTATTACAAAATTAAGTCTGGGAATCAGATTAACTTTCTAATAATCGTAATCACGACTTTGCATAAATTACTGACGCCATTCCCCTTGGGAAGCAGGGAAAAGTTCCTGGAAGAAAAATTTCTGCCGCTTCCATATCAAACCGGCTATCTTCATTTGTTAATCACATCATTATAAATGAGTGTGTCCTGCACGGAACAAGATCTTTTCAATCGCGCTACGGAGTACAACTACAGAAATTTCCGAGTATTTGTGATAAGTATCTGCTTCAATTTCCATTAAAAATCGTATTATTTAAAAAAAAAAAAAAAAATGAAGAAGCAACATTTTTCAATAAAAAATGCCACGTGTAATTCACTGTGGCAAACGAGAGATGCACAAAGAGAAGTTCGAATAAATCTCTAATAGAGTTGCACTTCTGAGGTTCTACTGCTTTAATGCATAAATCACAGCTACCTTAATAGTGTTTGCAATTCTGTATATATTTTTGATATTGCTCCCACTGCCACGTAAACACAATAAAGCCAAGAATACTTAAATGATTAATTTTCGAAGTCTTCGATCTATTCGACACTGACATCGAACAGATCGAATTTTTAATTACAAGTTCACTATCAAACCATATATAACATTCATACCAACTTAAGAAAAATAACAATCGGATAGCTATACTAGTATATTCTTGATGGTAAAAAACGAAAAGCAGAGAGACAACTAGTTCAATTGAACTATTCGAGCCTATAATGACAGTCGGCATCTTTATCATTAATAATAGTGGTCATCCCTTTGGCACACTCGGCATGTCACGGCTAAAAGTTATTTTATTCTAAAAGTCTATTTTGTACAATATTAACACACAACCGAGTATTAACTGTTCGTTAGACTTCGATTTACAGTAGTTTCATCCACACTGTCAACTGTTCCCATAATTATCCTTCATTAACAAATGCTACGTTTCCTGTCTCATACAGGAAATTAACTCCGCGCGAAACCTAATAAAACTGTCACAATCCAGAAGTGTAATCTGAGCATCTCAACTGTGTATAAGAACAGCAAACAAGAGGATTGACGCAGAAATCAGCACCGGAACAGTTCGAAAATAAAAGGCAGGCCAAAAGTCCTTTGATTGCGCTGATTGTAAATGAATATCCGTTAAAACTTCACTTCTTTTGCTTTAACATCTGTCATACTTCTCGAATGTCTCATATAAAGTCCAGACTAAACCGACATTGGAAAGAACCGGTTGGTAATCCTGTGCTATTGAAGACAATTTCTTCCAACCAACACTATTTCCAGATATTTTACGGCTGGAAAATTATATTATTATATTCCTTGATTTTAGCAACTGACCTTTGTTTCTTCAGTAACATGTTGAAACAACTAAGACGGCGAGGTGAGAATCCTGGATGGGATTCGACTTGATTCAATCCCCAACCAAAGGTGGTTTTTTTTTTTTTTTTTTTTTTTTGTAACTATGCTATTGAAGCGTGCCAAATGCACAGAGAATGATATATGAACGTAATAAAGTCTGTGTTACTCGTAATTCCCAGGACGCACGATTTGGGAATTTCCGAGAGCGAGAGACGGAAACTAATCAACTGGCGCCAATTATCAAACTATAAAGCTATTCATTTTACAGAAGTGAAAGTTACGCAGACAAAACCGCTGAATTGACATTAATGATTATGTGTCAACATGAATTGCTGAGCTCATTTCATTTGTGCATGAATTAATATTAGAATATACTTGGTAATTAAACGGAATTGTTTAATTCCTATATTATTCTTAAATAACTGATATTCTTCTAGAATCAAAAGCATTAAAATAGTTGAAAGTGTGACTTAAGCTAAGAAGTAATACATTTCTTAAACTTCAACATGTGTTCATAATGCGGGATATTTTGAAAGTTGGAAAAGGTAAGCACAAATTTCGACAAGAGGGGCCGTTTTGTGTCTTTTTTTCCCCACGCGTAATTGTAATAAATGACGAATTTGATATAATAAAAATAAATACAAAAATAGAAGAGGAAATCGGGCTTTTTTCCCACGAAAATCATGCTTATTAATTAGTGTGAATTATTAATTCTACCTATATCTAATAATAAATGACTAACTAGGGTATTATGTAATCAATTCACGAATTAAAGAGAATTTTAATACATTAAAACATTAAGTTTAAAGGCAAAATTAAGGAACCAGTAAAACAGTGAGACCATTATGCATATCACGGAGAAGCGGCACTACTTTTATTCTAAAGTAGCTTACTAGAATTAGTCATAAAATTATAGAACCTACGCTGAGTGGCCATTTATTTATTTTTTGGTATACCTGCGTAACAATTAGCAGCACTTCGTTTAGTTCTCAGAAAAGTGTCCAGATTGTACTGTAGGAGATTCTTGTTGTGAACCGCAAGTTTCTCTTCATTGTACACATAGTTAATTGGTTGAAATCGTGACTGTGAGCATGAAAAAGGTTGGCAACAATGTCTACATACATTGAGGCATCAGAGGTCAGGGTTCTTATCCTAAAGCAACGAAGAAACCACTTTGCAGATCAGCATGATCTGATGGAATACATGATCATGAGTATTGCTTGCAAACTGACACAACGGGTTCTATTGACTCATGCTGCTATCTATTGTCATATGCTACTCCTACTATCAACACCGAACAACCTGGACTAAGATTCGTTGGAACAGAAAGAAAATACTTGATTTCCAACTTTTCCTTCTTACATTTTTCCACATTTTATGAAACAGGTGAGTTTTTCTTTGATCCCAAACTCGTGGGCTATAGGGAGGAAAAATGTTTTCTAATCTTCAAAGTATCTTAGACAGCTACAGTGGAAAAGTGTCTTTCTAAGATATTTTGAGAGTGTAAACATACTCTCAAAGTATCTTAGAAAGACACTTTCCCACTGAAGCTAAGATACTTTGAAGATTGGAAAAAGTTTTTTTTTTCCCTATAGCCTATGAGTCTGGGGCCACAGGAACTCGGCTTTTTCATAAAATATGGGCAAATATAAGACAGAAAAGTTGTGTTCGAAATGTTTACCAGATGAGCCGATATAATATGCTATATTTTGTAGATCAACAGTCAAAAAGTTCAAGAATGTGCAAGTTTAATGGCACTGTACTAAAAAAATTAACGGCTCATCCTTAATAATAATAATCATAATTCCAACACGATTTACAATTTTTTTTTCCTTGTACAGCTTTCGGTTGTTTTGAATCACGGTCGAAACTACTTAGGCTATGAGGGCCAGTGTATTATGTCTGTTAATTGCGTGTGTTTTGGAGATGAAAATTCCTGCACCTTCCGTATGAGACCGGCTAATCCCCTTCGAATAGAAATCTCTGATAAATGTTCCTATCGTATACATCGCAGGTGTAAACTAAGAAATTTTATTTATTTTCTCCTTCCAATTTCCTTAGTTCTTTCACAAATCCTTGATTATCGAATCTTTGGTAATCCTTCACTACTAAAGTTAATGTGAAAGGTTATCGTAAGACTTCAGTTTGATTTTTAAGGCTGAAGCAACCAAGAACTATTGAGATCAGTGGATTAGGTCTGTTAATTGCGTGTGTTCCCAAGTTGCTATGTCTGTTTATGCGAGATGAAAGTCCGTCCTTCGTCTTCAGACAGAATGCAAATACAGATCCTTCAAACCAAATGGTATCGTAAGACTTGAATTGGATATTTGGATCAGTGTATGGAAACGTGGAAAACGGTATGACATGTCAATGAATACATTTATCTTAATAACTGAGCATTACAAAGGCTGAGTGTCTGTTGTGCTATGCGAAACATCTGACTAGAAGGGTGTGTGTGTGGGGGGGGGGGTTGGTTTCTAGGCGAGAAATTTCCACTTGGATTAATTCATTGGATGACTAAATTCCAAACACAAATTCCAAAAGTACAGCAATCCCTCGATTAATGCGTTTTCGATTAGTGCGCCTATATACATCTTAAAAATAACTGTTACAGACTTTAAAAATTTTCGATCTATACATTTTTTATGGCTAACTATTTAAAAAAATAACTTACCAGGAAGAAATAATTTAGTTAACGATTTGAAACATTTTATAGTTATTTTTTAATGGCATACTACACTATGTTCCAAATTTACCACCAAAATTTATGTCGTCTGCTTTACATAGCATTTTGCTGATCATATCACGTGCAGTTGTTTTCCTTACTTTATTTTAAATTATTTTCCTAACCTTTAATCATAAGTAAAAGAATTTGTGTAAGAAGGAGACTATTGTAATCAACAAATATTTAATGTCGATGAAACCAGCCTTTTTTTTTTTTTTGGAAGCGAATGTCTTCCAAGATTTTTCTAGCCAAATCAGAGAAATCTCAGCCTGGTTATAAAGTCGAATGAAATTACTGCTAGCAATATGCGAGCCGTTTGGAAGCACATTCTTCCACATTGTCCAAATGATTTTAGAAGCTTTTCAAATCAATCTAAGTTAATTATATCTCATTCTGAGAAGTTGAGTGATTCCGACCTGCCAAATTTAGATACACAGCGGGAAGATCCTCAAGAATATGAACAAAATTTAATCACTGACAAGTCCAAAGAGGTTTCACAGAAACAATTTGAAAATAGTTTTCGTACAATCGAAGTTTTTAAGCCGTTTGGAAGCACATTCTTCCACATTGTCCAAATGATTTTAGAAGCTTTTCAAATCAATCTAAGTTAATTATATCTCATTCTGAGAAGTTGAGTGATTCCGACCTGCCAAATTTAGATACACAGCGGGAAGATCCTCAAGAATATGAACAAAATTTAATCACTGACAAGTCCAAAGAGGTTTCACAGAAACAATTTGAAAATAGTTTTCGTACAATCGAAGTTTTTAAGCAGCAGTGCTTAGAGACCGACCCTAGTGAAGAGAGAACCAGTAAAATTTGCAGAAGAGGCAACAGGGTCATTCCGTAAGTTGTATGAAAAAAAGAAACAGAATGCCCGCCAAACTACGTTAGCTCAATTCTTTGTTAAGAAGCAGAATAATAAATTTTTTTCTGAATATGTTTTATTGTCTTTCAGCTTCATGATTTTCCTTTAACTAGGTCCTGAGATATATCCTAATTCTTTTATAAAAAAAAATTAAGGGTCAAAAAAAGAAATCTGAGGAACAAATTATACATTTTTCTATAGGTTATTATATTCGATTAGTGCGTCTGTTTTAAAGAACGCATTAGGCGCACTAATCGAGGGATTGCTGTAAAAGGTTTGCTATACAGAAGACTAGTGGAAACTGCAGTTGACTAACTGGATAGTGCTTGTAGAAATGAGGGAGTGATCAGGTCAGGCGATGACAAACTTATATCGCCAATCCACAAAAAATGCGCAATTTATTTATCATTACAAGTTTGGTAGGGATTGAGTGGTATATTTACAGAAGAGGCAACTAATATTATGAGGTCAATCTGTCTGTAAATTGAGTAAGTTCTGCTGCTGGCTTGTTCTGATTTTACCGGATGATCATACTATGGTATATATAGTAGTAACGGAACACGGTAACGCTGTTGGGTTGATTATGGAAAATAAATTGGTTTTCCCTCCCCCTTTTCAATCACTACAAAACATAAGGCTAGTGGACAGATGGGTTTTGTGGAGAAAAAGTACAGCAATCAAAAATTTTCATAAAGCATAAAAGGATTGCTTCATTTTGTTAGAAAAATTAAAATCAATCAATTTATTTTAATGACACTTATACCCAAAACGAGTTCCTCGGAGAAATTTTTATCAGTAAATAACTGATGTGAGAGATAGAGGAATCTGAACTAACCATAAGTTTCCAAATGTTATTTAAGATATATTTCTTGATAACTATGCGAACTACAGCTGGTTACAAGCACATGTTCTCAGAGCCATCATACCGAAATATCATTTTTTTTTTAATAATTTTCCCCATGAAGAAATGCTAACGATTCTACCACGATTGGTTTTTGAAAAATTTGATTTATGATTCTTTCATGAACTATATACGAATACTCCAAATTTATCTCATTACCCAAGTGCACAAAAGTTCGTAATGTCTTTCGACTATCGTTTTCAAAGGGCAGGCTGACTAAAGCTTATTGCATGGCATTCATTTATAGAGACTTAACAATACATGCCCTGCCATTTTTCTCCCTTGAGTTTCTATTAGAGGTGGCATTGAAAGTAAGTTTGCAAAAGATTACTAGGTAACCGCCCAACTCAAACTACACCGCTGACAGTTGATCTACAATGATATAGCTGATCTCAAGGGCGTTGTCTCTAAACACGCGACTAAAGCAACATTAATTATGCTACAGGTACCATGTTCATCTTAATAAGTGTTTCTAAGACAGATATTCCACATTCGCCTAATCTTATGATGCTTCACACTGAAACGCAACTCGATTGTTTTTGTAGTATCCTGTGCAATCTGCATCAGTCGCATTTTCATTAATGACCATTTTATACGATCCATAACTTATCATCCAAACAAAAACATCTGGAATATTCACGAAGAACATGCTATCTTAACGTGTTCTGCCCACCACCCCTCTCTATTTGAATTTCATCTTGTAAACAGGGTTGAAAATTTTTCCAAGTAAAAACCTTTTTATAACTGTGTCAAATCAAGTTTAGTTAGAATGTGACCATATACCTTTGTCTACAAAAAATGGCCTTTTATTTTATACAAAAAAAAGCATAATTGTATAACAGTCAATGCACACGAATAACTAGCTGAGAAGCGGAATGAATGTCCCAGACAGGATATGTATTCGAATGCTGTCTATTACAAATTATCCATTCAAATGGAAAATGTCTTCGCAATGCAGATAGTTTCGTCGTTCATTATGGAAATCATTACCCTGCTTACTGGAAGCCAGAAGTGGCTGGAAAAGTTCCCTGATTGGTTTCTAGAGAGCAATCGTGAGTCAGTTAAGGATTATCAAATCCCTAGTTGACTCACGATTGCTAATGTACTATTTTTTGTAAATGAATCATACCCGCGAATGCTTTAAAATTTTTTCTGCGATTCATATAATTAAACATTAGATTTGAAGCCACAAAACATCCATTTATTTTATCCATGGTGACGTCAGAATGGTTATTCAGTAATTTGCTCACATGAGAGAGATGCCCGTTCATTTATAAACTCAGTCTCTACGTGCCTATTCTCTAATTGTATAACATTCAAAACATGTCGTTTATAGTACATCCCAGAGTTTCAATCAGATACCAACTGGGATAACTATATCTTATGCATGAAAAAAACCCTGGCCTTCACACCGACTCTTCCTTGTGTAACCGAATGTATTTTCCACATCAACTCCCACCAAACAATTACAAGTAAAGAGTACTTGTCAGATCAAACATCGTTTTCACTGGTAAGACAGCATCTTAACCGCTTTCATATCAGCATAACACATTGGGCAGTATCGTTATATACCTGGACAGTACAGGTTTCAGATTTTTCAGAATATAAAAATTATATATTCTCCATTACCTTATTTTTACGACAAGGCTTGTTAGTTCAGTAGAAGAGACATTTGCTTCCTCAGCACTAGACCACCCGAAGAAAGGCCGAGGTTCAATTCTAGTCGCCGAATAGAACATTTTCTAAGCTTTTCTTTGACTGGGAGCCCGAGTTAGTTCATTTCTGGGACGGGCAAGCAGATTTTTTCCTGCCGAAAACTCGGGTTTCGTTCCGTCAACTCAAGAAAATCACCGTTGAATTCATACTCTTACAGACAACAACATTGTGTTAGGGTTAAGGACCACGAGATGGCGACACTTGTCAGTCGTCTCTTCATCGGGTGCAACTTATAATTAGCGATTGTCTTGGCCCAGCTCCTTCTGGTTGGCTATAGGTGAAGAATGAATTGGCTACTCAGTCTTCAAAAATTAGATGGGACTAAAATGGCCTGGTCTACTTTTATAAGGAATAAAAGGCGTGAGCTGAATTTTTTTTTTGACACTGAATGAAGTATACAAAATATGATTACTATTCTTCAAAGTTCGGCAATGACAGAAGTTCTATTCAGATATAGCCGATTTCCTTTCTTTCGTTAGTAAACTGATCTTGAAAATTTCTCATCTAAATGGTTGAAAAATAATACAGTATTTCACTGACGTTTTTCATCATATGAAAAGTTGGTCTGATCTCTATTAATAAGTTATAATAAAACATCATCAACTTTTGCTCTTCAAAATTTGACATGTTTAAAAATAAAATGACAGTAACGCGATATGATTTTAGAGAAAACATAATAGGCTTGCAGAAGAAAACAACTTTTCTCAATATCAGCAGAAGTATTAAAAAAAAAGTTTAACATAAGAAAATTTCCAAGTTTACATTTTGTAAGGTGAAGTGCTTCAAAAATAAATTTCAAAATCAGCTAACGGACAAACATTTCTAAAATCTTTTTATAAATTTCTCTAAAAAACCCATCAGATAAAATTGAAAACTATGTTGGGAAAAACAAGCTTTCATCGCACATATTAACTTCATTATTTCTGATATGTTTATTCTCTGCATAAGTATTTGTATAATACTTGTGCATTTGATAAGTATTTGTCACATATTATCAGAATGAAAATTTGCTCCTTCATTAAGCCATCATATTTATGAACAATGCTCTCTTTACTTTTTTTCTATGAAATTTTCATTTCAAATTTCGAAATTTTTATGAAAGCATTCAATAAAAGCTATCTATAAAGATTTTTAAATAGGTTAAATATTAATATGTAAAAAGAAATTCATATACTCGTTTTATCGAACCATTAAATAAACAGTAATTGCTTCTTTATTCAATTTTACCGTATAAAAGTGTTTATTATATAATAAAAATATTACAAAAAATGAAACCAACGTACCAATTTCCTCCAATTTTTGTCCACTATAGACATCGCACTTCAGCACTTCACTACCACAGAGAGAGAGATAGTTAAAAAAACAGATTTGAGAACTGCATGTGATCGTGGGGGAAAAATCTTGCCTGGTTAGTACAGAAAACTTTTAAACACAGAATTGTAAACGAACGTATTTCCAACATCAGTCTCTCTCTCACACACAACCTATGTTTCATCACAGAAAATGTGCCTTTATGTGTGTGTCAGTTTCACTAACCTTCCGCCAAAAGTTGAGAGACATGGAATACCATTATAACATACAAATCAATCCGATTTGTCTGTAGCGTCATTACTCACTTCCAAAACGCCTTGGTTGAAGTTTATGAAACTTCAGGGTACTAAAATATACATTGTTGTCCAAAAGCTAAGGACGAACTACATTTTTACCTGTGTATGAAAAAATTTTCATGTCTGCAGACAAATTTATTGCCAACATACTAATAAATTATATTACACAAAAAAAAAAAAGTGTTATAAATTTCGTACAAATTAAAATGAAATACGCTTTTGGCAAAAGTTACAAATTTCCTAAGGACATAATTAAGGAATTAATGTGCAATGCTTAGAGAGAACTACGCGAAGAGACATTTCAGTTTGGAATATGTTCATACCTTCCCCGAATTGCGATGCAACTCTCGCAAAGTCGTACTATGCTTAGCATCAAGTGATTCAGGAATTCTTGATTGGCCCACTCCTCCCTCAGAGCAAGGATGAGGCCTTGTTTGTTTTCTGGAGGGGAATTTCGAGCAGCAATGAATCTCCCTATTGCGTCCCAAACGTGTTCTATAGGGTTGACATTAGGGGAGCGTGGTGGCCACTCGATGCGATTAATATCCTCAAGTCTCCAGAAGTATCTCCACTGCTCATGTATGATATAATGTGGCACGAAGAATTAAAACATTATTTTTTCGAATGCAGCACCATGGAACAATCGAACATGACGTTGAAGAACTTCGTTGCAATATCGTTCACCAGTCACAGTCCCTTTTTCCAGCACCTGTAGCTCGGTGCGTCCATTAAGCATAATGCCTCCCCCACACCGTGACCCCAGCGCGGCCGTATCTACCCCTTTCAAGAACATTCTCGCGATGGTAAGCAGTACTAGACTCATCTGTAAAGAGTACATTAGTCCACTGGTGCGTTGTCGAATTTTTATGATACAAACCACTAAAACGTGCTCTACGATGAGCCGTGGATAAAGGGACGCTGACTACGGGCCTTCGGTTTGTTGAGATATCTGCATAGCTGTGCTTGAATGGAGCCGACTTGCAAGCTGACTTACCGTGGTGCGTCGATTACGTTTTGTTGTTATAACCAAAATATCTGTCTTCATGCTTCGTGGTAGAGCGAGGGCGACCTCTTAGCAAACGTCTGGAACACATTCCATTGGTTTGAAATGCTGGCCAGAGCCCAGATACAACGCTATGTGAGATTCCAAACAAACTGGCAATATCAGTAATTCTGCGATCTTCAAGCGTTCCAATAATTAATTCTTCCCCGTGTCAAATCATCTAGATGACGTCTTTGAGACATTACAAGACATCCAAGGTTGCCACTTATTCCTTCACAAAAAGAGCTTCATTCAAACACAGTTCGCTTAGAGCAGCCTTGTTCTTTTTATCCTCTTGAGTACTACCACGTGATCCCTTTGCGCGCGATTCGAAAATTGGAATGTTTACTCGCTTTCTACTCGAAATCGTCAGCTATGCAAACTGCCATAAGCCGATTCGTCTGAATTTGTGGTTGTAATCTTCAGAAGTAGTGTTCGCCTTTAGGTTTTGGACACCAGTGAACTTAATATCAGTGAGCTACCTTTTTACAAAGCTGTATTATATGAACAGGCTCATTTAAGTGTGACAGTTCCAGTCTTGGCCTTACTTTTCGCTGGCAGTCAATAATGCAATCACAACCGCAAGGCTCATGTGAGCAAGAATATGTTTTTATTAATAGCTTATGGGTAGAAATACTGATCTGCTTTTAACACTGTACATTTTGTGTACTGAATTTAGAAAGTTTTATTATTTATAAGATTATCCGTGCAAACATTTCCTGATATGTCCATCCATTTGTGTTGCCTTCAGAAATGGATAGACATGTCAGATACTAACCATAACATTTTACAAAGAAAGGGATTAATGCAACTGTCTATGGCGAGAAAATACAATACGCGGAAATATCAAACTTTATTTTCAGAAGAATCACAGTTTGTATAGTTCGCCCACCGATTAGAGATCCTTCGACACTTCTGCGCATCTCAGAAAAAGGAGAATCCATTCCGATAATAGGGTAATCAGTCCGTATAATGGGATGAGTTGTTTATTATTACCGGTCGGAAAATTAACTTCTCTTTTATGATTATTGTAGTTAACTATGTTGCTTGTATAACAGTTGGAAAATTTTACCTATAAAGCACGTGATTTCGCGTGTTGGCGACCAATTTGGACGTCCTTCATTTCTTTCTCCCCTTCAGCATGAATCGACTATTCTTGGAAAGACGAGAAGCAGGGACCTACAAACGGTGGGCGAACTATAGTATGTTCAGCAATTTATGTTCTATGATATTTTGGAAGTAGCTTAATTCTGAGTGCGTAGTCAACTGTCCAATATGATAAAATTGTGGAGAGAAAAAAAAAAAATCCCGAAACAGATATTCCGAAGAATTTCAACACCCATCTTTGTTACGCAACGAAATACTACATTCGTGACAAAAGTATAATGATTAACCGGATGAATTTTTTTGACATTAGTTGCAAGCATCGCTTTCCCTCTTGCATCGTTAAATTTTGCTCAACAATCAGGTAGTTTGCAATGAAGTCAACGATACAAAACTTCTATTTGCTTATGACATTCCTAAAGAAAGTACTTTTTAACATCGTTTTTACGTTTCGAAAAATGCGTTAAGCAACTTCACATTCATTTTGCAATTCGGTATTTGAAAAAGCTTACAAAAATGTTCAGGCATTCCAATTTTTATTTCAACTGAACCATTTGCAGGCATAGAAAAGGAGAAAAATGTCTATTATATATATATATATATATATATATATAAATGGCTTCGCTTTAGGTGGAAGAATTTACGAGATAAGATATACGGAAGACGTTGCCCGCGAAATTCAATGTTGGTTTCAATTGGATTGTTTTTATTCGCAAAAACGATTCGAAATTATATGAATCATTCGAAAGCACCGGCAGGGAGGACTGGATGTGTTGGATCTCTGATACAATGCTGCCTCGCAATTTTGTTTCAATCATTTGAGGACGGAGGAAAAGTCCAAAACGGGTCGACGTGTTATAAACATGCTGTAACTTTGAAAACACTGCTCGAATTTTTTGAAAGTACAGCTTTTATAGTTCTTTGATAAATTGTCACTGACATCATGATGATTATTGCAAAAACAGTGAAAAGGTTGACACTTTCAACCCAAGTTTCGGGACATGTCCCAGGAGGAAACACCCTGACAGCCGTATTGAGACCGGCTAACTCGCCTTTAGGTGAAATGCCCTCAAAGGGTTTTCGCGTTCCAGATGTTTGATCCAGGTGTTTCCAACCAAAAGACAACGTCGATACTAAACGAGCTACAGAGCTCCTCGCAAAACAAACTGGGCTTTTGATGAATAAGCAAATGATTAGACATAGCGCACTAATCTCACGGTTTTTGGCTGCCTTAATTAACTACACCCTCGGTGCAATTCAAGCTCAGAAATTGTGATTTTGTTATAAATTGTATTATGTTTCAGAGATACCTAATCATTTAAATAACAAATTTTAAATAAATCACTAAGGCTTTAATTTAAAATGTAAAAAGTATTAGTTAAAAAGACCGCAAAAATAACTGTCCTGGTATAATTATTAGGTTAATTCGTGTCTAACTGAAGGAAATATTTTTCTAAGATTGACTAGCCAGATTTATATCCAAACGGTACTTTAAGCAAGTAGTAACTTTTACCAACCGAGTTTACCGAGGCAGCTTAATACGACACACGGAGCTTTTTCAAAGCGCTTCAGCCTCCAGGATGGTTGTGGTCTCACGTAGGGCGATGAAAATCACTACCCACCTAAAAACATTCACAGTGGGATTCGAATCCACAGCCTGTAAATTACGGGGTTTTTACAATCCCTGCCCCTCACATTCGGATATAACTCACCAAACTTAAATTACGTAAAAATGCCTACCTGCTTTATGAGCCACAAATTTTAAAAGATGAATGACGTTATTTTTATATCTTCTTTTAAAAACTAAGGTAGGTTCATATGACCAATAATAACACATGACCAATTTTGTACACATTTTCTCCAAAATTAAAACTGTGCAATATTCTCAATATATTTTCCGAAGTCGCTCCATCGACATCACGGAATTTAACGTGTACCGTAAAAACACTTCCTATACCATCACATCCTTGGTTTACATTGCTGCTATCGTCATACCGTGGGTCCTGTCACGTCGAAAACCAGGTTCGTTGAAGTATGTAACTTTTTCTTCCACTCTAAATGTACAAGTAGCAAAATCATTTAAAGAACCATTATAATAACCATCCATCCACCCACCCACTCTTGAATACCAGTAATAAAAGTTTACGGCACCTCCTATACCAGAAACAGTTAACTGAGCGCTTCAGCTTGACTTACAATATGCAGGCATGAATCAAGCAAAGTAAATCATGCTATATACACTAATTTTTAAACTGTTTTGGATTATTTTGAATTTTTTTTTTATGTTGTTCCCGCCCATGAAAGGTTATTTGCAAACCTATAGTACATTTTGTATAGCGTGGGTGAGCTAAGTTTTTTTTCTATTTTTATCAATTTTATACATATATATTTTTTCTATTTTTAAACTTATTTTTAATCTAGTCTGGAAACTCTGCTCTAGAGACCAAACATGAAAATTTTCAAACCACTTCGGGCTTCCAATAGGCGGGACAGTGGTCTCACACCGAGAGATGAAATTCATTTACCACCTAAAGACAAATCCGCATTCGAAACACAAATTCGAATCCGCAGCTTCTTGCTTGGAGAGAGAGGATACACTAATCACTCGCACTAATTAGAGGCAAAGGTATATATTACGTCTGTTAATTGGATGTGTTTTTCTGGTCAGTGTTTGACTGTTTTGTGGGATGAAAAACCCAAAATACTAATTCACTCTAATGCACTGTCTTTTTCCTTTGAGATGGAGAAATCCTTGTTGACCATTATTAATATCCTAAATATTCATGAAATTTTGTCATGTTGTACCATCAATTTTTATGGATCTGAGAGCTGGGTCAGAAGTAAAACACTTGACCAAAGACTAGAGACCGCAGATATGAGAGTCCTGAGAAAGATTAGAGGCGTGAACAGATGGCATCAATGGCAATAGCATATTAAAAACGAGGATATTAGGAAAGACCTTGACATTGTCACCATCCAGGAATGCGTTAGCAGAGCTAATCTTAGGTGGTATGGTCACTTAAACAGAATGGGTGAAGAAAGATTAGCAAAACAAGTGTTCTCTGCCAGGTTGGCAGGAAAACGACCCAGAGGAAGACTGAAATATAGGTGGATTGATACGGTACAAAGTGCCTTAGACGATAGAAATATAAGATCTAATAATGTTGGAGTCTTGACAAGTAACAGACTGATTTGGAGGAAAATTATAGATAGGAAGTTAGTAATGATGTAATTTTTTTCATGTAGTACTATCATATCCTGTACACCCCTTGAGGGTACATGGCAGGAATTTGATGATGATGATAAATATTCATGATAAATGACGCAATTTAAATTTTGCTCAAGTACCAAAATCAGTAACTATCTTGGCTCACTGGTGAATATGATCTAATATACGGATAAGTGAAATATCTTGACTAATCAACAATGATAGTAAGAACAGAATCCGAGATAATATGAAGGTCAAGTAACTATGAAAAGATGAAATTTAAAGGTAGGATTAAATAACACATGAAGATACTCAAGTGATAAAACTGTACTCTAGTTAAAGAATAATAACAGATTGACAATCTAAAAAAAAACAAAAAAAAAAAAAAAATGAATGACTAGAATCCCAAGTGAAATCGGATGGAAACAAGGAATGTTTTTAATGTTTGCCTATATAAATTTCATTTTTCACAATTTTATTTCTTTTTAATTTCCTTGTAATCCAGAATTAGTCTAGTAACTAGGGTCGGCAAAGTGATCGATATATGTCTAAGGATCAAAAGGGGGGGGGGGGGTCAATAAACACCTAAAACTATTTTGAGTAACACCTAGTAAACATGCAGCAATTAACCCTTTTTACTTGCATTCCCAAGTTCATACATAGTTGAAGCAGATTTTTAGCCATGCAAATTCACTTTTAACGAAGGAGAGGAACAGAATGAACCTGGAAGAGCGTGGTTACTAAAGGCTAAACTCACCAATATCCAACCAAATAGATGCAATGGCTACTATTCATCAAACACATCCTTCTCATTAATCATCCCAAGTAAATCAATAAAATGTAAGTACATTTTTAATGTTCTTTATAAATTTCTTTAAGTATTTTCTTTAAATTTCTTTAAGTATTTTCTTTAAATTTCTTTAAATATTTCTTATCGAGAAGCACTAATGAAGTAAAAGGGTGAAAGAGTTATTTTTAATTAAACTGAGAAATTTATTATTGATAACATTTATTCATTTATTTAATATGATGGGGGTCGATGAGGGATCAAGGATTCCATTAAGGAATCAATGGTCTAAAAATTTTGCCCACCCCTGAACTAGATTAATCTGACAGAAGTTTCTCGTGTTTAGCGAGAAAAATAACAATGGTCAAGCAGACATCCGAGGCTCGAGAAAAGTCAGCCATAATTTGTAAGATAGCCGGTTATAAAAGACGGTTCTTCAGTTAATTTACAAAGCTATGGATAGAGAAATTAACTGCAAATGGAAGCGCAAATTATTATCATCATCATCAAATTCCTGACATGTACCCTCAAAGGGGTGTACAGGATATGATAGTACTACATGAAAAATTTACATCATTACTAACTTCCTATCTACAATTTTCCTCCAAATCAGTCTGTTACTTGTCAAAACTCCAACATTATCAGATCTTGTATTTCTATCATCTAAGGCACTTTGTACCGTATCAATCCACCTATATATTGGTCTTCCTCTGGGTCGTTTTCCTGCCAACCTGGCAGAGAACACTTGTTTTGCTAATCTTTCCTTGCCCATTCTGTTTAAGTGACCATACCACCTGAGATTAGCTCTGCTAACGCATTTCTGGATGCTGACAATGTCAAGTTCTTTCCTAATATCCTCGTTTTTAATATGATATCGCCATCGATGCCATCTGTTCACGCCTCTAATCTTTCTCAGGACTCTCATATCTGCGGTCTCTAGTCTTTGGTCAAGTGTTTTATTTCTGACCCAGCTCTCAGATCCATAGGTTTGAACACTGTCTTGTATACAGCTAATTTAGTGTGGGTGCTTAAAGGTCAAAGCTGTATAACTGAGAGGAGACCTCCACATAACCTTTAAAGGAATGCGGAGAACCGACCAGGGCTTCTGACCTAACGTCCAATCCTCACCTTCTCGTGGTGCACCCTGTTGGGTATCTACCTAGATACTGAACGAACGAGGATGGGCTACCAATTTGGGATTTAGCCGACCAAATTGTATTCTTATTGGCTTAAACCAATATAGAAAATGATGGTAAATTATTATTAATAATCATTATTGTCAGGTAATATAAAGTTTAAGATAAACTGATGCCTCAACTGATTAACAATTTGTAATAAATTTTAAAAAAGGGTTAATATTTTCCATTTAAATTGCTGAATAATAGATTTAAAGAAAGAGCGACTATTCGTCTTATTCCTCGTAACTGTGCAATAGCATATACGTATCGTTAAAAATTGTAAACAAACCTCGAACTTTTTTAACATAAGATTTCAAAATGGTGATTTTTTTTAAGTTTAATTCGAATATAAAGTGAGTGAAATAAATAACAAAAAATATGATAAATACACTTTCTTCTGCTACAAGCAAGCACGATTTCTAAATAAAGCATCACCAGTGGCTAATTACCATCAGAATTCAACGAAGATGGAAGAACACTTACTAAATTTCATCACAAAATGATTTAGGTTGCATTAAGTTGTGTGCATTGAAAGTTCAGTGTGCACACATTCCCAGTCTTGTTCAGTATTTTACAAACTGAATAAAGTACGATTAGTTGTCTTACACAATTTCTTCCAAGGCTAATGAACATTAACAGTTATAACAAAACCATCGCAATATTGCAGTGTTTACGATAAAAGTGTCACTCTCAACACGCATTATCACTATTTTCAAAATATGTCTACGGAAGAGGGTAATCACGTCTTCTTCCTACTAATACGCTGAAATTATAAACAGTGTGGTAAGTTCGATATCTTCCTGGTACAGTTTCAAGAATCTACTGCAAGAGACGGAAAGCTACACTGAGCAAAATAAGGACTTTTATTCAGTAATAGTAGCGTGAAAGTAGAAATGAAAACTCGAAAACAAAATAACTTTCTAATTCATTCTTAATTTCAGCTATCACTGTCTAAACACACACACACACGCACTCATAATATATACATACATACAGGAATCCCTCGATTAATGCGCTCTTTAAAACAGGCACATTAATCGAAAACGCACTAATCGAATATAATAATGGGAAAAAGTATAATTCGTTCCTCAAATTTCTTTTTGACTTTTACTTTTTCTTTTATAAAAGAATTAGGGTATATCTCAGGGCATAGCAAGAGAAAAACCATGAAGCTGAAAGACAAAAAAACATATTCAGAATATAAATTTATTATTCTACTTCTTAACAAAGAATTGAGCTAACGTAGTTTGGCGAGTATTCTGTTTCTTTTCTTTCTTTTTTTTTTTTCATGCAACTGACAGTATGGCCCTTTTACCAATTCTACTACTTCTGCAAATTTTACTGCTGCTCTCTTCAAAGAGAAAGAAGCAGTAAAATGAGGGTCAGCCTGTAAGCACTGCTGCTTAAAACTTCGATTGTACGAAAAATATTTTCAAATTGTTTCTGTGAAATTTCTTTGGGATTGTCAGTGATTAAATTTTCTTCATATTTTTCAGGATCTTCCCGCTGTGCATCTAAATTTAGCAGGTCGGAATCACTCAATTTCTCAGAATGAGATTTAATTAATTTAGATTTCTTTGAAAAGCCTCTAAAATCATTTTCACAGTGTGGAAGAATGTGCTTCCAAACGGTTCGCATATTGCTAGCAGTAATTTCATTCGACTTTGCAACCAGGCTAAGAAAAGATTTTGCCAGAAAAGTCTTCGCTTCAAAAAAATAAAAATAAAATAATAATAATAAAATAAAAGGCCGGTTTCATTGACATTAAATATTTATTGGCCACAATAGCCCCCCCCCCCCCTTCTTCCACAATTTCCTTCAAAATCTCTGTATAATTTGCGGCCAGCATCACCTGTGATTAGAACATCATGTAGGCTATTTCTCTTTTTGAAACGCTCAAACCACCCAGCACTAGCGTGAAATTCTTATTTTCTATCATTGATAGCTCTTTCTTTCAAGGTTGCAAAGAGACTTAATGCTTTTGATTTAATAAGGTCAGTGCTTAGTGGGATCCGTCATGTAGTCTCGAATTCAATCATTATAATACTTTGATTTCGAGTGCATGCATGAACTTGAAGCAGCCTTGCCTTTCTCTCTCTCTCTATTCAGCAGCTTTGCTTAAAATGGCTCTTATAGTTGATTCATCCATTTTTGTGTTCTTGTCCTATCTTTGCTCTGGACTCGCCTTGTTCATTTTTTTTTTTTTTTTATTATTTTAAGTTTTTCGTCCAATGAGATTACTTTTCGAATCATTTTCACACTTCCACTTTTTTGCTCACTGATTCTTTTACTCATGATGAAAGGTTGGGAAAATATTAAAAAAAAAGTAAGGAAAACAATTGCAAAGACGGCACGAGATATGATCATCAAAATGCTATGTAATTAGAAAACAAATTTTAGCGGTAAATTTGGAACATAGTGTACATGGAAATAGTGTAGTATACCATTAAAAAATAACTTATAATTTTTTTAAATCAGTAATTAAATTATTTCATCCCGGTGAGTGATTTTTTTTAAAATAGTTAGCCATAAAAATATATAGAAAGAAAATGTTTAAAATCTGTAACATTTATTCTTAAGATATATATTTGCGCACTAATCGAATTTTAGAAGCCCATTAATGGAATTTGGGTATATAAAAAAAAAATGACGCACTAATAGGAGGAGCATTAATCGAGGGATTACTGTATGTATGTATGTGTGTGTATGTATGTATATATATATATATATATATATATATATATAAGCATGGGAGGAAAGGAAAATTTTGCAACACCCGACTCATTGTTACTATTTACTTCTAAATCAGTACAAATAATAAATAAATAATAATAATAATAAAACAAAATTAAAAAGTATTTTTCTGTATCCATCGTAACCTCTCGTTACACTCGTATCCTATTGTTTCCGGTGTTGAGCGCCTATAAAATTTTCCGTTCAACGTTCTGATGATATCTGGCTTGCTTCTGACATCATTAAGGTAATTTGATTTGTAGGTACAAAATGTCCTACTACTATTACTAACAACCGATATGGTGAATATGTCTGAGCACAGGAAAGTCATGCATTTCAACACCGGATGAAAGCAGGAGACGAAAATTATTATTACATGCCACCTCCATAGAGTATGAAGACTCAACAGAAGACGACGTGCTCTACACAACTCCACATGATCTGCTCTCTACTATCAATTATCCGGTATATGTCCGTTTACTGCATGTGTATTATGGTCGGTTTGTGTTTCGCGGGAGGAAAAACCTTCATATTTCCGTGTGAGATCGGCTAACTCACTTTCCAGTGAAAAGGCTCATTTGCCAGCAAAGGTTGGTCGATTCGTAGAGCCTCTGCTACTAATGGCTCACGCAAAAAGTTAAAAAAAGTTTGAGAGTGGTTAGTAGTTGGAAGAGAATCAATCGTTCGATGCTGTTGGCACACTCTCCCTCGATGAGTCTTTGGACTCCCTGGAGATATCACATAATAATAAAGATTCCTCGAATTAAGACGATAATCGAATCCAGTTCTTTTTAAATCGAAGGGAATATGTCCTACCATTCCTCTAACTGCGTTATGATACTTTTTGGCTGGAAAGACATGAGTAATGAATCACGTCCAGACTCGAACCTTTATAAGATTTTTTTTTCAACCAAACTTAAGTTATAAAAAGCCTCATAAATATGGAAGGGTTGTCTCCTGGAAACTCGCTTTTCATTCCGCAAATCAAACACATGTCTATACAGACATGATTAACAGCTGTTAAGAAGTTAGAGGTCAAGACATACTGACCGACCTGACATGTTAAGGGGGGAGAGTACATGTTCATCATAAAAAGGCTTAAGTTTAATTTTTCTTATCTTCGTTACAGCGAATTGTTAATTACATCGATTATTTTTCCTGAAATCTTTTCACGCTCAATTACTGGAATAGATCAGAAATAATCACAAAAACAGTTAACTACAACATAACTTTTGGAGCTAAGCTATACTTAAACGCATTGCCGTATCTAGTTGTATACATAGCTAATTATACCGTAATCAATCACGAAACTGAAAAATGAAATTTGAGTGTGAACAAGAAAATGAACATCCTATTATAACATCACCCCCCCCCTCCAACGATGTCTCTGTGATAGTAATAAAATATTGAGAGGAATTAAAGTATTGTTCAATTTTATTCCTCTCTGCTGTGCTTCATCTCCATTATATCTACACTTAAATATATATTTTTTGTATATTTAAATGAACAAATTCATAAAGCTCCATTTGATAAGCATGTAAATGAAGAGGATCATAAAACCAAGTTACTACATCTGAAGTGAGCTTTAATAAATACCTGCATCAAGGGCATTAAAATTGGAGGCTCATTATTATTATTACACTCTCCACGGTTCCAATCAGCATACTCACTGTATGAGAAGTCTATAGAGCCTCCATAGCTCAGTTGTATAGACGAAGCCCTCTGGTAGGAAAAACCTGGGTTCGATTCCCATCCATGACGTGAGGAACCTTTATCTGGTCTCTTTCGACTAACAGGTGAGTTAGGCGGTCTCATATGAGTTAGAGGGGTTTTCGTCCCTCAGAAGGCAAGCCGGCCCGTGAACACACACACGGATCTAGTCATAAAATACATGCTTAATCCCTTATTAGGAGGACTTAGCCAGTCCAAAGGAACAGGGGGAAACGGTGGAGGAATGGGGGTAACCCCAATACGAATAAATAAAATTAACAGGTCTATTTAACAACATATCACATTAAACTTCTTACCGCTACCAGTATCTACAATGTAATTTAGTAATGCATTTTACTCAATCCACCATTCTCTACATAAAAATCTACTCCTCACACCCTCTTTATCACACCTTTGGATAACTTCCATAGATGGCCTCTTCTGCTTCTCATCTTCCACTCTGTATTAATCATATAAAATTTTCTCACTAATTTAAATGCCTATATCATATAACCTCTTTTCCACCAATTATGTAATTTACATTCCCCCAACTTCTTCCCATGGTATATTTGCCTCTCCCTAACATTCCACAATCTTGATATGGCCTTAGTCATTTTTCTCTTGATCCCTCTCCAATGTTTCCACATCATAATAAAAGAAGGTGGCCAAATCTGAGTATGGCAGTCCATATGTGCTCTGACTAATACTTTATCCATGGGAAAATCACCCCCCCCAACTTTTCAATGTACTCGCCTTATCATAGCATAAATGGGATGCATAATCTTTGCAACACTTTAATGTGTCTTCAGTCTACTGTCAACCATCACCTCCAGAACTTGAACCTCATCTACTTCCTGAGACACAGTTCCACCGATACAGTCCATAGTCTTATACCTTTTGCACTTATTAATATTAAAACTACAACCACCACTCACATTTGTACAAGTTAAAAATCTATTTAAATCTTCCTTAGGAGAATTAACATTAGCAATGCTTCTTATAATTCTGACAAACTCTGCAACTATAATAAATTTAGTTTAATTGTTTATCCAAGTGTAAGGAAACAAAGTTTGCAACTGAAAATATCTTCAGGACTGAGGTAAGGTGGTGCAAACACTAGGCAACTCCGAGCAAAGGTGGACCAAGCTCTCATCACTCCTTGTCTCAGTATCTCCCATAATGCAAAGAACATCTCCTTGCAGACATGTATACTGCTATGCATTAAGGGAAGGGCCACTACCCAGACTGGTTTCCCTTTCCAAAATCTCGTAAAATCCCCGGATCACCCAATAATGAGCGACCCACAGGATCAGAAAATCAGAAACGCTCATTTGCTCATCTGGAAGGGTAACAGCAACAGCCGTGCCTCAGTTAACTTCACAGGCTACAGCATTGTCATTCATTACTTCACCACGCAGGCCCTGGGTGAAAGCAACAGCCGAGCCTCAGTTAAAACTTCACGGCCTACAGCATTGCCATTCATCATCCAAACTTCCAACTGGTTTCAACCTTTATTGAGGTCTCAATCTTTATTGAGTCAGTGGTTAGCATTATTACCAAACATGCAGATACTAAGGCAAAAGCAATAGGAGAGGTCATATTTACCTATACAAGTTGCCAACAGGTGTACCACCTTATTTAATCCTTTATCTAAGTGTAAGCAAACAAAGTTTGCACCTGTAATTATCTTCAGTATTGAGGTAAGGTGGTGCAACACCAACTCGAGCAAAGGTGGACCAAGGAGTGATGAGAGCTAGGTCCACCTTTGCTCGGAGTTCCCTGGTGTTGCACCACCTTACCTCAGTCCTGAAGATATTTTCAGGTGCAAACTTTGTTTGCTTACACTTGAATAAAAGATTAAACTAAATTTATTATAGTCTAACCAAGTGCAAAATAAACTTCCAACATCTTTCTCTAAATCCAGAGTAAGTCAATAATAAGGTGGTACACCTGTTGGCAACTTGTATAGGTAAATATGACCTCTCCTATTGCTTCTGCCTTAGTATCTCACCCCATGTGGTGGCCAGGATAAGAATAGCCCCAAAGTAGCTCATGCATGTCGCACGAGGTGACTAAAATGGGTACCATGGGAGGGTAATAGATGGCAATGAAGTTCTGAGGCTCGGCTAGTGCTGCTGCCCTCCTGCCATGATCAGAGCTTTATATAGCTCAATAACACCTTACTGTCCTCTATAGATCACGGGGAAGATAAAAGCATTCTTGCTTTTCCCCTTTAAGCCAGTCCTTATAAGGACTACAAGGACCTTAATATCTCCACATTTGGGTCTGCCTCCCACTGACGAGACCTTAATAAAGGTCGAAACCAGTCTGGGTAGTGGCCCTTCCCTTAATGCATAGCAGTATACATGTCCACAAGGAGATGTGTTTTGCATTATGGGAGATACTAAGACAAGGAGTGATGAGAGCTTGGTCCACCTTTGTTCGGCATTGCCTGGTGTTGCACCACCTTACCTCAGTCCTGAAGATATTTTCAGGACTGAGGTTACTTTATCCAAGTGTAAGCAAACAAAGTTTGCTTACACTTGGATAAAGGATTAAACTAAATTTATTATAGTCTAACAAGTGCAAAATAAACTTCCAAAACTCTGCAACATCAGCAAATAACTGAAGATTCCCAATCAATCCACATGAATATTATTAACAAATAAGTTAAACAGCAGAGGCTGCTCAAGAATAGATAACATTAAAGAACACAACTGGTCTTTTCTCTCTTTTTCTTTTTAAGATACTCTGCCCATCAGACATAACTTGCTGGTATCATTCAGATGGCCAATCTCCAATCATCTTCTGCAGCTTTTACAGCAATCTGTCATTTGATAATTACGGAATGTGTTTGCAAAAGTTCAAGGGTATATTTACACATTTATAGTTATCTTATAAGAAATAAGCTGCCTTTTATTCAAAAAATCCCATTGGATCTATGGAGAAAAATCATCTGAGATACTAACATTCTAATGTTAGTATGCAAATATCCTTATATTTAAAAAACAGAACCTAAAATTACCACTGTGTAAATAACCTTACTGTTGGATGTCAGAGGGTTTAAAGACAGAGTTGTTACTCCATCTATCTTGATACTGAGATGGTTGAAGAATAGAGTAGCCACATTTGGTTGCTCTATTCTTCAACCATCGCTACCAAAGCTGCAGAAAATACTGGATAATAAAGTGGTTATTTACCAGTGGCAGCCTGTGAAGCTTGAAGTGGGGGTGCTGCCTATACAAAATAATTTTTAAAAAATTATTTTTTTCCTAATTAGTAACCAATTTATTAATAAATAAATATGTAGATTCATTTATTAATAAATTGGTTACTAATTAGGAAAAAAATAATTTTTTAAAAATTATTTTGTATAGGCAGCACCCCCACTTAAAGCTCCACAGGCCACCACTGTTATTTACACATACGCACGCACGCACAGACACGTGGGGGGGGGGGGGGGAACTGTACCAAGAAAACAAGTGTAGTAACTTCTGTCTTAAAGATAAAAGGATAAATTATTTATCCGATCATATATCAGATTTAACAGATTATTGAGTTCAGTTTTTATAACGATGTAATTCACAACACAAGAATAATAAGAAAATAAATATATTTATTTACTTAGTTGCTGATATTTTACTGGGTTTTCTATTTAACATCTTCAGAACACAAACGGTTTGCCACAGTATGCAAAGAGCAACAATTAGTTAAGAGTGAGAACAGTTTAAAATTGTAATAGACAACACAAAGAATCCTAACTGGAATCATCTATTATTGGAGAGAGAGAGACAAATATTAATTCAATCTTAAAATGACTGTCCCCCAAATTTTTGGTCAAATGATATAGCCTCATGTTGGGATTTGGGGAATGTTTCAAGCTGCTGCTAGTTCCAAAAACACTCTCTTTGACTTGTAATAACTTCTGTGTAATACTTTTGTTTTCTTTTCTTCCATCTAATCCTGTGTGACAGAGTGTCCAAGGCACGGTCTCTGCTAGTCCCAACTTGCCGTAATGATGGTGCCAAATGTATTTCTCATGTCAACAGATTTTCCTGTCTGTTCATAGTGGGGTATATCTTGCTTGTAAATTTTTGGTATTCCATATATTCTGGGTGGCTTTATGTGAAAAGGCTCGAGTTTAAGTTTCTTTGGGCCAAAAAGTGACTGACCTTTTAATTATTTGCTAACTTTATTCTTTTGTATAAGGAGCTTATATGAAACTGGGAAGTTAGATAACCTTATACAAGAACTTGAAACAATGAAAATTGACATTACTGGTATCAGTGAAGTCAAATGGACGAATAGTGGAAAAATAAACAGAAAGAGACATTCAGTTATATACTCATGTGGAGACAGTCAGCCATAGAAATGGAGTAGCATTTGTACTAAAAAATAAGATCGTGCAATCCTTACTTGGATTTTGGCCCATAAGTGACAGGATAGTTGCATTAAAAATTGTAGCTCAACCTTTTAATATTTTTATCGTCCAAATATATGCACCTACTTCTAATTACCCTGATGAAGATGTGGAATGTTTCTATGAAGACATTCAAAATGCACTAAACAATGCTAAATGAGATGACATAACTATCGTTATGGGAGATCTAAATGCTAAAGTAGGCTCAGAAAAAAATCTCTTCCTGCATTGGAAATCAGGGCCTGAGACATAGAAATCCAACAGGAGAAAGATTAATACAGTTCTGTGAAGAAAACAATCTGGTAATAGCAAATACTTTATTTAGCCACCCTTCTAGAAGACTTTAAACATGGAAAAGTCCAGGAGACAGCTGTAGGAACCAGATTGATCATATAATGATTAAAAAAAAAATTCCGGAATCACATCTTATAAGCCAAAACATACCCAGGGGCTGATATTCGATCAGACCACAACTCTGTGGTCATTAAAGTAGCATTAAAATTAAAGAAAACAATGAAACCTCTAAACATAGAAAAATATGATCTCGGCTTAAAAATCAAGAAATACAAGATAAATTTTTCAAGAAAGTGGCACAATCCACTGCTGTTAATGTTCCTGATCCCACCAAGTATCCTTACCCTAAAAATGAATGAGGATAGATGGCAGAAATTTAAAGTGGGCATAAAAAAAAAAGGCAGTAAAACAAACAGATCCCAAATTTGAGAAGAAAATGAGTAAACCCTGGATGAATGACAAGATACTGAAAATGATGAAGGAAAGAAACACAAAAATCATCCTGAATACAAGACCATAAACAAGGAGATCAGGAAAGAATGTAGGATTGCAAAAGAACTATGGCTGAACAACAAATGCAAGGAAATTGAACTTCTGGACAAAAAAGCACAAAACCAGAGAACTTCATGAAAAAGTTAGGGAGCTAACTAACAAATCTTGCAAAAGAGTATGCTCTCGTAGCATTGAAGATACCAGTGGAAACATCCTAATGGAGAAAGACAAAATAAGGGATAGATGGGTAGAGATTCAAAGGAACTATAATAAATTTAGTTTAATCCTTTATCCAAATGTAAGCAAACAAAGTTTGCGCCTGAAGGATCTTCAGGACTGAGGCAACTCATGCTAAAGGTCGACCAAGCTCTCATCTCTCTTGGTCTCAGTATCTCCCATAGTGCAAAGCACATCTCCTTGCAGACATGTATACTGCTATGCATTAAGCAAAGGGCCACTACCGAGAAGTGGTGATACTAAGGCAGAACCAATGGAGAAGTCATATTTACCTATACGAGTTGCCAAAAGGTGTACCACCTTATTATTAAATTACTCTGGATTTAGAGAAAGATGTTGGAAGTTTTTTTCCACTTGGTTAGACTATAATAAATTTAGTTTAATCCTTTATCCAAGTGTAAGCAAACAAAGTTTGTGCCTGAAGTATCTTCAGGACTGAGGCAACTCATGCTAAAGGTCGACCAAGCTCTCATTACTCTTTGTCTCAGTATCGCCCATAATGCAAAGCACGTCTCCTTGCAGACATGTATAATGCTATGCATTAAGGGAAAGGCCACTATCCAGACCAGGTTTGACCTTTATTGAGGTCTCGTCAGTCAGTGGGAGCCAGACCCAGAGGTGGTGATACTAAGGTGGAAGTAATGGAGAAGTCATATTTACCTATACGAGTTGCCAAAAGATGTCTCTCACCTTATTATTAAATTACTCTGGATTTAGAGAAAGATGTTGGAAGTTTTGTTTTTTTTTTTTCACCATCTTTCTCTAACTCCATAGTAATTTAATAATAAGGCAAGACACTTTTTGGCAACTCGTATAGGTAAATATGACTTCTCCATTACCTTAGTATCACCACCTATGGGTCTGGCTCCCACTGACTGACAAGACCTCAATAAAGGTCGAACCCGGTCTGGGTAGTGGCCTTTCCCTTAATGCATAGCATTATACATGTCCGCAAGGAGATGTGCTTTGCATTATGGAAGATACTGAGACAAGGAGTGATGAGAGCTTGGTCCACCTTTACCACGAGTTGCTTCAGTCCTGAAGATACTTCAGGTGCAAACTCTGTTTTCTTACACTTGGATAAAGGATTAAACTAAATTTATTATAGTCTAACTAAGTGGAAAAAACTTCCAACATTCAAAGGAACTCTACAATCATGATAGAATAGATAAGCCAATGCAAGAAGATTTGGAGGCACCTACTATTCTTACCTGGGAAGTAACAAATGCCATTAGGAAACTGAAACCAGGAAAAGCTCCAATAATGGATGGAATTATGGCAGAATATCTAAAGGCTTTAGATGATAAAGCTATAAGATCACTGACCGACATATGTCACAAAATATACGAAACTGGACACCTGTCAAAAGATTTTAAGCACTCAACGTTCCTACCAATACCTAAAAAATCGAAGACAATCAAATGTGAAGAATACAGAACAATCAGTCAAATAGCAAAAGTTATGTTATATTTCATCCTAGAAAGAAATAAACATAAAATCAAAATGGATATTCATGAAACATAATCTGGTTTCCAGGAAAATAAAGGAACTAGAGAAGGACTCTTCAACATTAGAACTATTATAGAAAGATATCTGGAGAAGCAGAAAGAAGTCGTCTTATGTTTTATTGACTGCACAAAGGCCTTTGACAATATACAACATGAACAACTAATCAAACACATCAGAAATTTAGGAGTAAATGGTAAAGATACCAAATTTATATTGGGAGCAAACTGCCTCAATAAAATCAGGAGAAATCTCGGAGGAATTCTCAGTAAAGAAGGGTGTCAGACAAGGTTGTGTTCTTTCTCCTATATTGTTTAACCTCTATACTGAAAATATCTTCAAGCAATTAGAAAAATTTAAAGGAGTTAGCATAGGAGGCAGGAATATAAACAACTTAAGATATGCAGATGATACAGTGCTGCTAGCTGAAAATAAAAAAAGATTTTCAAAACCTACTAGAAGAGACGCTGAAGCTAGGTGAAAAATATGGACTTAATTTCAACTTCAAAAAACCAAAACCATGCTGGCAACAAAAGAAAAAGGGAAAATACCCGATATAAATATTAAGATCAGAGGAAATACTTTAGATCAAGTAGAGTTATATATATTTGGGTCAACTAATTACAGAGAATGAAAAGTGTGAAAAGGAAATATTAAGAAGAATAGAAGTTGCTAGATTAACCTTCATTAGCATGAAAAACATTCTGACCTCAAGGGAAATTCACACAAAAACAAGAATTAGGCTGTCCAAATGCTACGCATGGTCAACACTGCTATATGGAGCAGAAACTTGGACAACATCAAAATATTGTGAAAATAAACTAAAAACCTTTGAGATGTGGATCTTCAGAAGAATTCTTAGAGTTTCATGGACTGCTAAATAGAAATATTAGAGATGATTGGAGAAGATAGGAATCTGTTGAAAACCACCTACCTTGGTCACATACTAAGGCATGAATCCCTACAAAAAATACTTCTAGAGAGAATGATACAAGGAAAAAGAAGAGGAAGACAAAGAACAGATTGGATGGGAAATATTAAGGACTGGACCTTTTTGTGCTATTTATTTATTTTGTGCCCAAACACAAGTGGTACATTAGCAAGTAAGTGGTACAACATGATTTACAACAAATTAGGATACATTACAATGAAATCAGTTTAGATTTGGTAGGTGAATTATACAGGGAAATAATAATTAAATATGAAAAAAAAGGGAAACTATTCATAACTTATATACAATAAATATGGTCAGATGTTCCTCCAGTATCTTGTACAATGAACTGCTCTTTCTGTGCAAGGTGATGGAAGAAAGGGGCAAGAAAGAAGGTGTTCCATGGACTGTGCCAATGAGGTAGCCCCATTTGATTAGGTTTTGTTTGCAGTGTCCTGTCGTTTGAAGTCTGTTGAGGCTTTTCCAAGTATTCCAGTCCAAATGGGCACCACGTGGAAGATGTTCAGCTGTTGGAATACCAGTATTATTTTTCAGGATATAGTGCAAGCCATTGTTGAAGTCTTGTCTCTGGGAGGTTTTTAGGTTTTTTTTTGTCCTATGAAGAATGCAAAAGAGAAGCACAAAACTGTATATGGTGGAAGCTCATGGTAGTCAACCTCCTGGAAGGAGATGACATCTGACAAGACAAGATTCTTTTGTGTATTAGCAGGATCATGATATCTATGATTTCATATGTAGAATATTATCATGGAAGGTTGTGCATTTCGTTATATTCTGTTCGATTCATTACCATGGCAGCATTACCTTCTTGTCTCTGCTTTGGTTATAACAATATTCTTGTTATTGTATAGTTCTTTTATAAGGCTGTGATTTTTCTTTTTGTCAAATATTGATTCTGGAAGGTTTTTAGTTAGGATGTCAGCTACATCCAAATGAATGCTATTGGCTAAACTGGAGGCAAGTCATATATTTCTTGTTCAACAGATGCCAGTATTCCACTTTATTGTCTCCAACTGCAATCATATCAATCATAGTGGTAGCCAGCGCTAACATCTCGCACAGCTTGCCACCCTATTTAAAGACCACATTATTCGTAGTATAGTCAAGGATTTCATATCATGCTACACATGTGGCATACATATGCATGCAAGTGTGGGATAACATGAGTATTATAGCCTTGAGCTTTATCAGCAGTGAAGGTAGTATGTTGGAAATGGATGAGCACAGATAGCAGCAGCATATTACAGGTGATGAGAACATGAAAGAGGTGTTTTTGAAAAAGTAGTATGTTGGAAATGGATGAGCACAGATAGCAGCAGCATATTACAGGTGATGAGAACATGAAAGAGGTGTCTGTGGATTAACCCTGGATAATTAATACAGCAGAGAGAGAGATGTTTTGATGGATGGCTATGATTGCATGAGTGAATGCTTGGTGAAAGCAGGAGAGATACAGAAATGGAACTGGTGAGAAAGGAAATGGAAGGCATGAAGATGGTTGAGAAGAGTGAATGAAAAGATAAAAGACTAGAGAGAGAAGTTAGCTAGTGCAAGAAAAATTATAGTAGATGTGAGAGAAGGAAAGAGGATAGAAGATATGGGAAAAGAGGAAATCAGAGAAGGACAAGAGAAAATTCAGGAGAGAAAGGACCGAGAAAGAGTGGAAACAAAGGATCAGAGATGCCAGTGAGAGAAGAATGAATGAAGCTGTGAGAAATGATAAGTATGAAGAGTTGATGATTCTGGATGTGCAGTGTAGAATCTAAGAACAGTGCTTGCCTGGTAGAACAATAGAGTATGTGGTGATAGCAATGAAGCAACATGAAAATGTAGAGGATATGATAGTGATGGTTGGCATGAATGGTTTGAGAGGTAGCATAATTGTGCAGCAAAAGATTTCAGATGGTTGTTAGGGATTGTGTAACAGAAAAGAGAGAGAGAGAGAGGGAAAATAGTATGTTGCTTCGTATAATAATGAAGAGTGGAGGAGAAGAGTACTGATAGCAAATGAGATGATAGCAAGAATGCATAGGAAGAAAGGTCTGGAATAGGTGGATGTTTGGAGTACATTTGAGAATAGAATGGAGTTACATACAAAAGATGGTATAAATTAAAGATGCCAATAAATTATATTCTTGGTTTCATCCTTTATTCAAGTATAAGCAAACAAAGTTTGCACATGAAGTAACTTCATGACAGTACAACTCGTATAAAGAGGCCAATTACTTCACATCAATTGCCTTGTGTAAACTTTGTTTACTTACATTTGGATAAAGGATGAAACCAAGAATAAAATTTCTTGGCATCTTTAATTTATAATATAACTAAGTGGATAAACTTTTAACATGCAAAAGATGGATTAATTTGAATACAGAAGTATGCAGACATTTGGAGAGACTCATTTTCTGGGTAAGTGAATGGTGTTATAGCAAGGAAACCAGAATTACAAGGGTGGAAGGTAGCAGGGATGGACTCATGTGGGAGATAGTGACTGATATGGTTACACAGCCAGGCGGAGAGTAATAAATAGCTATGTGAATAATGACAATGTACTGGTTTTTCTGTACACAAACTTTATTCGTAATGCCCCTAGCATTAGGAATAAAGGGAACGAATTTGTGGAGTTACTGACTCAGTCTCTCTCTGAAGACTGTTGGTATCAGTGAAACTTGGTTATAACTGAGGTTGATGTTCTGACAGGTAGAAACTGAAGAGAATGCAAACTGGATGGCAGAGAGTTACTCATGGTAAGAGATGAATTGTGCTTCCTTGGTAAATAGAAGAAATGATGCTAATCAGTTTGAGAGCATATGGTGTGAGGGAGAAGTAGAGAGGACAAGATATTTAGTGGGATGCTGCTGCTACAGATTAGGAAGTATAGATGGTGATGAGCAGGAAATGTTTAGACAAATTTGTATGGCAAATGCAGAGTGAATGATCATTACTTTGAGGAGGAGGAGGGGGGGGGGGGTTGCTTTAACTTCAGCAATATAAACTGAGCAGAGAAAGCAGCATACTGTACTAAGGAAACTGAATTTGTGGACTTCCTGAGAGACAACAGCAGCAGCCTTAGGTAAGCATGACCATGTAGTCCTGACTTGGGAGGAAGAAGAAGAGGTATGCAGAAGTATCAAGGTGAAAGGCTTTAAGGGGATCTGTAAGGCAGGCAACTATAACAGACTTAGAAACCAGCTTTGATCAGTACAATGGATAAAAGAATTTGAAGGAAGTGAGAGGTCAATAGTCAATGAAAGATAGTAGACAACTAAGAAGAAATTGTTGACAGCAACTGCAGATTGTATACATTGAATGAAGATGATAGATTTGGAGAAAAATTGAAACCAGAAAAACCAAATAGGAATTGCAGAAGGTAAAAAAAAAGTTTATGGAAAGCATTTATATAAAAAGAAAGTTGGAGAATAGTTAATACAAACAACATTCCCTCTTTTTTTTTTTTTTTTTTACAGCTGCATGGACCCATTACTGCTCTGAGCAGAAAATGTTTACATAATGATTGTGTGGCACTTCAAAAGTTTTTTTTATATATATAATATACAAAAAAGCAGTTTTTAAAAGAAGATTTCAGTTACACAGCAACAACAGAATGCATCTAAGTCACTGTGTGGCCACACGGCAGCACAGCTCACAGGGAACATTGAATACAAGAGAAAAGTAGCACTTTAATCGAAATAATTTTTTTCCATAGCAAGTAGGAGGAGGAAAAATGACTGTGGATGGATTATCTTCCTGGATGGAGATAGTATTCAGGTGATCAGATGACGCAGCTGAACAATTTAATGATCACTTTATTAGTGTTCCGTCTTGGTAAAGCGGGCTTTATTCCTAGAGAGATAAAGAGGTATGAAGGATCAGAAGTGAATAAAGAGGTTTTATTCCAAGAGCACTGTAGATGTCAGTAATGAAGGTGGGATTTCACTGTGTTTTAAAAGGATATGCTAAGGAAATGACTGTACCCTTAACCTATCTGTTTAATGAAAGCCTTGCAATGAAGCAAATTCCTGGAAGTGGAAGGAGAGTAAAATAATACCATCACATAAGGGTTGTGGTAAAATGGAGATATCCAACTATAGACCATTTTGTATTTATTCTGAAGTTAAGATTTTGAAAAATTGGCAAGAACTTGTTTACAGAATTGGGCATATGAACAGGACCATAATTATGCACAGGTGCATGAGGCTTCAGCTGGTGGCCATGAAAAATCAGGGCCAATTTAAGGGTCCCAAACAATTAGATGGGGGGGGTCCTGGAGCACTCCAGTACTTAGGGACTCTGCCTGCCTTGGGAAAATGTAAGTACAGCCCTACCGACGAGAGCAATATAACTTATGCAGGCCAGCATAAAATTTAAGGAGAGCATTTTTTTAGTAATTTGGTTGCCTTTTAATAACAGAGTAACAACAGCACTGGATGAAGGTAAGGCATACACTGATATTTGTGAATTTTTCAAGGGCATTTGACAGGGTGTCACATGACAAAGTTGACATTTGAGGTGCAGCATATAGGTTTGAATATCAGATTAGTGTACTGGATTGGTAATTGACATTCTAAAAGACATCAGGGAGTTGTATATTGGAGGAGCAGTATCATGGAATATGAAGATTACAAGTGTAGTTCCACAGGACTCAGTACTGGGACCATTAGTGGTCAATCTTTATATCAATGATATTATAACTGAATTATAAGGAGATATTTAGTTATTGCAGATGATGTAAAGCTTGAGAGGATTATTAGTAATAGTGTTAATGTTTTGGTCTTTAGGAGGATCTGAATAAGCTGAAAGGGTAGGCAATGAATGGGGATATCAGATTAATGTAGCTAAATGTAATGTTTTGAGATTTGGGATCCACAGATGGGATGCTTCTTACTCACTTGGTGGAGTTATATTGGTAGAAGGGAAGGAAACATGGGATCTTGGGCAATGACTGTAGATAGAAATTTGATTCAGAGAACATTTTGTAAAGATTGTGAAGACAACCTACAGAACTGCTGCAATACTAAGGAGGATGTTGATCAGTAGAGATAAACGAATGGCAGTTCCCTTGTAGAAAGTTCTGATCAGACCACATTCGGATAACTGTGCTCAGATCTAGTCATTGGGATTTGAAGGGAATGAAATAACCTTGGAGAGAATGCAGAGGTGGATAACAAAAATTATATAAGACTGTATAATGTTGGTTATAAGGACAGACTGAAGGTGTTCAAGGTTACATAGTGTTGAGTGGATGAAAACAAAGAAGGAACATGATTGAGACATTTAAGTTGATAGTGGATTGACATTGAGGAGATGTTTCATATGGAAATTGCAAAAAGAAGTAAGTTTTTGTGTGGAAAGTAGTAGGAGAATGTAATGAACTGCCTGAGATGGTGGTGAAAGTGCAAACACTGGAAGAGTTTAAGGAATGGCACAGTAGTTTTGCATTGCCTAAGGTGGACTTTAAGCTGCTATTGACTTTCTGCATTATTTTCATAGATTATAGAATGGAGTGCAGAGACAATATATGGTAGGTGTTAGTTACACAATATAAGAAGTGGGGGGGAAAGAAGACATTGTATGTGAATTATTAAGATTCTTCTGCAGCTAATATCTTTCTCCCTAATAGGAATTGAAAAATATTGATGCTAGGAGGCACTAAAATGATACTATGCAGACATGAGAGAATCTGCATCCAGTGACCCTGAAAAAGAAGCAGTTAGCATAAGTGACAATTGAATGGTAAATGGTGTTTGAGTTTTCAGCATTATGCCTTTTCATAGTCTGATTTATTTATTAATTTTATTTTGGGTTTTGCCCTTTTTTGCATTATGGGATATTAAGGCAAGTGATGTGAAGTCATACCACCTTTACCACGAGTTGCCCCAGTGTTGCCCCCTGAAAATACTTCAGATGCAAACATCTCTAATGTTGCATCTCCGGATTAGAGATGCAACATCTCTAATCCGGAGTAATTTAATAAGGTGCGACACATTTTGACTGCTTGTATATGGGTAATATATGACTTCTGCATTACTTCAGCCTTGGTATCTCTCCAGGGTATGGGTTCCACCGATGAGACTTCAATAAAGGTCGAAAAAACTGGTCTGGGTAGTAGCCTTGCCATAATGCATTGCATTATACACATCTGAAAGGGTGTGTGCTTTGCATTATATGGGATACTAAGACAACTGATGTGAAGCCAGTAGCCTCTATATTCAAGTAACCCAGTCATGAAGATGCTTCATGAGCAAACATTGTTTGCTTACATTTGGATAAAAGATTAAACCAAGAATATAATTTCTTGGCATCTTTAATTTATGTTGGCAATCTGTCAAAATAATCTGATGGTGTGCCAGATTGGATAAGTTATTTAAGTTGCAATGTATAGATTTAAATATTAGGATGTGAGATTGGAAATTGGCTATCTGATAGAGAGTTGTCTATGGGGAGCAGTATCAGGAAGAAAGAAGGTCACAGGCTGAGTTCAACAGAGTTCAGACAATTAAATTCATAGGGTTACAAACAACTGAACATCTTCTTGCAGTCCAATGATACTGTCACTGGATTCCTGGAGATAGCTGTTTGCAGATGACATGAAGCTGGAGAGGTTTATTAGTAATAGTGCTAATGTTACTCTAATAGGCTCTTCAAGCATGTTTGAATAAACTGAAAAGGTAAATAAATGAATGAGGGGTGTTAGTTTAATGTAACAATGTAAAGTCTTGAAATATGGGATCTATAGATGGAGACTGCATACTCCATTGGTGGAAATATACTGAAAGATGCAAGGGATTTTTTGAGTGATGGTTGATAGAATATGAAATACAGGGAACATTTTGCAAAGATGGTGAAAGAAATTCAGAGGACTGCTGTACTCCTCAGAAGAACAATGACCAGCAGGGATAACAGGTTGCTGATTCCATTATATAAAGCACTTTCTAGATCACATCTGGATTACTGTACTCAAATCTGTTGCTAGGATTTGAAGGAGATAAAGTAACTTTGGACAAGATACAAAGATAGATAATAAAAATATCAGAGCTGTGGAATAATGCATATGAGGACATGCAAACAAGGTTTAGTGGATAAAAGCTCAAGAGATGATATGATTGAGACTTTTAAACTGTTGAGTAATTTTATTAAAAGCCTATTAAAAATTATTAAATGACAGTGGGGATAGTTTTCATATGGTAGAAATTGGAAGAAATAAGGAAAAGAGGCCATTCCTAGAAGTTGTGAAAGGCAGTGGCGAGTAAAAGGGTCACAAGTAATATTTCTGCAGGGAGAGTGATTAGACTACAGAATGCAATGTCAGAGAGGATGGTGAGAGTGCAAACAGTGAACAAGTTTATGGAGCAACATGATAGTGTGTATTCCCATAATCATGCTTCCATAATGAGTCTTGTGATTCGATCTATCCTGAATAATAACAAGTCTGGTGGTAAGGCTTATATGTTGGCTATTCATAACTGTATTTTTTGGGGGAAATTATAATGTAGACTAATATAAACTAAAATAAATTGAATTAACACTTCCAATATTTCGGAAAAATCAAACTGCCATCATCAGGGAACAGAATATAATAAAATGCATGTATTCCTTAAAAAATACATGTATCTTATTATATTCTGTTCCCTGATGGTGGCAATTTGACTTGGCCAAAATATTTGAAGTATTAATTAAATTTATTTTAGTTAATATCAGTCCAAAAAATAATAATAATCAGACAGAGCTACTGAGAGGCTTTTTAAGGAGTTGGCAAAAGCTACATTTCAATACCATCCTTAAAAAGGAATGGTTATGCAATTCTTCTTTTTAAAATCATCAAACCTCCATGATAGTCAAAAGGCTCGTAATGAGGTCCTCACTATCAAACACAATACTCAAACTATGCTCTTAAAACTCTTTATTTAAAAAAACAAACTGTATACATCAGTAAGGTGATAATTATTTCTTACTGTTACACTTTTTTGGATAAGATCATGTAGATGTAGCAAGGAAAAATTCAAATTTTGTAAATAAAGTATTTTATACATTTATGCTTATACTAGAGATGTAAAAAAAAAAAGTTTAAGATAATACTACTTAACAGCCGGTGTAGCTCAGTGGATGTGGCATTTGCCAATCATGGCGCTTGGCCGCACGAAGGAAGACTTGGTTTCGAGTCTAGTCGGCGACTAGAGGAAATTTTTCTAAGCCTTTTTTCGACCGGTTCCCGAGTTGGTCGATCTCTGGCATGGGCAAGCAGGTTTTTCCTCCCGGAAACTCTGGTTTTTCGTCCTGTAAACTCAAGAAAATCGACCGTAGAACCCACATTATTTCAGACATTAAATATATTGTGTTAGGGTTAGGAACCACGAGATGGCAGCACATTTGAGCCGTCTCTCTCTCTTCACTGAGTACCGCTTAATTAGTGATAGCCTTGGGCCATCTATCTCTGATTGGTACCAGTGGAGATTGAACTGCCCACTCAGTCTCCAAAAGTTAGAAAGGGCTAAATGGCCTCGCCTACTCCCCGTATACAGGAATAAAAAGGCGGTAGCTGATTTTTTTTTTTTTGATAATACTACTTATTCATATCTTATGATCCAGCCAATCTTCTATCTAACCTAGACATTGGTATACATCATCAGTACTAGTATACATCCACTATTGGTTAGCACTCTGACCCTCTATACAGATATGTTAGGTCTTTGCTTTAGCAATCTGCTCACATTAATAATAGTGACAAAACAGCTGAATGAGGAAAATGAATATACTATGATTCTTGATTTTGTCAAGGCATTTAGACAAGATTCTACACAGGAGGTTGTTATAAAAACTCAAATGAAGAGATATGCAAAACAGGATGTTGACATGAGTAGAATGGCTGAGCGGCAGGTATTAGAAAGTGATGTATGGAAATGTTAAGTCTAAGAGAATGCGAGTAGCCAGTCGTGCATCAAAGGATTCTCACATAGGTCACTGTTATTTAACTTATAAATTAATGATACTGGGGATGAGGTCTAGAGGAACAGAATCCCAGCAGACTGATTTCAATGGACTGGTTCTATAAGCAAATGATAATGAATGTTTGCATCTCTGGATGCTTGTTAATGTCTTTAGGTGGTAGATGAATTTTATTTCCCTATACAAGACCATCACCTTGCTTATTAAGTCACAAGAAGTTGTTGCACAGTTTTGATTTTTATGGAAGAAAAGCTGCACATAAGCCAAACTTCAATGGTAAATCACTAGGTACCGACTAGAGTAATGTCTTATATCCAGGTGCATCATCTCAAGATGAATACCATATTCAATGCACCTGTAATTTGTTTTATATAGATGAAAATGGATGCGCAATTTCTATCCAAAAAAGGAACATCAATGATGTATTAAATTTAATAAATATGATTATTATTATTATTTGACAACTCCATGGAGTTCAAAGAGCAGGACACCTGCTGTACAACTGTCTCCACAACTCAATCCACCAACTGACCACAACTACACCAACGCCATCTATCGCTGACCACCACTAGTATTTCCAAAGACAATCACAAACATCCATGCCCACGGCGGGATTCAAACCCGCAGCCTTTTGGCTGCGGGTTCGAATTTATTTATAGCATATGGTATAAATTAGCATATAAATAAGGTAAATATCCCCTTTCTGATCATGCCCTGAATACTCTATATAGAATCAACTGGAAAGACACCTTTTTTATGTTCATTACATCACACCAAAATAGGATACGAATGCAAATTTAAAGAGGCCTGTGAAATTCTAATAACCACCCTAATCTTAATAATAATGATACTCTAAAAGTCCCAAGAATATGGATGGCACACATTCTACCTGCATAACTTTTGTTCTAAGAGTTCATTATAAATTATAATTAGAACTGTAGTACCCCAGGATCTTAGCCTTAATATAACAAATGCTTCTGTTAAATTATTGATTAGACCAGCACTATTGCTGTATTAAAAGTATTAATATGAATTTGTTCTCTGACCATGTTATAAATAGTTCATAGCTTTTTATTTATTTATTTTCCACTACAGGTCAGGCCATCAGAATAAGGGTTGATCAAATTATCGACATCAATGATCAAATCATTTGATCATCGATCTGATGATCAAATCATCAGAATAAGGGTTGATCAAATCATTGACGAGCTATATTACAATTCAAACAATTGTAATATAGCTCATCAATCTCTCTCTGTATGTGTGTGTACTCCAGATGATGACCTTAATATGAAGTTCAAAATATCAGGATATTAAATTAATTATTCTTAACACAGTAGTAGCTGTCAATTAATCAAAATATGTTTTGCTATTTTTTCCATTCTGTTCAAGTGACATGTGAGCTCTACTCACACATTCTTGAATGTTAATAATGTCAACTTTCTTCCTAATATCTTGGTATCTGTTCACCTCACCATAATTTCTCTCAGAAATCACATATCTGGTCTCCAGTCTTTGATCAAATGTTTTATTTTTAATCTGACTCTTAAATCCACAAATTTAAATTTGTTTGAACAATATCTTGTATATTGCTAATTTCCCTCTTATTCCATATAATTTTAAATGGCTTCTCACCATACCAGTTTTGTATATTCTATTAGCAATTTCTATATTTACCTTGCTATCTTCACTAAAACTTGTGCCTAAATAGCTGAAATATTTTACTTGCTCTACATATTCTCCATAGAAAATGCAGTTGAAGTTTTTTCATGTTCCTGCCTGTTTTCATAGTTTTGCTCATTTTCCTGCCAATTTTTTTCAGCTTTTATTCAATTTAGTTAGTGAATCATGGAGACTTTCAAGTTTTTTCATGCCACTTTCTTTCTAACCGTAATCCCTATAGATGATGAATAACAGTGGTGACAAAGTAAACACTTGACTCACAATTGATTTTGCAAACCACCTTGTTCTTCAATTCTAACTGCTATGTATTGCTCTGCACACTGTTCCATTGATCTCATACATAATTAATGTTTTGAACAACTTTTCTCTTGGCACCTTGTCATATATTATATGCCTGCGATTTCTCAACTATTTGTCATAAAGTGACAATCTGATCTTGACAACCTCTATTTGTCCCGAACCCAATTTGTTGTTATACATGTTTCTCAATCACAATTTTTCTTAGCCTCTTCTCAAGTATGTTTGCATAAATCTTACCTGGAACATTTATTTACTTATTAAAAAATTCTTCTATAATTCTCGCATTTAGCTTTATTTCCCTTTTTTATAGATATGAATTATGACAGTGCTACTCAATTATCTGGAATTTGACCTTCTGACCAGGCCCTCTGAATTATGCAGAGCAGCAACTGCTTTTATACTTCTTATTTGAGACATTTTTGGTCGAATATCATCTTACAGCTGCCTTCCTACATTTCAGAATTTTGACAGCTTTTTTACCTCAAATACTGATATGTACTCCTGATTATATTCCTCTTGATTTTTTACCACTGTTCTCTCATTTCTTGTTTCATTCAACAATCTTTCCAAGTAATCACTCTAGAATATCATTAATTTTAGTTTTCATGTCACCCTTATCTGAAATTCCTTTTATTGCACTCCTTTATTTATAAGCTTATTTCAATAGCCACCAGAATGATTCATCACCTTCCTGATATTTATCTTCTATATTCTTGCCAGTACTTCTATAACTTGTTTAGCTCCTTTTACACACAACTTAGCTCTCTTGCATTTTTCTCTGTATTTGCCAACTTACTTGCTAGGAACTTTCAAAATACTTTCCTCTTTACCAGGATTGCTTCTTTAACTTCTTTCCATCTGCTATGAAGTTCTTAGTTTTTCTATACTAGAAGACTTCACCACATGTTATCCTAGCGGAATCAATGAACATTTTCTTCAGAGGTTGTCAGTGAGACTCCAATATTTTTTCTAAAATTAGTCTAGTTGAGTACAGTTTACCTGCAAAAACTATTCAACTTTAATCGTTTAAAACTTTATACATATATACTGCATACATATTATTATTTTCAACGTGATATCCATTTTTATCCTACTTAAAACCAAGTGATGATCACTTCCTAAAAAAAAAAAAAAATTCTGTGGTTGTTTTGGAATTGCTGCCAGATAAGTTAAGACTATGAAAAGCAAAATATTATGTCAGTAAATTATGCATGTTCATTTGGTTTGGCCAGTCTGCCTTTTTACAAGGTGAAAAAAAGCCTTCAGATTAAAAATCTCTCAAAGGTTTCCATATCCTGGATGGGATTCAAACCAGGTCTTCCTGACCAAAGGACAATGTTGAACCAATTGAGCTATGGAGGGTCTAACAAACACTCAGTACCACTGTTAAAAGCATAAATGCACACATTTAAATTAATGTAACTGTCCATTGCATTTGATTCTTGATATCACACTTAATTAGCATTAGTTATACAAAAGTTCCTTAGCATTTTTAATGACCATAGAAAAAGTAATACAAACTTCAAGGAAGATTAACAGATATCGACACACATATTATGCATTTAAAAAAAAAAAAAAAAAAAAAAAAAAAAAAAAAAAAAAAAAAAAAAATCATGGCTCACACTCATGAAAGGTTTTATGTAAACCTATAGGTACATTTGTACTATGGGTGGGCTGAGGTGTTTTTTTTTTTAATATTTTTATTAATTTTATATTTTTTAATTTTTTTTTTGTACAGAACAAATTTTTCGGACCTCCAATAAGTGGGGCAGTGGTCTCACACTGGCCAATGAACTTCATCTTCCACCTAAAGACAATCACAAACATCCATGTCCATGGCTGAATTCCAACTCACAGCCTGTTCGTTGGAGAGTGGGTACACAAACCTCTTGGCCAACCAGGCTGGCAACTACTTAAATTGCGTAAATATTTCGTCCTAGGTATCTTAGGACATCATCAGTACAGTAAGGCAATACTAGGAATGACAAAAGAAAGGGTGCGTATGTACAAAGGAATCCAAATTGCGTGCAGTGGCGCATTGCGACCAGAACTTAAATTAAATTAAACTAAATTACTTAAATTAAAATTAATTACAGTTTTAAGTTATTTTACACAATTTTGTATGACAATTTCCCATACTTTAGAAATGGTAAGAACATCATTTCGGTTTGTAGATTTTTCCTTTCCATGTGAAGAATCTACAAGCAAGAGGAGGAGAGAACAGCAAAAGGGTCTCCCTTGTCACTCAACTTGGCAGATCAGTTTATAGAACAACTAGAGGAAAAAATCCTCGCATTCAAACCCAAACCAAAACTCTGGCTTCGATATATCGATGATATCTTCACAGTCTGGAGTCATTCCGAACAAGAGCTACTTCAGTTTTTAGAAAAAATCAACCTGCTTCATCCTCGCATCAGATTTACATTAGGAAGAGATTCCCCACAAGGCATCCCCTTTCTGGATTTACACATCCAAAGAAAAGACGACGGTTCCATTTCCACCTCTATCACAAACCGACATTTCCAGGCTGCTACATTCACAATACTTCAGCTCATCATCCCTCTCAAAAAATTGGCATCATTAAATCATTGGTAACCAGAGCACACAGATTATGCTCCTCTGAGGATTCTCTAAAACAAGAATTGGAAATAATCAAAAACACAGCCACTCTAAATTGTTACAATCTCAAAACAACTCAAAAAATCATCAGCAATTTCTCTGCACTTCAACCTAGACAAGAACAACCCCATAGGATTCCCATACCTTATATCAAAGGCATCTCTGAACAGCTCACGAAAATTATGAAGAAATACAATCTTGCTGACCTACAAACCCATCAACCAACCAGATCCAAAACTTGTTACCCTCGCCTAAAGATAAACTTTCACCTATGCTACTACCTGGTGTATACAAGGTTCTATGCTCCTGCAAACTCTCTTATTTTGACAGACAGGCAGATCAGTTTTTAATCGCATTTCGGAACATCAAGACCATCTCCACCTCTTCAAACCGCATAAATCAGGCCTCGCTCAACACGGAGTGGAAAACCCAAACCACAAGATCCATTGGAAAAAGACAAAACTTCTACACAGATCTTCATATAAATATGAACGTTTATATAAAGAAAGTGCTGAAGCCCTACTCCACAGACCAAATCTGAACCGCAATGATGTGCTTGCCATCCCTAAAGTATGGGAAATTGTCATACAAAATTGTGTAAAATAATTACTTAACTGTAATTAATTTTAATTTAAGTAATTTAGTTCAATTTAATTTAAGTTCAGGATGCAACGCGGCACTGCACGCAATTTGAATTCCTTTGTACATACGCACCCTTTCTTTTGTCATTCCTAGTATTGCCTTACTGTACTGATGATGTCCTAAGATACCTAGGACGAAATATTTACGCAATTACGCAAAAAAAATCAAATGACAATTCTAACAAAACTTGTTTATTAAACTGTTAGAACAAGCCTCCATAGAGATATGGAGTTAGTACTATGATAGGAGAATGAATGATGCCTATACAAATGGGTATGGAACCAATATAAAGCTATTGGTTATAATGTATTTTTGTCTATCAATTGTGTTCTCCTGGACAGTTTTCCTGGTTGCAGACCAAAAAAAAAAGTTTCTGGAAGGGGAAACCCTGCAACCTAAATATATATGAGACTGGTTAACATGGCTTCAACTGAAAAGACCTGATAAAGGATCTTCACATCAGATATGGGATTTGAGGCATAAAGAACATGGTCTGACTGAGCTACAGAGGCTGGCAAGTTATGAAGTTAGAAAATGATATACACTACCAAGTACTCATTAAGGAGTCTTCTAAAAACTTTGAGCTAGTTTAATCATTTTTATTAATATTTGTTTTGTTCATCTATGAACCTCCTCAAAGTAATCCCTGTTATTTAGCTGTCATCCGAATGTTACAATGAAAAACATTAATTTAGAGAAGCCGATGCTGAAAATAGTTTTCCTATCCTGACCATATTAAAATAAGCAAAATAAATCATTTCTTGTTCAGAAACCACAACTAATCATAAAAAAAAAATCTTTCAAAACAACCTGCTTCTGCATTTCCCATTCGATTGTATACTTGGCATTCTAAATCAGACTAACACTCTTTGGAAAGAAATATAATCGTTATGGGGTTTTATTTTATTTTATTTTTTCCAATTTTTAGCTAAAAATCAATCAATCCGCCACTTTGTGTATAATAAGAACAACTGCTGGAACAAAATACTTGGCACACACTGGAAAACACAGAATTCGTAATGTCAGTTGATAAATCAGACTAACAGAAAAACATAGTTGATTGAGGATGATTTACTGAGAATAGAAATGGAGGAATACTACATATCCAGGAAAGATAGGAAGAATGAGAGAGTGGTGAGCTATGGAAATTTTAACAAAGGGCTCGCATCGTCATGCGAGCCCTTTGTTAAAAAAAAAAAAGCCGTATTTCACACCAAAACTTTTATTAATACAGCTTGTGTACAAATTCCAATCAGAAAGTATGAGAGGACAATTAACCTCTAAAGGCTATCATTTCTTAAACAAATATTTCATGATTTAGACATGAAATATTTGCATACAATCAACTGTATTAATTTATCTTACATAACAAAAACATTTTTTAATTATAAAAATATAATAAGAATGAAATCTTTTATAATCTTTCATAAAACATTTGATTGGCTACTGGTTTTACCATACGATTGATTACCAGAAGGAGAGAAGGGTAAAGATAGTTCATGCACTTATTTTATTTTCAAACTTGGGCACATTCGTTATAGAGGAGTTGAAACAATAATTCCAAATAATCTATACACTGCCGAATAGACTAATTTTTGTTAGGTTACCATATGAGTTTGTTGCTTAATCATCATCATCATCAAATTCCTGCCATGTACCCTCAAGGGGTGTACAGGATATGATAGTACTACATGAAAAAATTACATCATTACTAACTTCCTATCTACAATTTTCCTCCAAATCAGTCTGTTACTTGTCAAGACTCCAACATTATCAGATCTTATATTTCTATTGTCTAAGGCACTTTGTACCGTATCAATCCACCTATATCTTGGTCTTCCTCTGGGTCGTTTTCCTGCCAACCTGGCAGAGAACACTTGTTTTGCTAATCTTTCCTCTCCCATTCTATATAAGTGACCATACCATCTGAGATTAGCTCTGCTAACGCATTCCTGGATGCTGACAATGTCAAGTTCTTTCCTAATATCCTCATTTTTAATATGATATTGCCATTGATGCCATCTGTTCACGCCTCTAATCTTTCTCAGGACTCTCATATCTGCGGTCTCTAGTCTTTGGTCAAGTGTTTTACTTCTGACCCAGCTCTCAGATCCATAAGTTAAAATTGGTTTGAACACAGTCTTGTATACAGCTAATTTAGTGTTCCGACTAATTTCTTTCTTATTCCATATGAATTTATTCAATTGACTTCCCACGATACCAGCTTTGCTGATTCTGTTGTCTATTTCTATATTTAGTTTACCATCTTCAGTAAAAATTGTGCCTAAGTAGCTGAAATGTTTTACTTGTTCCAGAGGTTCTCCATTCACAACACAGTTGACATTTTCAATGATTCTGCCTATTTTCATTGTCTTTGTCTTTTTATTGCTGACCTTCATACCAAAAAAAAAAATAATTATTTTTTAAAAAAATAAAAAAGTAAACAAGAAGAATAAGGGGCTCGCAAATTTGAGAAAAATTTAACAAAGGGCTCACGCAAGCCCCTTATAGCTCACCACTGGTTATACTGCTAATGACAGCAGAAAAGTTATGTCCACTCAGAGCAGAGATCAGAAATTCGAATTTCAACATAAAAACAAAATTCCAATTTTTGTTTGTGAGGCCATTTGTGCATGTGTGCACAAATGGCCTGACAAACAAAAATTGGAATTTTGAAATCCAGAGTAATTTAATAATAGGTGATACACCTTTTCACTACTTGTATATGGAAGATATATGACTTCTTCATTACCTCAACCTTTGTATCCCTTCTGGGTCTGGTTCCCATTGATGAGACCTCAATAAAAATCGAAACCGGTCTGGGTAGTGGCCCTTCCCATAATGCTTCCCACACATACTTTTGGTGCATAATATGCACCAAAAGTATGTGTGCTTTGCATTATGGGATACTAAGGCAATTGATACAAAATCATTAGCCTCTATATACAAGTGCAAACTGTGTTTTCTTAAACTTGGATAAGGATTCAATCAAGAATATAATTTCTTGGCATCTTTAATTTATAAAATATTGGAATATCTTGACAAACTATTTTAAGAATTCCTTGGCTTTAAGACTGATTCTTATATAAATAACTATCCATAAGCCAAGGAATTCTTAAAATAATTTGTCAAGATATTCCAATATTTTATAAATTAAAGATGCCAAGAAATTATATTCTTGATTGAATCCTTTATCCAAAAATTGGAATATCTTGACTTGAAGACTGATTCTTATAAAAATAACTATCGTTAAACTGCAACAAGCAAAATGTGAGAGAGTGAGTGTGGGAGAGAGAGAGAACTGTTTTGAATTATCACCAAAACAACCAAGGCCATAAAATTCATATATTACGTTGGAAGATTTTTCCGCTCGGTTAGACTATAATAAATTTAGTTTAATCCTTATTTCATAAATTTTATGTAATATATATTCATATATTACACATCAATTTATTCATTTATAGATTGTTATTTTAAAAGAACAACCACTCACCCTAAAGGTTCCAGAAGGAGGAGAAGGGAAAAAAAATAATAAAATAAATAAATAATAAATTTGCCACTACAGTCAGAGCAGCTATCAGTGTAAGTTTAAATGGCCTATTAGAATTCTTCATGGTCCGTAATGTAACAGAGACCAGATCTTTCCAACCAAGACACAAATAACATTAAACCCCTCAATTGGCCACGACGTCTATAGACGTTCAGCTAAATCTGGATACGAAACTCTAACACCCATTGAATAACATGGATAAGAAGTGCAATTTGGTGTCACTATTTCATCAACATCGGCCGGTAGGGAGGTTAATTGTCACTAAAAAGTTCCTGAAACAGAATACTATGTAGACACTGGAATACAATTAAAGAATTTGCTGACTAAAATTAAGTCCTTGCTATCCAGGTCGTTTTGTGTCTTTAGTAAGTGTATTGTTAAAATGCCTCTGATAATTCTAGGTTTGATCTAACAAAATGCCAGCTTGTATATAATTTTAGTCAGTAAATCATTTATTTGAATGCCAGTTTTTCAATCGTAGCTCTTCTGTTTCAGAAACTTCAACATGATTCATTGCAACAGCTACAGAAATTTGAACATGGAAATGTCACTATAAAGTTATTCTAAACAAAGCAAAAATTAGAAAATAAGACACCTCAAGCATACACGTGACAGATTTTAAAGCTAAGCCCCCTCCCCTTTCTTCATGTGGCTCCTATCCTACCCACATTTTTTTTATGTAAACCTACAATACATTTGTATTATGAGTGGTCTAAAGATTATTTCTATGTTTTTTTAAATTAATTTTGTAAATTTTTTTTATTTTTATTTATTTTTTTATATAGTTCAGAAACCCTGCTCTAGAGACCAAATGCTCTAAAAATAATCACAAACATCTATACCTATGGAAAGATTTAAATCTACAGCCTGTCGGTTGGAGAGCAGATATGCTAACCACTCAAACAAACTCACTATTGGAATCGGATTTTTTTTTCTTTTTAAATTTTAATTTGAAACAGCCAGTATCAAGTTTTCATGAAATCTTCATAAGCAAAAATCTATATAAAAAGAAGTAGAAAATATATATTCTTATCCATATGTAATTAATTGCAGAATAAAATAGAAAAAAATAGCAGCAAATCAAGCTAGAGTAACAGAGAATCTTTAAAGTTTTTTTTTCTTTTTTTACTGAACTATTTTAAGAACTACAACATGACTCTTCTCATCAATGAAATGAAATTAAACTTTATATCTTTTATAGGAGGACAAAAAAATCCTCTCTTGGCAGGTCTGATTACTATTTTATTTAACTTTACACTTCTCAAATTTTTGTGTTGTTATTTACTATGGTATGATTATTAATATGTAGGCAGAGAGCTCCTGGTTGCTGATACCTGACTTCAGATGACTCAAGTGCAATTTCTCAGTGATGGAAGGAGGGAAACTACACACCAAAAATGCATTATCAAACAATGCTTTTTTTTTTTCTTTTTTTTTTTTTATCTATTTATAGAAACTTTCCTGGCTTACACATGTAAAAAAATATAGAATTTTATTCAGAAACTCCAATATATTTCATCCAGCATAATATGGACACAATCAGGGAGACAGATCAATAACTATTATTATTTGACACCTCCAGTGAGTCCAAGACTCATCAAGGGAGAGCACCTACTTTACAACTATCCGTTTCCATCACTCAACCTCGTTCACTCGTCATCTACACTGACGCCATCTCTTGTCCACCACCACCACAAGTATTTTCACAAACATTCCCAAACATCCATGCCTACGACAAGATTTGAACCCGCAGCCTTTTTGGCTGGAGAGCAGATATGCTAACCACTTGGCCAACCAGGCCGGCTGGTTGGCCGAGTGGTTAACTACATTGAAAACATCAATCATAAGAATGAATCATGAAGAATATGCCTAGCACCGCAGTTGTCTTGGTTGCAGCTCAGGTGCTAGGATTACACTATCAGAGTTCAAACAACTGTAAAAGTTGCATAGATTAAAAATAAAATAATAATAATTAAAAAAAAAAAAGAACATGAATAATTAATAGTAATCGCTTCCCAAAACTTAAAGTTTGCTCAAACCTTAACCACTCTGACTGTATGCCAAACTTGAAGTTTTGGAAAGTGATTACTGTTAATTTTTCATAATGTTTTTATTTATTTATTATTTTTTTAAGTAATTACTTTCCAAAACTTAGATTAGTATACAGTGAATGTGGTTAAGGTTTGGGCAATCTAAGTTTTGGGAAGTAATTACTATTAATTTTTATAGTAAGTTTTTTACAGAATGCAAATATAAACAATCAATATGACATGAACTTATTCCAAATCAATTCTCTTATGCTTTCAAGGCAAAGTATGGTTATTAATGAAGATGAAATGCAACTCCAATGTTTTATCAGTAAACATAATAATGATGATACAAGTTCATAAAGGGGGGGGGGATAATATAGCTTGATCTGCTTATATTTAACATATTTCATGTAATTAATTTAGTGTAATAGAATAAACGAAATGCGAGTGCATTACTGGTACTTCCACAGTTGATTATTATTATATATACTCAAAATCTCACTCAGTGAGCAATATATCTCATTGAACCTTAGAACTTATACATGCTCCAAGCATGCGTAAAAAATTCCTGCAATGCATTCTACTTACCTATTGCTTTCTTTATAAAAAATCTACACCTCGCTTCACCATCATACTTTTATACAACTTCCAGAGATAGCCTCCCATTGTGTACAATATTTTCTGTATTAATCTGATAAAAGTCCATTATCATCTTCCTCATCTGCCTAAAGCAGGTTGAGACTCCCATGAAGAATAACTTTCCAAGCCAATCTATTGGCAGCCAAGTTATTTGAACTTCTATAAGAGTTCAGACCAAAAGTCCCTAACCAACTTAAATGTCTATCATATCTCCTCTTTTCCATCTTTCTACTAAATTCTGCAGTTTAAACTTTCTCTCCCACAACCCACATTCCGGAGTCTTGATATTTTATAACTTGCTCATTACTGAATCCTTTCCAGAATTCCAACATCATAATGGGAAACGGCACGTAAGAATGCTAGAGCACAGGGACAGTTACTAAGGATGCCAGTAATAGGATATATTATTATTATTATTTTGTGACACCTCCAGGGAGTCCAAGGACTTATCGAGGGAGGGCACCTACTCTAGAACTCTGTCTCCACCACTCAGTTCACCAACTACACCATCTACCGTCCACTTAAACAGAGAATCACAAACAACCATGCCCACGGCAGGATTCGAACCCACAGCCTTTTGGCTAGAGAACGAATATGCTAACCACTCAGCCAATCATATTTTACCAATTATCTAAGTTGACAGACACAAATAAGGAATGCAGCTATGAATTTGCCAAGAGTGTCAAAACCTAGTTATATCACTGATGGGAAACTAGATGACATAACTGAAGCTCAATTGTTCATGTGTATTCTGACCAATACCTTATACAGAGCACAACCTCCTCATTTCTATTTGTTAGTGCGTTCATAGCAGCAACTGTGTAATGTAGCATAGTTTATCACTGATTAATGCTTGTCCATAGCATTTACATGCTAAGATCATTTTGAATCATCTCAAATCTGGACTTTATCAGGATTCCTTATACAGTTAAACAATAATTCTTATATAGCTGAAGAAAGAAATTGTTTACAGAAAACAGTAAAACAATTACAGGAATTATGAAAAATTTAAACTATCACAAATGACACTGGATGTATGAGGATCACAGACCTTCTTCATATTAAAATAAATAATTAATTAAAAATAAATAAATAAAAAATCTAGTGTTGTGATATCACAACTGTTTCACACTGCAGTGAAATTGAGATAGCAATATCAACTTCTATCACTCATTCTATTAATTATTTGATTATGCCAATAAGAGGCAAGATATATGAAGAGGTTGAAAGGAAAGAATCTTTTATCAACACATTTATTTCTAATCATATTTAAATAGTATGTTTCCATTATAAAAATAGAGCTAAAGAGCATTATAAAAAGTTATCTTCTAAGGTGTGCATATACACACACACACACTTTAAAGTTTATCGTATGAATATGAATGAACAATATTTTCATGTCATTAAGTTTCCTTACTTATTTTTACATACCTTTGGTATTAATAATTAATACATTTCAATTAAATTAACAGTGTAAAAAATCGATCACAATTTATTCTCGCAAACTGGTGAGGATCAGAAATGATTGTAGCTGTATTCGAACTGATTTACCTTGCGCACGAAAAACGTGTCCGAGACCGGCTAACCCAACCTCGGTGCAAGGTACTCATAAATCATCTGCATTCTCCACAGATTCGAATCGAGATCTTTTCGATCCAGGGAAACTTGTCGGAAGTTTTCGACTGCGCCATGAACATAATTTTCAAAAACTCTTACTATTAAAACATACACTAAACTTTTAAAATTTTTCAAAGTATTTGTCTTATTAATCCTGTTACTCCCAAATGGCACACTGCAGTTAAAACTGTTGCGAAAATAATTTCCAGTTGCATATTTCTGCCGATACTTTGTATTATATAACCAAATTATGTTTAATTCAGAAAGAAAGAAACCGGAGCCAAAAAAAATATGTATTATTAAAAGGAGAAAAAAATGTACAGGAATTTTGTTTCAGATCTCGACAATTATTTCAAATTTTCTTAAAAATGGTTACGCCTGTTTGAGAGGAAGCGCCTGTAAAGTTCGGAATGTGCAATATGATAACCCTTTCAAAAACATATCTATAGTATTAAATTTAAATGTGGGGGGGGGGGAGTATTGGGTTAAGACATCTACGTTAACGATACATGCAAGCGATGTGCCGCATCATCTCAGTCCTGAAAATCATTTTTAAACTATTAAAATACTGCAATTTTATAAAAATTTCATTATGTTTTTTCTTCACATAACAAATGACCAATTATTTATATCGCCTACATATTATGATGTCTATTCCAAAGCGATTTTTTTTTTCTCATTCAAACCTATACGCAAAATCAAGCAACAGGATCACCTCAAACTACCGAGAAGGCAGACCGCGGTAACTGGAAGCGCAAGTGAACTTCAAATCATGCGGCTGTACTTAGATATAAAACTTTGGATGATGGGTACTTACATCGTCCCACTTTATAAATTTGTTCCCTTCCTGAAGATTCTTAGGGACTGAGATTGGCTTGAGTTGGACAACATGTACACCAGATTTAGCTCCTGCCATATTCCTACATCAGCTCAAGACAGCCGTTTTCCTTGCTCTGACAGAAACTAGTAAACGAACGTGCCTAACTTGACTCCACCTCTACTTGGCTCTCTTACTACATGGCGCAGCCTCCAACTGAACCGCGCAAGCAGTGCAGCATTATTCCGAATGTATAAGGCATGGTAAAATCAACAGATGACACGGTGAATTCCATGTCATTGACAATAATCATTTAACAAACCCGCACATTAATGAACTGTGAACCATTACTTTCGGAATTTATTATTTATAAACTCGTGCCAAATAGCATCAAAATCTGCTTCAGATGGCAGCACATAAGTAACAAATATTTCATGATGGCGTTTTCTTTAGTATTTATTATAAATATAGTTGGCGAAGGCTGTATATTTTGATTTGATGATGTTTTTTTTTAGGTTTAGGAGAAAATTTAGCAGGCTCTTTTTATGTGTCTGCTTCGGTGTAAACTAATAATTTTGACAAAACTTGCTTTACTGAAATTAATGTGCATACCTAATTTAACGGCGGATATTGCCGCATGTAAGTCTACAGGTGTCTGAAACCAAGTCGGTTTTACATGCCCAAGTAAATTATATGCTATTATTCTATTCCTTAAAGAAGGAGGGAAATGTTTATCTTTAGTGCATGATTAGAGTATTTCTCGTATTTTCTTATATACAGTGAGAACACGAGAGTAATGATTGTTCTATAAACACGAAGCATTTCATTAGCTTTATACATTTGCAGTAATATTTACATGGAGGATATATATATATATATATATATATTTTTTTTTTTTAACGTCTATCTTTTGAAATACTTATTATCAAAATCAGTTATCCAAAAATAAGTTTTATAACAACGGTCTCTCCAACGTAATCCAGGGATATGTAATTACAAGAATATCAGGATTGTAGAAAAGTTGTACCCCTTTTAAATAGGGGTTGAAATGTTAAGAGTGGCCACCCATGATGAGTCCTGGGACTTCATGGAAGTGTGTTAATAACAGTAAGTTGGTTGGGATAAAATCGTTGGATAATCCCAGAAAAAAAAGTGGCCAAGGTGTTGGAGAGATTAGTAAGGAATAGAATACAGGATTGGGTTGATGGACATAGCATTCTTTATGATGGTCATTCATGGATTTGTAAAGGGTTCTGTTTTAGTAATTTACTTGCATTTTATGATAAGGTAACAAGTGTGTTAGATAAGGGAGACTCGTATACAGTGATATTATTATTATCTGAGACTTCCAGGGAGTCAAGGACTCATCGAGGGAAGCTGTAAATTACCCAACCTAGCTATCATACCTTCCCTTAAATTAATTTACACTAGATGCACTCACTACCCATAAGGGCAAATTATTCCACTCACTCACTGCTCTGGGAGAAAAACCTAGCTCTTAACCCTTTCTTGACTGAGAACAACCGTAACTTCTATGGATGCCTTCCATATAATGAAAAATTTCATCATTTGAAATGCTATAACACCCATTCAAAAGTTTATAGACCTCTATCATATCACCCTTCTTTCTCCTGTTAACCAGAGTCTGCAATCCACATACTCGCAATCTGTCCTCATAATCTAAATCCCATAATCCAGATATAATCTTTGCAATTCTTCTTTGTACCCTTTCCACAGCTTTATCCCCCAGGAGACCAAATCTGCGCACAGTAATCCAAGTGTGGTCTTATCAAAGCCTTATAAAGAGGCAAAATTACTTCCTTATCCTTACATGTCAAGGTTCACTTCAACATGGCAATTATCCTCTGAGTTGTATTTGCAACTTTTTCTATGTGACTTTTGAACTTTAAAATTCTTATCCACCAATACACCAAGATCCCTTGCCTCTTCAGTTTCTTGTAGCATAACCCTGTTGGCCTGGTTGGCAGAGTGGTTAGCATATCTGCTCTCCAGCTGAAAGACTGCAGGTTCGAATCCCGCTGTGGGCATGGATGTTGTGATTGTCTGTGAAAATACTAGTGGTGGTGGTCGGCGGTAGATGGCATTGGTGTAGATGATGATGGTAGTTATGGTTGGTGGAGTCAAAGAGTTGTAGAGTTGATGAGTCTTCGGACTCCCTGGAGGTGTTACGTAATAACAATAATAATATACCGCTGGAACTCTAATCACGCCAAAGTGCATAACTTTACACTTACTAACATTAAACTGACAGCCATTTTCGTTTGCCGAGATTTCCAGTCTATTCAAATCATTTTGTAATTGCTGAATATCAGTTGCATCCCTGATTGCCGTGCCTATCTTCACATCAGCAGCAAACAATTGAAAATCTGATGACAGACTGTGCTTGATGACATTAACGTATAGATTGAGCAATAATGGCCCAAGGACTGAATTCTGAGGTACACCACTGGTTACCTTAAATCTGGCAGATTCACACCTACTGTATACCACTTTTTGATATCTGTCTCTCATGCATCCCCTGATCCAAGTCAATAGATTATGTTCCAATCCCATATTTTCCAGTTTACACAATAACCTATCGCATGGTATCCTATCAAATTCCTTAGAAAAATCCAACATTATTATAGTGTATCCATTCCCATTATCCAACTCGGTCATAACATTGTTATAAAATATATTCTTGGACTTTGCAAAAGCGTCTGATAGATTACCACTTGATAAGTTGGTGTACAAGCTGCAGAGGATGGGAATAAATAGTACATTGATTAGATGGATCAGAGATTGGCTCAAGACACGCCCAAGACCGGCTAACTTGGCTATGTCTGAGAAAGATCTTTAAGTTTCTCACGTCAGCAACAGGAATCAAACACAGGACACTCCTTTTCCAGGCATATGGTTGCGAAGCACATAGCCACTCGGCTAACCCCATGGACGATTCCATGATAGATATACTTAATGAGAAAGTGATGAAAGCTTGTTTCCCAAAGGGGAAAAGTGAGAGTTCATTGTTTTGGCAGGAACAAATGATATGAAAGGGAAAAAATGTGCAATGAGAGAGGATGTGAAAGAGTTATTGAAAGAACAAAAATGAAGAGTAAGGAAGTAAAAATTGTGTCTAAAAATGATTGCTAATGAGTCAATGACAAGATTCTGCAGGAGGAATGATGTGTAGTTTATAGATGTATAGAGTGAATTTGATGGATGAAAAGCATATATGCCTGATGGACTACATTTAAATGGTTTGGGGGGGGGTAAGATTTTTGGTGAAAATGTTGTTTACTGAGAGTTTGGAAGTGCAAAACCAGGAAACTAGAGATATGGGGGAGATGCAATCAAGCATGTGTCTGGCCACTTCTGGGATAAATGCATGTGTACAGAAAAGATTATGTGATTTCACAGCTTTTAGATTTGAATGGATTGGTAATGACATTACACATGGGTAATTATGAGTTCAAATGGATGTTAAAATGCATGTACATTAATGCCAAAAGTATCAGAAATAAGGGAAATGGGTTCTGGCATTGGTCAGCTCAACATGGCCAAAAATTATAGGCATCAGTGAGATCTGGTTAGTGAGGATAGAGGTAATAGGACAGGAAGTGAGGTATTGCTGATTATTGCTGAACAACTATAACCAACAAAATTGGGAGTTAAAGCATCTTAGATCTGGAGGGTGATGGTTCATTTGAGGTTGTCTTGTGTGTGTGTGTGTGTGTGTGTGTGTGTGTGTGTGTGTGTGTGTGTGTGTGTGTGTGTGTGTGTGTGTGAGAGAGAGAGAGAGAGAGAGGCCAATAGAACAAAATATATTGTTAGTTGTTGCTATAGGTTGGGGGGGGGGGATCTGCATGCAGTCATCAAGATGGCGTCTTATCAAGGCTCAGTAAAGAGGAATAATAACCTGCTTGTCTTTGCTCGTCAAAGTATTCTTCAGTAACCAAGTAATCTGATGAGCTGCTTTAGCCATTTTTGCTATGTGCCCTCTAAACTTTAACTTCCTGTCCACTAACACTTTCAAATCTCTGGCTTTGTCAATTTCCTGAAGTACAATTACATCAATGTGGTATACAGCTGGTAATAATTTTTTCATCCCAAAATGCATAACCTTAAACTTTGCCACATTAAACTGATAACCATTCTCCTTTGTCCAGACTGCCAGTCTGTCCAAATCATCCTGAAAAATTTTAACATCATCTGTATTAACTATTGATCGACCCAACTTTGCATCATCAGCAAACAACTGAACAGTTCCTTGCAGATCCTTTCTTATATCTTTAATGTACAAATTAAACAGTAGTGGTTCAAGAACAGATCCCTGTAGCATGCCACTAATCACAGACCTTCTTATGGACTCTTCTCCTGAACAAATTACTCTCTGATATCTATCCATTAACCACTCTCTCATATATGACACCAGTCCTATATTCATCCCATGTGCTGCAGTTTACTTATTACAATTCCATGTTTTATCCTATCAAAGGCTTTTGATAAATCTAGCAGTATCACTGTACAACTCAGCTGTCAGTGTATTATAAAACATGAGCAAGCAGTAAGGCATAGCCTACCCTTCACAAAACCATGTTGCCCCCCCCCATACAGTATCCCATTTTTCTTCTATCTATTCCTGTATTTTGTTCTTGACTAACTTCTCCAGTACCTTGACAACAACTCCTAATATGCTGATCAGTTGGTAATTTGCTACATCAGTCTTGGAGCCTCTTTTATGCAATGAAACTGTTCCCCCCCCCCAAGACCAACTCAGAGCTGATACTTAGATTAAACATTGTGGTCAGGGGCACTGACATTTCCCTAGCATTGTCACTTAAAACTCAAGCTGGTATACCATCTAATCCTTAATCTAAGCAAGGGGAATCCTTATAGGCTTTTTCGTTTGATGGTTGGTTAGCCGATCTCATATCGAGGTAGCAGGGTTTTTCTCCTTGAAACCCAGGCTTTTCATCCTGAGTACAGACCAATCTAGGTATGCAGTCTGTCATTACTTCCCCTCAAACACTCTTCAGAACAACACAATTTACTGATGAAAAGTACTATTTGTTGGTGATGATAGTGGCATCATAGTAGGAGAATTAAGTAGTAGTGGAGAGAGTGAGATGTATTTAGTAGAGAGAGAGCCCTCCAACGATGAGTCCTTGGACTTCTTGGAGGTATCACATAATAATAATAATCCCACAGCTGTATTCACATTAAGGTTCTGTAATATGCTATGCACCTCCATTTCATTCACCTCAGTTCCCATATAAGCCTTTACCTCTCTCTCTCTCTCTCTCACTACTGCATTATCCCCACCTGGATGATATACTCGTACAAAGTGTTTACTTAGTAATTCTACTATTTCAATTGATTCAGTTATTATTTGTCATCGGCATTCATTAAAATCGTTCTGCCATAAATATTCTTTCTTTTACTTGCAGCATATTGAAAGAACTGTTTGGAATTATCTTTGGCCTGCACTGTTCATTTCCTTTCATACTCTGCTTTTGCCTTTCTTACCACACTGGTGACCCTTCTGACCTGTGCTTTTTACTGCTCATGTGCCTGCTGGTCACCTTTCTCCTTGAATTCCCTGCACAATTTTTTCTTTTTTTTTTTTTTCCACTCCAGCTTAATGATATTCATCCATTTATTTCCAAGTGGGAGTAAATAACTCCCACTTATTTACTCTCCTGACTCTAGGTATGCAGTCTGCCATTACTTCCCCTCAAACACTCTTTTACCATACACTATCAACATCTAGCCCCTGTAGTTTCACATGCCATGGCACTGATTCAAGCAATCATCCCCCAAAGCTTGTGATACTTACCAGCCCTGTAATTCCACATAATAACCCCCCCCCTCTTAAATAAAAATTCCACTCTCAGACTCTGACTATATGATCACGCTCACCAATTGGCAGCAACATGGTCATACTGGTTATAGACAAATTCTCAGATGCAATTACTAGATCAAGCACTCTCAAACCCTCACACTCTAGTATATTCAAGCACTCACACCTTAGTATTTTCCATTACATACTGTCTAAGGTAATTATTACATAGTAACTTCATAAATTCCATTTCCTTCCTCCCATGTATCCTCTCCTTCTTCCAATCTATGTTCCATAACTGAAATCCCCCATTATTATCTGCCCTCCACTGAGCCTATTTGCTGATGCATACTATCCCTATCATCTTTTCCATCCCCTGGTCCATAGCAGTATCCAACTGTCTATTTTGTTCTGTTGGCCTCTATCTCACATCAAATGTGCTATTTTCACTGGTTGAACTTCTACTCTTTTTGGTTGCAGTTCATCGGCTATCATCAATAACACTCCTCCCCCAGTTCTTTTCTCTCTATCCTCCTTGAACACACACTATACCTGAACTGTTTATGGCATAACATCGTGTGGATTCAGTTTCAACTGATTATTTAAAAAAAATAATAATAATAATAAAAAAATGCATGTCTCAGAAAATCACAGTCAAATAGATATGGGAGGAGGAGACACACCTACTGTAATTATTATTAAAGCAAGAACTCTTCCTTATAATCCCATGCTTAATATTTTAGACTCATGTACCTATCAACCCAATCCTATATTCCAGTCCTAACCACTCACACCAGTACTTTAACCACGATTGCTCATGCAGAGTCCGTCAAAAAAATGTAAACACACTTCAGCAAAAGAAAAACCTATATAAGATGTTGTGATAGTAAATTTATACAGACATCAAGGGATGAATACAAGTTACTTTTGATTTCTACAGTTACATGAGGTGCTCAAAGTGGTTACCATTAGTGTCCAGACTTATTATTACGGTGAACTACTGCTTAGGCAATGTTGGCCAAAGTGTCCAGTGGGATTGCTGCACATGCCGTTTCAATTTTTTTTCCACAGGGCCACGAGTGTGGCTGGTTTTCTATGATACACTTACATCCTTTAGAGTCCAAGGGTGTTAAATCAGGAGAACGTGAGGGGGGGGAACCTCAACTGCACCTCTTCATCCTGTCCATTGTCCCTGCAAACTCTCATCGAGGTAAACTCTCACGTCTCGGTGGTAGTGTGGTGGTGCTCCATTTTGTTGAAGAGAAATTGATTATTCCCATGAAGTGCATGAATGGCAGGTAAAATAGATGTGTTTAGCATGTTTAGATATTTACTGCCTTGTCATGTGGACAAGGCAGTAAATTGACTGCCTTGTCCACACGAATGGATTTTCTTGAGCCCAGTAAACACAAACAAATATGTACAATTGTTAGGCATGTTGGAAGTTGTGTTGCAAAATCATGCCTCCATTGGTGTTGAACTTCAACATTCTCGAATTCGAAGTACCACTTTAAAATGGTCTTGCGTTCCTCAGATGACAATCGTGCCTCGGCCATTTTGTTTGACTGTCCTACCAGTCACGTGTTGATGCTAGTATTCATATGAGTAATAACATCTTTTGAGATAACATCATACTACACATTGCTACTATAATTCGATCCAACTTCGAAAAAAGTCCATAGATAACATCTTTATTAAAGTATGTATGTATTTTTTTGATGGACTCTGTATATACTATCTGGCCTTTGCTTGGAAACCTCTGTTTTTGGCACTATTCATGTGTGTAGTGCACTGCTTTGTTTGCTTTCTTTTCCTTTTGGCACCTTTCCTCTGCAAATCTTGCTAGCACTCAATAGTATGATCAACTCCTTCACAGATTCCTGTCCATCCACCTCCCAAATGAATAACTCATAGTCACTTAACCATCTAGAGGCAGATTTGAAATCTCATTCATTGTAACATCCTCTGATGCATTATCACATCCAGGATTCTTAATCCTCGTGTGACTTCTGTTACATATCTCCTAAGGCAATTTTCTTTCAAAAACTCATGATATTCATTTTCCATGCTCCCTATATCTTTTTGCAATCTATATTTTCATAATTAAAAATAATCCAAAATGATTACTTTCTTATATGTTAAGCCAGTAACATTTCTTTATTACCCCCAAATTTCCAAGCCCATCACAACATTCCAACCAAATATCTCATCGTGGACTTCATATCATATTTCAAAACCATAGCCATTTCCTCACTTGCATCTCCACCTTGAATGGACATTTCCTTGTAATCATTTATAACACTCTCTTTGTCCATCCTAATCTTGTAGAAAAAGCCCCATACCTACTCTATTTCTGTTTTTATTAATTAATATGAGACAACAATTAATATTATTGTCTCATATTTACTTATATATATATATAATGCTTTGCCTTTAGATGTAAAGATAACTGTAAATCCATAAAAGAAAGAACCATAAAATACATGTGAACACAATGAGAAGATATTTAATTTACACTTCAATAAACATATTTCCACTGTGTTCATATGTATTTTATGATTCCTTCAGTAATTTTTTGAGCAAATCAACTCGGCCAGTGCCACTAACACTTCAACTCATTTACTCTTCTTAATATGTAGAAATAGTAACACTAAAGTGGTAGAATGAATGAATTAATTAATTGTAAGAACAGTGATGTGAATTAGTATTTAACCTGTTTCAAACAGTACACTAAAAGCTATCAGACTCTAAAATAACTTGAACATTTTTGAATTTCAGACCAAATCATGTTAGCACTGTTTGAGGATAAGAAATTTCTCATAGGTAGCATCTTCCCATTGACTGTTAATCTAATGAGTTATGGAGTAAGTACATTACAGCATTTATGTTTTACTCAGTTTCTTATTTGTACATTGGATATATGTACAATGTACATAATATTGATTAATGCAATAAAGTATGTTTATTGTACTTAAAATATTATTTATTTCACTCTGCAGGCTGTATGCAAAAGAGTATCCCCTTAAACAGTTTTTTTTAAAATGAATGACTGCTGAGCCACGTGTTTATAGTCCTGTATGATTCATATAGAAGCAAGAAACATGTATTATAATATAGCTATGAATTATTTGTGACCATGCATGATATTAGAGTACTAGTATCATTACATCATCATCATCATCAGCATCAAATTCCTGCCATGTACCCTCAAGGGGTGTACAGGATATGACAGTACTACATGAAAAAATTAAATCATTACTAACTTCCTATCTACAATTTTCCTCCAAATCAGTCTGTTACTTGTCAAGACTCCAACATTATCAGATCTTATATTTCTATCGTCTAAGGCACTTTGTACCGTATCAATCCACCTATATCTTGGTCTTCCTCTGGGTCGTTTTCCTGCCAACTTGGCAGAGAACACTTGTTTTGCTAATCTTTCCTCTCCCATTCTATTTAAGTGACTATACCATCTGAGATTAGCTCTGCTAACGCATTCCTGGATGCTGACTATGGCAAGTTCTTTCCTAATATCCTCATTTTTAATATGATATTGCCATTGATGCCATCTGTTCACGCCTCTAATCTTTCTCAGGACTCTCATATCTGCGGTCTCTAGTCTTTGGTCAAGTGTTTTACTTCTGACCCAGCTCTCAGATCCATAAGTTAAAATTGGTTTGAACACAGTCTTGTATACAGCTAATTTAGTGTTCCAACTAATTTCTTTCTTATTCCATATGAATTTATTCAATTGACTTCCCACGATACCAGCTTTGCTGATTCTGTTGTCTATTTCTATATTTAGTTTACCATCTTCACTAAAGATTGTGCCTAAGTAGCTGAAATGTTTTACTTGTTCCACAGGTTCTCCATTCACAGCACAGTTGACATTTTCAATGATTCTGCCTATTTTCATTGTCTTTGTCTTTTTATTGCTGACCTTCATACCATATCTATTACAACAGCTATTCAATTTAGTCAGAGAATCTTATTATTATTATTATTATTATTACAAAAACCTCCATGGAGTCAAAGACTCATCGTGGGAGGTCCACTGTTATACACACAGTTTATCATACTGTGCCTTAAATATATTCACTGTCTCTGCACACACCACACTCTCGGGCAAAGCATTCCAATCACTCACCACTCTCCATGCAAAAAACCTGCTCCTCACTCCCTTGCTCACACCCTCCTTATACAGCTTCCAGGAATGACCTCTTGTTCTCCTGCTATCCTCACCCATTCTGTGCAAAACCTCCCCGACGTTAATCTGGTAATAACCACTCAACAGCTTATATGTCTCAATCATATCCCCCCCCCTCCTCCTCCTATCCACCAATTTCTGCAAATTGCATTTTGTCAATCTGTCTTCATAATCTAAATATGCTTCATATTTTCTTAAACTCTACCCAAACTCTCTCCTTAACACAGAAATCTTTTCAACTTTCCTTTTCACTCTGGTCAAAAAATCTGTCTATCGCTGCTATTCATTTAAAAAAAAAAACTATATTCTTCAAAGATTAAGGCTGGACTGAAACATTCCCGACAATGCATATGCACAGCTAGAGTTTTTCAACAAAAGGAAAGGTGGAAATAACAGCAAAATATATAACAGCAATTATGCAATGTCTTGTGAATGTTAATAATGCATGACACTACCTGTTGATATGTCTGTCATAATGAATGCCATGTATAACAACACAAGCAGCTTTTTTAATTTCAGCAAAATATTAATTTAAAGTATGCTACTATATAATTTTTAAACATTTAAAAGTTTCCATATACCCCAACAACACGGGAACCTCTGGTACGGATTATTCCACAATTTTTCATCTCATTACACCTAGATTTTTCTAGCCGTAATGATAAAATACTTTGAGATCATAACAGATTATCTGAAATAACTAATCTTTCATAAAAATTACAACACACACACAAAGATTTCATAATATGCTTTTCCAATTGATCTCGTTATGATTAATATACTTCAGTACATCAAAATCATTTTCAAGGTTTTAAATGATTGTTAAGATACATCATAACTTTAAATGTTCTTTTGTAAATATACATAAAATATATTTTTTAAATATAATTATTTATAAAAATGCAGTACAAAAAAAAAAAAAAAAATGTTTCCACATTTTAAATTACTAAGAATTGCAACTCCTAATTTGCTTCTTCAAAAATTTCTTAGGATTTTTTCCTTGGCATATATTTTGTGCTTTACATTAAATTATAACATGTCTGGGAATAGTTGATATGCTCAATATTTTAGCAGCAGAAAATTATTTTAACAGTAATAATTTTTGTAATCAAGACTACAATTTAAAAAAAAAAAAAAAAGAGGCTAATTGCAATAGCTTTATTGGCTATTTGGAGTACATGCTGCAACCAAGGGGACAGCTGTTGATTTGGCCAACTCAGTTGCCTTTTTAGCTTTTTCTCTTAATTTCTTGTTTTCCATTAATATATAAGGAATGGTAGTTTCTTGTAAAGGAGACGATGGAAACATTTTCTCCAATACGAACTGAAAACCATAGCATGTCTTGACTGCATTCTTTCTAAACCTTTCCACTCCAAATGCTTGAATAGCTCTTCCAAATCCAAAAATAGATGAAGATACCCAAGCAGCACGATCCACTATAGTCCATTTATGGTTTTCTTCACTTTGTCTGTATATGCATTTCTCTTCAATAGACATGATGCTCCTCATCCCAATATTTCTTGTGTATGTAGTAATTGTTTTGTTCTTGGGATCAATAACTGATTCCTCTATAACCTGTACAGAACGTGTATGAATAAATCTCTCACCCCACTTTGGAATCCTATTGGTTTTAGTAAGAAGCCTTTTTGAGTATAATCTTCCATCTCTAACCTTTCTGAAAATTACATCTTCTGATAGGACATGTTTGCTGTATGGATTAGGATACCTAGCCCAAAAAGCTAAGGCAACTTGTTCCCACGAGAAGTGAAAGGTATCATTTCGCTCATAAAATTTGACCATTTCGTAAATATTTCAAAGCAATTCTCCTGGTTGTTCCTTTTCATTGATACTGATCTCGTTCATCTGGCTAAAGAAGTATCCTGAATTCTTCCTTCATTTTTAATTAAGAATGAACATTCCCAAGTAACGAACGACTCCACGATTCGCACAAAACACTTGTAGCGGATTTATTTAGAAGTATAACATCATCCGCATAAAGCAAAGAGCTGACATTAACATCTCCAATTTTGATATCAGGTTTAATACCACATTCCTTCATAATGTGATCCATATAGATAATGAATAACAGAGGGGATAATGTACATCCTTGTCTCACACCAGATTTAACATTAAACCATCTTCCTGTACTTCCTTCAATTCTAACTGCTGACTCACAACTCAAATAAAGACTAAGTATTGCTTGATATAATGCCCCATTGACACCATATAACTGCAGCGTATTGAATAGCTTCTCTCTTGGCACCTTGTCATATGCCTTTTCCAAATCGACAAAACTTAAATACAGATCTTTGTTATATTCCCATGCTTTCTCGACTATTTGTCGTAAAGTGAAGATCTGATCCTGACAGCCTCTATTTGGCCTGAATCCAGCTTGTTCTTCACCAAGCTTTTCTTCCACAATTCTTCTCAACCGTTTCTCAAGTATACTTGCATAGATCTTGCCAGGAACACTCAGTAGGGAAATACCTCTGTAATTCTCACATTCAGTTTTATTTCCCTTTTTATATATGGGTACTATGAGAGCTCTACTCCAATCATCGGGAATTCGTCCCTCTGTCCAGGCTTTCTGAACTATGCAGTGCAGCCACTGTAAGACTCTTATACCACTATACTTCAGCATTTCTGGTTGAATATCATCTACTCCTGCTGCCTTTCCACATTTCAAGCCTTTGATGGCTTTTTCTACTTCAAGTATGGATATGTATTCCTGACTGCATGCCTGGTCAGTGTTTTTTATCACTGTGCTATCATCACTGCTTGTTTCATTTAGCAGTTTTTCAAAGTAATTACTCCATACTTCAAGGATATCTTTTTCTCCTGTTTTCATTTCACCTTTATCATCTCTAATTCCTTTTACAGCACTCTTTCATCCATTCCTAAGCTTCTTCAACAACCTCCAGAATATTTTGCCACCTTCTTGATATTTATTTTCTATATTCTTGCCAAAGTCCTCCCATGTCTTTTGTTTAGCTAGTTTTACACACTGTTTAGCTTTCTTACATTTGTCTCTGTATTCTGTAAGAGTAAAAGCTGACTTATTTGCCAGGAACTTTTGATATGTTTTCTTCTTTTCCTTCACTGCCTCTTTAACTTCCTGTGTCCACCAGGGAGTTCTGATTTTTTTATCCTTGCACACAACCTCACCACATGCCTCTCTGGCAGAATCAATCAATGTTTCCTTCAGAGTTTGCCACTGAATCTCCAAGGTTTGATTCCTGTTCTCAAACTCTTTCATTTTTTCTTCAATAATCTTTGTGTATTTTAGTCTACAGTTCACATCTGAGAGCTGCTCAACTTTTATTCGCTTTAAAACTTTCTTACATGTTATTCTTTTCAATATGAAATTCAATTTTATCCTGCTCAAGACTAAATAGTGATCACTTCCAATTTCAAATCCTCTGTACACTCTGGTGTCCTGCACCAGGGAGAAAACATCACTATCAACAATAACATAGTCAATGAGACTTTTCTTATTCCTAGCCTCTTCTCTCCATGTGAATTTGTGCACATTTTTATGTTGGAACATGGTGTTAGTAATAACCAGTCCATGTCCTGAGCAGAAATCCAACAGATATTTGCCATTATTATTAGCTTTGCTCTTTTCTCCAAATTTTCCCAAAATATTTTTGTATGTCTCACAATCATTTCCTACTCTACTATTTAGATCCCCAACAAGGACCAACTTTTCCTTTTTCATTGTGTCAGTTGCTTTTTCTAAAGCCTCAAAAAATTGCTCCACTTCTACCTTAGTAGAACCTTCTGTGGGACCATAGGCACAAATAAGTCTCATTGTCCAGTTCCCCATTCTCATATTTGCCCACATTACTCTACTTGAGACTGCCTGCCATTCAAGAAGATGAGCCTCGTATTTTGTATTGAATACTATGGCTACTCCTTCTTTTCCTTGATTGTCATTGCCTGAATATAACATTTTGTATTTATTGCTCAGAAAGATCTCACCAGTTTTGGTCTTTTTTGTTTCAGTCACCCCTATATGTCGATCTGGTACTTATCTAATTCCTCAGCTAGCTCCATTTCTTTGCCATTCAGGCCTCTTACGTTGATAGTACCGATCTTTAACTCTGGTGATGTTGAGTTGGGGTTTGTTTTCAGATTTGTTCCAGTAGCTGACTTTTCGCTGTTCGCCCTGGTTCCCTGGCGAAAACAACGGGGGCCTTGTTTAACTGGGCGATGCCCCAGCCGGCATGAAATTTTGTCATGTTGTACCATCATTTTTTATTTTGGTTTAACCAATAAGAATACAATTTGGTCGGCTAAATCCCAAATTGCCAGCCCATCCTCGTTCGTTCAGTATCAAAGTAGATACCCAACAGGGTGCACCACGAGAAGGTGAGGATTGGACATTAGGTCAGAAGCCCTGGTCGGTTCTCCGCATTCCTTTAAAGGCTATGTGGAGGTCTCCTCTCAGTTATACAGCTTTGACCCTTAAGCACTAGTACCCTAATATGTAAAAAAACAGATTTTGTTACACATTTCTATATAAAGCTTCAGTAAGGAGAAAATGCAGTAAGGTATCTATCCTCAACTAAGTCAGTGGCTTACTTTAGAAATTTCTAAAAATTGCTAATGAAATTATTAAAAAATTTCATATAACTGGATAAACATTTTTACCCATTGTATACAGGTAATGTTATAAATAACATTTACCCATTTAGTTAGCAAACCCTTTCAAATGCCCAGAAGTTTACAAATTTCATTGTTCATGTTGCCATTTATGTAGAAAAGTAATGAGATGTTTTTTTATCATGACAGTTGGCAGCATTATCAGAACAGTGGTGTAGTATGTTAGTGATTCCCACTTTTTTTTGTCAGTACCAGTTTCTCATCAGTAGGGTAAACACCTGTCTAGTTATTATGTTTTTAGTAAATGAATATCTGGTGTGTTCATCACAAAAATGGAGAAGTGAAATCTTGAACAGTGCTATGATTAAATTTGATGTTAAACTGAACAACAGTGCTATCAAAATGTTCAATAAAATGAAATGGGCATATGGCAATGATTCTTTATCATGTACTCAAGTGTTTAAATAGTGAGATGTTTTTGGAGGGGAGAGAAATTCTCCAAGAATAAAGATGTGCATGAGCACATCCAAAACAAAAACCATGATGATGATCTTTTTCGATAACCATGGCATGGTTCATAGAGAATTTGTACCTCTTGGAGTGACTATCACATTTATTATTATTATTTTCCTCACCTCCATGAAGTCATAGGACTCATTGTGGGAGGACAACACAAAGTCTATCATACCACTCCTAAAAATCATTCACAGTCTGCACATTTGCCACCCTCTCATGCAATGGTGGTGAGTAAAAAGGTAATGTCTTACCCTTTTACTCATCACCTTTTGCAACTTCCAGGGATGGCCCCTTGTCCTTGCTCCTTTTCCTCATTCTACCATATGAAAAATCTCCTGTGTTAATACGATAACCCTTCAACAGCTGAAATGTCTTGACAATATTGCCTTCTATCCAGCAAACTCTGCAGTCCATTACCCCCAGTCTATCCTCATAATCAGTGTTGTACATTGATATCATTTTTGTTATCAGTCTCTGCACCCTCTTCAAGGTCATTTCATCCCCTTCAAATCCTGGTGACCAGATCTGAGCACAGAAATCCTGATGTGGTCTGATCGAAGCTTTACACAATAGCACCAGCACATTTTTATCTCTCGTGGTCATTATTCTCCTCAAGATTGCTGCAGTTCTCTGAGATGTCTTCACAACCTTTTCAATGTGTTCTTGGAACTTAAAATTTCTATTCACAATCGCCCCCAGGATCCCTTGCTTCTTCTATTTCTTCCAGCATAACTCCACTAAGTGAGTATGAGGCATCCCATCTCTGGATCCCAAATTTTAAAACCTTACATTTAGTTGCATTAAACTGACATCCCCATTCATTTACCCACCTTTCCAGCTTATTTAAATCCTCTTGAAGAGCCAAAACATCAGCACTATTATTAATAACTCTCCCAAACTTCAGATCATTTGCAGACAACTGAACAGCAATGGTCCTGGGACTGAACCCCATGGAACTCCACTTGTAACCTTCCTACTCCCTGATACTGCTCCCCAATATAAAACTCTGATATCTGTCAGAGAGCTAATCCAATCCATTAATCTGATATCCAAACCCATATGAAGCAACTTAAAAATTAACTTGTCATGTGGCAAGTTTATTTTTAAATCAACTTGCCACATGACAAGTTGATTTGCCCTGTCAAAGCCTCGGAAAAATCCAAGAAAATGGCAGTGTATGCCTTACCCTCATCCACTTGTTCTTGTTACTCTATTGTAAAAGGTTCTGTACATATTAGTTTTCACCAATTTTTCAAAATCTAACAACTATGGAACAAATACAAACAGGCCTATAATTTGATACTCCATTCTATAACCATCGAATCAAAGACTTACCTTCCTTCTACTCTCCAGGAACCTGCCCCATTGCAACACTTTCATTAAATAGCCAATTTAATGGTAGCATATTCCCTTAAAATACGTGGTGAAATTCCATCTAGTCCCCTGCTTTATTGACATTTAGTGTACTCAGTATTTGGAATACATCCTCTTTATTCACTTCTAATACTTCACCACTCATCATCCTTCTAAGAATAAAACTTGTAGTACGAGGATGGAACACTTTAATAAAGTGATCATTAAATAGCTCAACTATGTCATCTGCATTGGTCACCCAATTCCCATCTCCATCAGCAAAACACCTACTCTCGTTCCTCTCACGTTTTACTAAAAAGAAGTCCTTGAATGGTTGGCATTGCAATAGAGTGCTTTCTCAATTGCCTGAGTATTTAGCCAAAAATACATTCCAGTGTTGGAACTACTTTTCTTTGTGTGATCTTTTTTATTTCCCACATACTCAAGAACAAGATGAAGCTGTAGAAAATATCCAAAGAGCTGTGATGGGCCATAACCAGGCTAAGAGCAGAGGACTTCCAATCTTGTCATACCACATAGAAGGAACATTGCAACCGGTACATTTTGTGCAGTGGGGGGGGATTACTTTGAAGGTAACCATGAAGTATCAGATGATTAATTGAAAACATAATGTTATACAAACTTTGTCTCATTACTTTTCTGCTAGACCTCATATATTTAAGTCAACCTAGCAGAAGCTGCAAAATCAGAAAAAAAGAACATCTTGATGACATGACCCATGAAAGAAAGAAAAAATGTTGCTTACTGCACACTAGTCTGAATATCAAAACATAGAACAGGATATAGCCACTATACCTTATTTAGAAGACAGGTTCTTTTCTTGACTTATCAAGGAATCCCTTGAAGTAATCCACTCACATGTTTCCTTCAGTGGGAACTTGGTAGGTACCCTAACCAGATCATGGGGAAGAGATTTTGACAATAAAAAAATTAGTTCAAGAAATTACCAATAGGGGAAATATAGTGCTGTATGTGTGGAAGAAAATTACATTGATGTGAACTGGATGCTATGTGATAGTGAAATGATTCAAAGACAATGACGCAAAATCATTCAGTGATGTTTATTTTTCTTATTTCATAGAATAATGTGATACAAAAAAACATATCATATAGAGCTGACTTGCTGCAAGGAGATCTGGATGATCAGTGGAGGTGATGTTCGATGTGTTGGCCTTTGTTCTGGACCAACAGCTGATACTCCCATAGAGCATTGTCCACTGCAGAAAACAATTCATCTGTCAAAAGGTTTCACACATGATGTGCAATTCTGTTTTTAAAATCTGCCAGGTGAAGAACTTTTCCCCAATACACCGTGCTTTTGAGATAACCTTAAAGCCAGTAGTCATTGGGGTTAAGGTCTGGTGAATGTGATAGCCATTTCTTAGAAAATAAGTGACTGATAACTCTATCTTATATAAAATGTTGATGCAATAATCATATCCTATGTGGGGAAGTGCTCCATCTTGCATCAACACTGTTGTGTTCAGACACTCTTTGCTGCAGTTGCTGTATGATGAAACTACTCAGCATGTCCCAATAACCATCCAGTTCACATTAATATAATTTTCTCCTGCTCACAGTGCTATATTTCCCCTGTTGGTCATTTTTGAAGTTTGAGGGTATTTCATCTATTGACACACTTTCACTCTCTCTCTCTCTCTCTCTCTCTCTCTCTCTCTCTCTCTCTCTCTCTCTCTCTCTCGATTCTCTGAATACAAGTACGTTAATTTGAAACACCATATATTCATCACCAAGTTATGAGATCAAACTTGATAATCTTATAATGCAACTTCCCCAGCCCTTACTTTTTATGGGTGACTGTAATAGACACAACACTCTGTGTGGGAGTACAAGGTCATCTCATTCAGCAAATATCTAGCAATCATGACTTCTTCCTTCTTAGTAACAGAGTCAATACTATATGCCTACACACTCAAATTGTGTAATAGATCTTACAATTTGCTCTCTCTGCCATTGTTCTACTGCTCTTGTGGGATGTTGAAGAGAACATGTATGGAAACAATAATTTTCCTGTTATTTGCACTATATCTTTACAGGAACCTTGTTCTATTACATGGAGAACCTTGATTTTCACTCTAGCCAAAACCTTGATGGAACCCTTAGTGCCAAGCAGCTGACAGAGATCAGGACAGAGCATTGGGTATATTTTGTTGATACCCTACTGCATCAAATCTCATTGCTTTCAAATGCACTTGCACCAAAGCATGTTATGTTAGATGTCAGAGTCAAAAGCTGTCTTGGATCCAATTTACATCATGTTTAAGGGTCAAAGCTGTATAACTGAGAGGAGACCGCCACATAGCCTTTAAAGGAATGCGGAGAACCAACCAGGGCTTCTGACCTAATGTCCAATCCTCACCTTCTCATGGTGCATGCTGTTGGGTATCTACTTGGATACTGAACGAACAAGGATGGGCTGGCAATTTGGGATTTAGCCGACCAAATTGTATTCTTATTAGTTAAACCAAAATATAAAATGATGGTACAACATGACAAAATTTCATGCCGGCTGGGGCGTCGCCCAGTTAAACAAGGCCCCCCCATTGTTTTCGGCAGGGAACCAGGGAGAACAGCGAAAAGTCAGCTACTGGAACAAATCTGAAAACAAACCCCAACTCAACATCACCAGAGTTAAAGATCGGTACTATCAACATAAGAAGCCTGAATGGCAAAGAAATGGAGCTAGCTGAGGAATTAGATAAGTACCAGATCAACATAATAGGAGTGACTGAAACAAAAAAAAGAGAAAAACTGGTGAGATCTTTCTGAGCAATAAATACAAAATGTTATATTCAGGCAATGACAATCAAGGAAAAGAAGGAGTAGCCATAGTATTCAACACAAAATACGAGGCTCATCTTCTTGAATGGCAGGCAGTCTCAAGTAGAGTAATGTGGGCAAATATGAGAATGGGGAACTGGACAATGAGACTTATTTGTACCTATGATCCCACAGAAGGTTCTACTAAGGTAGAAGTGGAGGAATTTTTTGAGGCTTTAGAAAAAGCAACTGACAGAATGAAAAAGGAAAAGTTGTTCCTTGTTGGGGATCTAAATAACAGAGTAGGAAATGATTGTCAGACAAACAAAAATATTTTGGGAAAATTTGGAGAAAAGAGCAAAGCTAATAATAATGGCAAATACCTGATGGATTTCTGCTCAGGACATGGACTGGTTATTACTAACACCATGTTCCAACATAAAATTGTGCACAAATTCACATGGAGAGAAGAAGCAAGGAATAAGAAAAGTCTCATTGACTATGTTATTGTTGATAGTGATGTCTTCTCCCTGATGCAAGACACGAGAGTGTACAGAGATTTGAAATTGGAAGTAATCACTATTTATAGTCTTGAGCAGGATAAAATTGAATTTCATATTGAAAAGAATAACATGTAAGAAAGTTTTAAAGTGAATAAAAGTTGAGCAGCTCTCAGATATGAACTGTAGACTAAAATACACATTGATTATTGAAGAAAAAATGAAAGAGTGTGAGAACAGGAATCAAACCTTGGAGATTCAGTGGCAAACTCTGAAGAAAACATTGATTGATTCTGCCAGAGAGGCATGTTGTGAGGTTGTCTGCAAAGATAAAAAAATCAGAACTCTGTGGTGGACACAGGAAGTTACAGAGGCAGTGAAAGAAAAGAAGAAAGCATATCAAAATTTCCTGTCAAATAAGTCAGCTTGTGCTCTTAGAGATTATACTGAGACAAACGCAAGAATGCTAAACAGTTTGTAAAACTAGGTAAACCAAAGTCATGGGAGGACTTTGGCAAGAATATAGAAAATAAATATCAAGAAGGTGGCAAAATATTCTGGAGGTTGTTGAAGAAGCTTAGGAATGGGGGAAAGAGTGCTGTAAAAGGAGTTAGAGATGATAAAGGTGACATGAAAATAGAAGAAAAATATATCCTTGAAGTATGGAGTAATTACTTTGAAAAACTGCTAAATGAAACAAGCAGTGATGACAGCACAGGGGTAAAAAACACTGACCAGGCATGCAGTCAGGAATACATATCCATACTTGAAGTAGAAAAAGCGATCAAAGGCCTGAAATGTGGAAAGGCAGCAGGAGTAGATGATATTCGACCAGAAATGCTGAAGTATGGTGGTATGAGAGTATTACAGTGGCTGCACTGCATAGTTCAGAAAGCCTAGACAGAGGGACGAATTCCTGATGATTGGAGTAGAGCTCATAGTAGCCATATATAAAAAGGGAAATAAAACTGAATGTGAGAATTACAGAGGTATTTCCCTACTAAGTGTTCCTTGCAAGATCTATGCAAGTATACTTGAGAAACAGTTGAGAAGAATTGTGGAAGAAAAGCTTGGTGAAGAACAAGCTGGATTCAGGCCCAATAGAGGCTATCAGTTTCAGCTCTTCACTTTTTACGACAAATAGTTGAGAAAGCATGGGAATATAACAAAGATCTGTATTTAAGTTTTGTCGATTTGGAAAAGGCATATGACAAGGTGCCAAGAGAGAAGCTATTCCATACGCTACAGGTATGTGGTGTCAATGGGGCATTATATCAAGCAATACTTAGTCTTTATTTGAGTTGTAAGTCAGCAGTTAGAATTGAAGGAAGTACAGGAAGATGGTTTTATGTTAAATCTGGTGTGAGACAAGGGTGTACATTATCCCCTCTTTTATTCATTATCTATATGGATCACATTATGAAGGAAAGTGGTATTAAACATGATATCAAAATTGAAGATGTTAATGTCAGCTCTTTTGCTTTATGCGGATGATGTTATACTTCTAAATAAATCCTCTACAAGTCTGCAAGATTCTCTGACTAAATTGAATAACTGTTGTAAGATATGGTATGAAGGTCAGCAATAAAAAGACAATGAAAATAGGCAGAATCATTGAAAATGTCAACTGTGTTGTGAATGGAGAATGTGTGGAACAAATAAAACTTTTCAGCTACTTAGGCACGGTTTTTAGTGGAGATGGTTAATTAAATATAGAAATAGACAACAGAATCAACAAAGCTGGTATGGTGGGAAGTCAATTGAATAAATTCATATGGAATAAGAGAGAAATTAGTCGGAACACTAAATTAGCTGTATACAAGACAATGTTCAAATCAGTATCAGTTTTAACTTATGGATCTGAGAGCTGGGTCAGAAGTAAAACACTTGACCAAAGACTAGAGACTACAGATATGAGAGTCCTGAGAAAGATTATAGGCATGAACAGATGGCATCAATGGCAATATCATATTAAAAACAAAGATATTAGGAAAGAACTTGACGTTGTCAGCATTCAGGAATGTGTTAGCAGAGCTAATCTCAGGTGGTATGGTCACTTAAACCGAATGGGCAAAGAAAGATTAGCAAAACAAGTGTTCTCTGCCAGATTGGCAGCAAAACAACCCAAAGGAAGACAAAGATATAGGTGGATTGATATGGTACAAAGTGCCTTAGACGATAAAAATATAAGACCTGATAATGTTGGAGTCTTGACAAGTAACAGACTGATTTGGAGGAAAATTGTAGATAGTAAGTTAGTAATGATGTAATTTTTTTCATGTAGTACTATCATATCCTGTACATGGCAGGAATTTGATGATGATGATGATCAATTAAACAGCAAATTCAAAAATTATAGGATAAAATCCAGAAACTGAAAGATAGATATAGAACAACATTTGTCTACCTTGGATCATAATGTGTTGTTACTGAACCCAAAGCTATAGCCAACATTTTGGGAGAAAACTTTGCTATAATCATAGCAACAGCATCATATTCTCCTGAATTTTTAATATTGAAAGCACAACAAGAGAAACAGTGATTAGTCTTTTTACAAATGGGTTATAGCAATGGGGCCTGATGACATCCATTATGATATGTCAGAACATCTTCCATCACCTTTTCTGGATCTTCTTCTCTTACTACACAACAGAATACTTACAAAGGAAGAACTTCCAGATTCTTGGCATAAGTTAGTTCCATCCTAAAACTTTAAAAGGATTCAACACAAGCAAACAATTATTGACCTATCGCTCTGACCAGCTGCCTTTGTAAGATATTAGCAAAAATGGTTAATGCCAGACTTCTCTCTAATACACAATGTGGTTTTCATAGATGTCATTTTACTTTCGACTATTTGGTCCATTTAGAAACGAATCAGAAATGTTTTGCTGAAATTAAGCAAACCTGGTTTCAGTCTTCTTCGACATGGAAAAAGCTAATGACACAGCCTGGAGATATGGCATATTAAAAGACCTCTTTAAATTTGTCTTGGGGGGCAGGGGGGAGCACCTTCCTGTTTTTATTAAAAGCTTTCAGTCCAGGCAAGTCTTTCAAGTTTTAGTGGGAAGCACAACATTATCTCGGCCATAATCATCAAAAATGAGTGTGTTCCTCAAGGCTCTGTCTCAATTGTGGTACTCTTTGTTATCAAAGTTAATTCAATCACTGAACAACTTCCTTCCACAGTATGCAGTGCTCTTTATTTCGATGACTTCATAATTTACTGTCACTCCTGAATGTGAAGAATTGAAAGTAATTGAAAGACAACTGCAACAATTCATTGTGTCTCCTCATGGGCTCTTAGTAATGGGTTCAGGTTTTCAGCAGAAAAAAATGTATATACCTCTCCCAAAAATGTATTCTTCACTCAGATCTGATTTAAGAATGGGACAAAGTATTCCAGTAACACCAGAGGCCAAGTTCTTGATAGAAAGCTCGCATTCCTGACACATATTTCTCAACTTAGGGGCAAGTGGAGGAAAAAAAAAAGGGGGGGGGGTTAATATCCTTTGTGCTCTATCCTTTATCATGCACTTATCCAATCAAAGCTTGATAATGGGTCCCAGGTTTACAGTTCTGCAAGTGACAGAATGCTCTGATTGTTGTACCCTACCCATCTTTAGGGATTACAAATAGCTACTGGTGATTTTGCTCATCACCCATTCAAAGGTCTTGAATAGGCAACGAGCAAACAGCTGTCTCTTTGCTATTCCCTAAAAATAGTCCCTTCCAGAGCATCCTACAAGGATTAGCATCTTTGCATTGGGATGCTCAACTTCACACATGTAAGACTGCCATTTGTCCCTTTGGTATGCATGCTAAAGAGATTATACAAGCTATTGGCATGAATACTTAACCATGTGGAAAAGCTTATGTGTTTGTTGCACATGTTGATTGGATTTTAACAGTATAGATGTGAACACAGATTGATAAGAAAATAACTGTTTATTAACTTAAATGCTAATATTTTGCTGCACACAAACAAAGTTCTTCAGAGCACACAAAGTTTGTTACAGTAGCGGGACAACTGAAATCTGGTGTAAGTGGGACTATTCTGAGTAATTGTAGCGTGCAACACAAAGACTAAAGTCCTAATTTAAAAAAAAAAAAAAAACAGTGGTCCAACGTTTTGAAAAATAGTAGTCCAAAGTTTTTAAGGGGGAAAAAAAAAACAGATTTCATTTGGTCTTAGGATGACTGTCTCCCAAATCTTTGGTAGATTTATACAGCCATACTTGTTGAGGTTTGGCGTATGTTTGAAGGCTTCTGTTGATTCCAGGAACAACCTCTCTGACTTATAAAAGCTTCTGTGCAGTACTTTTGTTTTTTTCCAATTGATCCTGTGTTCAAGGGTATCCAAAGCATGGTCTGCCAGACCCGCCTTACCATAGCGAAAGTGCCAGATATATTTTTTGTGTTCACTTAGGTGGATGTCCACAGTAGGCTTGATGACATGAACAGGGCACTTTATAGACTCCTGGATGTGATAAAGGAGATAATCTGTCCTTAGGTGAATGGATGAGAGTTGCCAATTTCACATAAGGTTTAAATATGGTGCGTAGTTCATGTTTGTTAAGCACCCTAGATATCTTTTCAGATGTGCCTTTAATGTATGGATCAGAGCACACAAAGTTTGTGTGCTCTGAAGATTGTGGATAGAATACCAGCAAAATATTAGCATTTAAGATTTAAGTCAAAAGATATGTTTGAGTAAAACTTTAGTTTAATATAAACTAAAATTCATTTTCGACGTTTCGACCTTTATATCAAGGTCATCTTCTGGAGCATATGCACTATATACAGAAAACAAACTACACTACAATCTACATGGTTTGTTAATGTTACTGACTAACCGTTACAACAATTATTGGCCTGACCTCTGGCGAAAAAAAAATATATATATAAATAAATAATAATGATAAATAAATAAGTGAAAAAAAAAATAATAAAATAAGAAATGAAAAATAAAAGTATACATCAATGCTAGAGTCCTATTATTAATACTATCTACTGGTTGTAAAATTACATTGGTAGCAACAACTCTCTCTCTCTCTCTCTCTCTCTCTCTCTCTCTATATATATATATATATATATATATATATATTAACACTGCCATGATCATACATATACATTCCAACTAGTTGGTATGGAATGGTTTCCGATACTTTCTGAAGGTTGCCTAGATTTGTGACATATGCTGGATACTATGTATTAGGTGGGTTGAATGTGTGCCATCCAGATTCTTGGAATTTTCATGCTGCCATTGTTGATATTTGGGTGGTTTATCAGAATTTCGCAGGCTTCCTTAAATTTTCTTTCATACAGGGTTTTTGTATGGTGTAAAGAGCAGGTACTTTTCCACTCGATTTGGTGTACAGTGTTGAGAGCGTGATCTGAGAGGCCTGCCTCACCAAAATGGTTATTGCAGGCGTAGACTTCTGTGGCTAATTTGGTCAAAAGATATATTTCAGTGATTACACCACATTTTTTATTATTCAGTTATACAAAATACTGAAATAATAGTTCCCGACAAGTTTCGTAAATCGTAGGATTTACATCTTCAGGGAGTAAATAGTATAACTTAAAGTTTAAACAAGAGAATTAATACATACAAATCATAACCGTCTGGCTATTCATAAACTCAAATAACAGAATGTAGATATAAAACATTATTGACGTTGAACAATACTGGACAATGTCACGTGTTCTTGTTCTTGTTCATACAGTCCGAGCTCAGATTGAGGTAGATTTTTTATTAGAGCTGACCACACTTGATGGAGAATTAAACCTTGATTTTTATTGCATTGGGTTGGGTTTTTTTAGCATATTAGCAGCTTTAAATTTTCTTATATAACTGTTGTTTTCTATGTATGACATCATCGTTTTTTGCCAGAGTATATCGTGTCCAGTAAAAGTGGTATGGAAAGCAAGGCCCGTATTTTGTTCTCTTTTGTATTGTACGTCTTCTTTGGTGTTCAGCCATGCATATTTCTCCAGATCTTCCTGTCTATCCTACCTAGCAAATCCTGCAAGAGCAATGGATTTTGTAGACTCCTGGTTTTTTAAGACGATGATGAGGTGGTTTTGGTGGATGTAGGAATCTTGAGATTTTTCCATAGGAAGAAGGCTACTTTTATGTTGTGTTTGTTCATTAATTTGGCTAGCTTATCTGATATAAGGAAGTGAGATTGCATTTTTGTAATCCTGTTTTATTGTGTTGTTAGTTGGAGGCATTTTAAGGATTCTCTTGATGGTTTTTGTTTCATATCCATTCTGTAAAAACTCTTCAAGACAGAGCATACAATATCTCCAGCACACAAGAAAGATGTAATGAAGAACTATAATACTTAACACAAATCCTCCAACAGAGTTGGAGGATTTGTGTTAAGTATTTTAGTTCTTCATTACATGAAGGGACATGAGGTTCAAGAGTGTGAGATCTGATCATTGAATCAGAGAATTTAACACAATTCAATATAGCTAGCTACTCTGCTTCCTCTTAGAGAAAGTGGTCATCTAGTCTTGCCCTGGGAGATTGCCAGATGTGCATAATTTTCTGTTAAGTGTGATATATGTGGAATTACAAAGCAGATGATTATGACAAACTGAGAAGTCAGCTATGAGCAGTGACATGGCATAAGAATTTTGAGGGGAGAGATGCAGGTGGTACATGGGAAGGTTTGGCAAGGAATGTTTGAAGAAAGCAGTATCAGAATGTATAACTAGAGTCAGAAGGATAAATCAAGTAGGAGTCAGATAGATGAATAGCTTCATTAAGTAGGAGTTGCAGGCAAAGAAAACATTTTGGAGGAAGTATAAAGATAATGGTGATCAGTAATATAAGGTACAAGCAAAAAGTGTGTGGTAAGGAAGACCATGTAAATTATAAGAGTTAAGCTAGCTGATGAAGCCAAAAGAAATACTAAATTTTCACAAATGAGTCAGTGTGCAAATTGTGCTGGAGGAATGGTGTGGAGTGAGTATGATGGAAAGGAGGATTTATACACAAGGCGATAGCTTACTTGTGAATGGATGTCATATAGCTATGTCCGGGTGAAATGGCTGCAAGAAGGGAATGGATGGAGTTTGAAAGAGGCATTGTGATAGGATGCAATGTTGCAGACCTATCTGTTTGGCAAATTGTTGACAAATTGGGACATCTCTGGTCAACAATCAGTGATATCATACTGAGATGGAGGTACAAAGAATCAACTGCAAGTACTACCCACTGGATGATCCACCACACTCACTGAATGTGACTATAGGGTGCTACAAACAGGGCCGACCATCTCAGGGGTGCAGTGGGTGCAATGCACTCGGGCCCCACGATCTAGTGGGCACAGTCGATATATATTTTTGCGGAAACGTATTTTTTATTACTAATTATATGAAGAGCCAACGACTTCAATTCGGCAACATGAACTTATTTAAGTTAAGGGATATTACATCCCATATTGTTTCTTAGCCAAATAAGAAACTCAGAGAGTTTCATGCCAAATATAGAAAGTATATAAAGTTCGGTGATTCCAAGCGTAAGCAAATACCTGGATAGTGCAACACCTGACCCATTTGGTAGTGCAACACTGAGGCAACTCATGGTAACGGTGGAGCAAGCTCCGATCACTGTTCTTGGTATTTACCCATAATGTGAACTTAGCTCCTAGGAGCTGTATTGCTGTTCTACATTATGAGAGAAGGTCACTACTCAGACCAGTTTCAACCTTATGAATAAGTAAAGCCGTCTCTAAAAATTCGGACGATCCCTAGGCCACTCAATTGTGGGCGAAAGACCATCCATCTCAGCGTTGGCTCCACTCAATGATGGCCTTCCACTCACCACCACCACCACCACCGAGCAGAACCGCTCATATTCCGAAGAAAAGCATTCACCGACAAAGCCCCTCACCGGGCCATGCCGGAAAACACTTTCTCCGGAGACTCAAAATGCTCCCTCAAGTCAAAAAACCTTAAGAGAGCAAACTCATTGCTCCCCTAAAGCAAAAACCTTAAGAGAGCGAACTCATATTGGCAATAGCTGAGCCTCAGTTAAACTTCATTGGCTGCAGCACTACCCAGACCGGTTTCAACCTTTTTTGAGGTCTCATCAGTGAGTAGTTAGACCTAGTTAATACCAAGTTTGTAGCAAACAGAACTTACATGCCCTACTGTGAGAATTGCCAAGAGGGTGTCCTAATAAATTACTAATTATATGAATAGCCAAAGGCTTCAATTCGGCGACATGAACTTATTTAAGTTAAGAGATATTACATCCCATATTGTTTTGTAGCCGAATATAGAAACTATATAAAGTTTGGCGATTCCAAGAGTAAGCAAGCTTGCTCCACCCTTACTATGAGTTGCTTCAGTATTGCACTACCAAATGGGTCAGGTGTTGCACTATCGAGGTATTTGCTTACGCTTGGAATCGCCGAATTTTATATAGTTCCCGTGGCAAACCATGCGCCCTCCATACTAGCCAATACATCTGCAGGCGCAAGTAAAAGGAGGTCATTTTATCGTATCACTGAATAAGGTACAAACATTTGCAGTGTGCGTGTGTAATATATTTCTCAACAAATAGTGCAATTAGAGACAGCTGGGATAAAAATGGCACTAACTAATGAATTGCATATCCCTTCCAACAAAAACCATGTTATTTAGCTGCAAGCAAAACCTTATGCTGCACTGGCAAGCACTAGATGTGGGAGTCTGTCCCCCAACTCAAATGCAGAGCAACGATAAAAATCAACAGGAAGTGTTAAAATTATCACTATTAACTGAATTTCAACTCAGTTAATAGTGATAAATAAGGGTGAAACTGATGTACTGAAGTAAACAAACGAAAAAAATAAACACATTCCTTGAGTGTTTCTAAAATTTTGTAATATTGTAAAAAGTATGTACATATTTAACTTTTTGTTAATTCATGGGATAAAAATATTTAATATTATTTACTTATTCGACAGGCAAAGCCTAACCCATAATGTCCATGCCAAGAAAGTATTCCTCTAGGTGTCAAAAAAGGAAATCAGCAGAAAAAAAAAAAAGAAGAAAAGCAAAATCTCAAAAAGTAACAAGTACATTTCTTTTCATGGCTACAAAATAAATCTAACAACGAAATTGCTACAACTTCAGCAGTTGTGATTCAAACTTCAACTGAAGAAGAAAACTCCAAACAAGCTACACAACTTTTCAATGAGAATGTAGAAACTGGGGGGTTCGTCGAAAAAGACGCGTTCTGATTATACATATATTTTGGATACAGCAAATAACGATGAAAACAATAATAACGATGGTGATCAAGTGAATATAAATGATCCAGGTTTGTGGCCAAATATTATAACTAATAAATTTAGATTATTCTGTGTTAAAACCGGACCTAAACAACAACATCAAGACGCATTCGTTAAGAATGTTGAAGGTAGATCATTTTTTGCATTGTACTATTTAAAAAAAAAATGCCAAATGGTGAAACTCAGCTTTGCAGTTAGTTAGTTTACTCAAAATCTCAAAACTCAGTATTTTGCTTTTGTTGTGTATTATTTTCCAAAATAAGAGGAAAAGATCAATCAACACGATTTATACAGGGTGATTCAGAACTCTTGGGCCAAACTTTAAGGGGTGATAGAACACACCTGAACAAGTACTTGTCATCATGCAATGCATGGTCCGAACTCAAGCAGTGAAGCGCTAGGGGTTAGCAACTAATGTGTCAGGAAATGAAGAAACACAAGAATGACAGAGGAGATTTGAAACAAATGCAGAAATTACAGAATATAAATTAAAGAATTTTATTGAACAAATTACAGAAACTGCTCAAAAGAGCTACCGTCAACATTAATGCAGGCTTCACACCTTCGACGTAGTGATTGGTGTACATGCAAAAACACCAGGCATTTCTCGTACAGTGGCACTGGCAATAAGGTCCTCATTTGAAGTGATGGGGCTGTCCTACATCAGGCTTTTCATATGGCCTCATAGGAAAAAGTCCAGACATGAGAGATCGGACGATCGTGGCGGGCAAGTGATGGGACCACCCCAACCAATCCATCGTCCTGGAAATGTTGCATCCAAGGCCTTCTGTACATCCACGCTGATATGGGGTGGCGCTCTGTCGTGATGGAACCACATACATGTTTGAATGTTTGCTGGAACAGAGGTCAGATTCTGGCAAGACCTCTTGTAAAAATACGAGGTACATTCAGTCATGCTGGCAGAAGGTATGGGTCAATCAAATGGTCATGCAGGATTCCAGCCCAAACATTTATGGAGAAATGCCACTAGTACGAATGTGGACGTGTGGCGTGCGGATTTCTGCTCGCCCACACATGATAATTGTGAGTATTAAAAATGCCCTCACATATAAAAGTGCATTCGTCAGTGAATAAGACATTTCATCAAAGTCCGGCTACACTGCAGTCTGTTGCAGGTACCACTGTGCAAAATCCGCACGAGGCCAGTAATCTGCAGGTGTCAAGGCGTGCACCCTCTATGCATGGCAAAGGTGTAATCGTTTGTCTCGTAAAACTCGCTACACCATCGATTGGGGCAGACGTACGGCATGGGAAATTGCTTGCATGGTACATTCGGGACGGTCTGCAACCCTAAGTAGAATTTCCTATTTAACACGTGGCGTACTCACACTCCTTGCACACTCTGTATCCTGCATGCTGCTGACAAAGGAGCCCATTTCGCACAGATACCGGTGCAATTGCGAACGGTTTTACGATCAGGCACGCGTCTGGTCGGAAAGCGCTCTCGGCACCGTCTTTGGGCTTCCCTTCCCATTCCCGTCCGCAGCTCCGTAAATAAAATGCATGTCAGCCTTCTCCTGATTTGTGAAAAAATCCATTCATTTTGCACTCCACAGTAGAGATAACGACGACTGCAAAAACCAGCGCTTATAAGTGTTCACTGGAAAGCACCCTCTAGAACTTCACTCTTGAGTTCGGACCTGTATTGTATGACGAAAAGTGCTTATTTAGGTGTGTTCTATCACCCCTTAAAGTTTGGCCCAAGAGTTCTGAATCACTGTATATGGTTTTAATAAATGGAGAAAACTGTCATCTGTAATTGGAGATCATGAGCTTTCTGTTGGTCACTTTAATTCTTTTATTGCTTGGCAAGAATTATTAAAAAGGCTTAATTTATGTTCGACTGTTGACAGAACAAATCAAATTAATATATATAAAGAAACGGAACGTCTAAAATTACTATTCCAAAGAATTGTAGATGTAATTCTATTTTTAGCAAGTAATAATCTGTCATTTCAAGGATCCCATGAAACAATAGGAACGCTGAATAATGGAATTTTTTTAAATTTAATTGAATTATTAATTAAATATGATCCTGTGCTAATGGATCATGTAAACAGAATTAAAAATACGAAAAAAAGAATTGTGCATCATTTGGCGCATAGATTTCAAGAGGAAATTATTGCTGCATTAGGTAATGAAGCCCTTAATAAAATTAAAGACAATATAAAAGCAGCCATATATTACAGTATCCAAATGGATTGTACGCCTGATATTTCTCACAAGGAACAAACTTCAGTAATTATTAGATATGTACATTTTGTAGACAAAAAATTAATTATGAGTCATTTGTAGGATTTATTGAAGTAACTGATGTAACTGGTGAAGGACTAGCAAATTCACTTAAAAAAAAAAAAAAATAGGTGAGCTTGATTATATTATGAATTGTAGAGGGCAAGCATACGATAACGGTAGCAATATGAAGGGAACATATAAATTATTATTATTATTATTATTATTTCGGGCTACTCCAGGAGTCCTTAGACTCATCGAGGGAGGCCCTAAACATCATGTCCACACAACTATGCGATTACATTCTCAGAGTATCTATCATGCCTTGTCTTGAACTCGTTCACCGTCATAGCACCCACAACAGACTCTGGCAGCTTATTCCACTCATTTATCACTCTAAAAGTAAAGAACCCAGCTCTAACACCCCTGCTAACCACACATAAAGGCATACAATCTAGAATAATTAGTTTAAACCCTCATGCAATTAATGTACCTTGCTTATCACATTCTTTTAATTTGATAATTTGTGATGCTGCTTCCAGTAGTATATATTGTAAAAAAAATTTTCGGAATATTGTAACGTTTATACTGCGTATTTTCTGCATCTACAAAAAGGTGGGAAATTATACAAAAGCATTTAAATATGACGCTTAAGCTATTATGTGATACTCGATGGGAAGCCAAAATAGACGCAGTCAAAGCAGTGTACACAGTTTGAACAAACTTATAATGCCTTAGAAGAATGTATTGGTGCAATTAACGATAACACAGCAGAATCCGAAGCTAAAAGTCTACTAGATTCATTACAAGAAATGCCATTTATTTTAAGCTTATCGGTGTGGTTTACAATATTGTCAAAAATTAATAGTATCAACAAACTATTTCAAGCAAAAACAATTGTTCTTGACTCTGCTTTTAATTTAGTGAATAAAATTAAAAATGAAATCCAAAATTTAAGATCCAAATTTAACACATTTTTAGACGACGCAAAAATGATAGCACGAAACTTGAATATTTCCGAAGACTTCCCTGAAAAAAGAAAAAATTTTTTCACGAACTAGCAGCAGATGAAGTTTTACTAAATCCGGTAGAGGAATTTAGATGTCACTTCTTCAACGTTGTGATTGATACTGTTATTGTACAAATAAATGAGAGATTTAAAAATATACCCAATGTTATTTCTTATTTTAAATTAATCACTGATATAAAAATATTAGAAAAAAATGAACTAGAAAACCGCTCAAGGGATTTTGTAAAATATTATAGTAAAGATGTAAATGAACACTTAATCCAGGAAATTTATTTGTTACGAGAATTGATCTTGGACCAAAAAAAATGTAAATAACGAGCAAGACATTACTATTATTATTTTACCGGTGTCTCCATGGAGTCAAAAGACTCATCGCGGGAGAACGGACATTGACACACTAACCATTATTTACACAATACCTGTCATACCTCTCCTTAAATTCATTCACAGTTGAAGCATTCACAACCACCTCTGGCAAAGCATTCCACCCATTCACAACCCTCCAAGTAAAAAATCTAGTCCTAACACCCTTGTTAACCACACTCTTACACAATCTCCAGGGATGGCCGCTCGTTCTCTAACATCCTGCATTGGTCTTAAGAATATCTTCAGTATCAATCCTGTAAAATCCCTTTAACAATTTAAATACCTCTATCATATCTCCTCTCCTACGTCTATCAGCTAGTTTTTGGAGCCCACAGATCATCAATCTATCCTCATAGGGAACATCCCACAGACCTGCAACAATCTTTGTAACCCGCCTCTGAATCCTCTCTACCACTTCCGCATCACCAAGAAATCCTGGCGACCAGATCTGTGCACAATAGTCCAAATGCGGCCTTATTAATGCCTTATAGAGTGGAACAATAACTTCCCTATCCCTGCTTGTTAGTGTGTTCCTCAACAACCATGTAATTTGATGTGATGTTTTGGAAATCTTGCAGTATGCCCTTTAAACTTAAGTTCTCTGTCACAATAACTCCCAAGTCTCTTGTCTCATCAACTTCCTGCAGTTCAGTTCCATTAATATAGTAAACAGCATGCGATGTCATCCTCCCGAAGTGCATCACCTTACACTTAGCCATGTTGAACTGACAGCCATTTACCTGATTCCATACCGTCAGCATATTTAAGTCATCCTGTAAAATATTTACATCATTTGAATTGATTATCGCTCTTCTTGATTTTGCATCATCAGCAAACAAGTGGATATTTCCATTCAAGGTATTTCCAATATCATTGATGTACAAATTAAACAATAGAGGACTAAGCACAGCCCTGAGGTACACCACTAGTCACTTGCCTGTTCCTGGACTCAGCGCCTCTGTAAACCACTCTTTGATATCTGTTTACCAGCCATCCTTTAATCCAAATCACCATCTTTGGATCCGTACCCATTTGCTCTAATTTATGTAACAGAGTTCCATGTGGAATCCTGTCAAAAGCATTTGCAAAGTCAAGCAGTATCACTGAGTAAGGATTTCCTTTATTCAACCCCACTATTTATTATAGAAAGTAAGCAAATTACTTAGGCAAGACCTACCCTTCACAAAACCATGTTGCCCCTTATAAAGTATTATATTGCTGTCCACCCAGTCCTGAATTCTAATTTTAACCAATTTCTCCAAAATCTTAACCACCACTCCAGATATATTGATTGGTCTATAATTTGCAACCTCAGTCTTAGAGCCTCTCTTGTGGCTCTAAGACTAAGGAACTATTTTCCCCTCTTTCCACTCTATTGGCACTTTTCCAGAACTGAGGCTTAAATTAAACACAGTATGTTATTTATGTAACTATGTCTTAAATAGTGTGGGTTCTACGGTCGATTTCCTTGAGTTGACTGGATGTAAAACCCGAGTATCTGGAAGAAAAACCATATTGGTGTGCTCAGTAGTACCGTCGACAGGGTGTAGCATAGAAGCAGCTTGCCTCATGGCGTGGCTTAATAAGGGCGCTCGTTCAGCCATATTGTGGTAGGCACCATCGCTACGTTAACAGGAATTGTTAGCGTAGCGAGTGCAGAAAGATGTTTTTCGAAGCTTAAACTCATTAAAAAATTATTTTTGAACATCAATGACCAAAGAAAGATTGGTTGGTTTAGCAGCTATATCGATAGAGGTGGACATAGCTTATAATTTTAATTTAGAAGAGCTTATAAACAATTTGTCTCATGTGAAAGGCTTAGACGTTGGTTATGCATTTTTACTAAATAGTTTAAGGAAATTACAGCTGTAATTTCCCCTTAAACTAATTTCCCTTGCAGCTGTAAGCTGTCCTACTTTTTGCCAAACAGGCAGGACACTATCAGAATTTCAGAACACAAGGACTACATCCGGTTTCACCAGTACAGCCACTCTGGTCTTGCAGACCATGCGCTGGATACCCGCCATAGAATACGGTGGAAGAAAGCCACGATAATACACCGTAGTAAATTCAAATACGAAAGGCTTTTCATGGAATCAGCCTCAGCCCTAAGAAACAATCCAAACCTCAACAAATTTGATTGCATGAGACTGTCCCAAATTTGGGAAACCTACATCAGAAGACCTTCAGCCCAATCGCCCAAGAATACCAACATTGCCGGCTAGGGGGCACCGTTAGGACTTTTAGGAGAAAGGATAGCTTCCTGCTTCGTCCTCATTGACTGTTTGTTGTGCTTGCGTGCACGCGTCTTGTTTTTAAGTTCCTGTGAAAATGGCAACGTGACGTTCGCGTAATATTGGAAGTGTATTAAAATTTATTTTAATGTATATCCTAGTGTATGTTGTAATTTCCTTAAGCTATTTAGTAAAAATATAAACAGTTTTATTGTGCGATATCCCCATAAAGCAAACATTTAATTAATATTATTATGTAATTGTTTTGCATTAATGTTTCTCTTATAATAAAAACGAAATAACAATTGGAGATTTTCTTATATTTTTGTCTTGTAATCCATTAGGGGCGATATTTGTTTGCATCATGGTGCGATCTAATCTGGCGATGGCCCTAGGTGTACTCAAGATTGGCGAATTTTGAGGGGTCGAAGCAAAGGTTAGAATAAGTTCTAGTTGAGAGGAACGATTCAAATTCAGAACACCTTTCTTTCAGTGGTATAACTGGATTCAAATGTGACTTCCACAGGGCTACACAGGCCTTCATGTTCAAAGTATTTGTAATTATTAAATCATTATCCTTACAAAAAACAATTACAAATACTTTTCAAATTCAGAACACCTTTCTTTCAGTGGTATAACTGGATTCAAATGTGGCTTCCACAGGGCTACACAAACCTTCATGTTCAAAGTATTTGTAATTATTAAATCATTATCCTTACAAAAAACAATTACAAATACTTTTCCCACTATATTTTCATAGCTTGCATTGCCTTGGAAATGTGATATGCTTGCTCCATGAAATTCTAGAGGTTAATGTGAGTTCAAGAGAGAGAGAGAGAGAGAGAGAGTCATAATCAGATCAATCCGGTTCGGTCTCTTGATTTTGGTATTATTTTCGGACGGAAGGAAAGGCGATCAGTTTATTTTTTCAACGCTGAGAAATAGTATGGAAATCAGTCGTTTATACGCTAGTGTTTTTTAAACGAGCAGAAGGAACACAACAGAGTATCATCAGCAAAACATGCATAGGATTGTAAATGAGAGGCCATTTAGTTATAAGAGAGTGAGAGTAGGTGACAGAACAGATACCCTGCACTGGTGGGGAAGCTCGAAAGGAGAAAGTATCCACTAAATCGCCCAGAGAATATTCAGAGAGGAGGGTTAAACAGGCAAAAGACAGCAATTTACTGAACAAGCGTTGATGGCAGACATGATCAAATACTCTGGGGAGGGGGGGAATGTCAAAAGTAGCAGTACATGTTTCTCTAAATCTTTCCATGTCATGTGTTGAATGATGCCATGAAAAGCTTTTCAGAAACGCGCTGTAGCTTAAACGATAACCTATACATATGATGTGGGCTATCTGCCATATATCTAGTAGTGAAATCCGTGAGGGTTCATTAGTTAACTGGAATTTCTGTAGGTGAAAAAATTTCCTATTAATGACCTCTTCCTTTATTTTGGGATTAGTGATGTTCCAGAACAGACTTCTGAAGAGTATAAAATGGTCATTATACAGAGAAGTAGATAGCCATTTACTTCTCTGTATACAGAGACATATATAGTCATTTACTTAAGTTGAAGACACACTAGTATATGTTGATGTTAATGTAGGCATAACACAAGGTTGCACATTATTCCTGCTGTCATTTATATGGATCTTATTTTGACAAAAAGTAGTATTAAATCTGATATGAAAATCGGAGATATTAAAAAAATACGACCAGTTGATAAGACAGTAGATTCAGCTAAGACTTTGAAGTGTTAGCTGAATCTACTGTCTTATCAGTCAGAATATACGCAAGTGATAGAGATAATATACTTGAGTATATTTTGACTGATTTACTTGTTTTGCAGGATGAAGAACCCTTGTTTCCTAGAAGAAAATTTTTCTACTTCTGTAGGAGATGGTATACTATACAGAACTATATTAGCCACAACTAACTTTGGAAAAAAATCACCAATGATAGTTGGGCTCATTAGTACTAATGATCTTGCAGAATTCAGGAGGATATAGGGGGAAGAGGGTGTGGCAGATAATTTCTGTCATCTTTTCCTCATTCCTTAACTGGTATTTCTGTATGAATTTTGCAGTCCATTTTTTGTTTGAGCTGTAGAATAGAATGAACGACGAATAAAATTTCTCATCTCATGTTTTAGCGGTAGTAGTTTGGAATTACAGTAGATTCAGCTAAGACTTTAAATCAAGTATATTATCTCTATCACTTGCGTATATTTTGACTGATTTACTTGTTTTGCAGGATGAAGAACCCATGTTTCCTAGAAGAAAATTTTTCTACTTCTGTAGGAGATGGCTTATCATTTTCATTTGAAGAAACCCATATAATGTTTCGCATCTTTTTCATCTAGAATGATAGAGCAAGAAAGCTTGCCATAACAGTACACTAACATCGACATTATTCTTAATGACAATCACAAACATCCATGACTATGGCGCGATTCGAACCCGCAGCCTCTTGACTGGAGAGCGGGCAAGCTAGCCACTCGGCCAGCCAGGCTGGCCATATAGGGTTTAAAGGCCATGCATACTACCTAATAAAAGTGTTAGCTGATTTTTTTTATTTTTAAATATTACTATAATCACTTAATTTTCATGTTCAAGTCATAAGTATGTGTTCATACTTTCTAGGAGAAATGCACTTAGGTCGTTGCCCAGGTAAGTAATTAATGTCCAAGAGCAGAAAGTTGGAGGACAACAAAAAATTACAAAAAGTTGTAATTCGACCTTGAAAGACACAATTTTTTGAAAAATACATCTTTTCTTATTTTTAGGGGCGAGAAAATAGTGCTTTCCATGGGCAACATATACCCTAACAACGGCCTTGCACACTCGCAACTTACTGATACACCCATGGAATGATCTTTGAGGGACTGTGTGCAATGAAAATTACGCATGCATACTCAAACTGTTATACAGATGATCTTAAGAACGGCAATTGCACAGGATTAGAGAAAAAAAATTAAAGGAGCCAGTAAAAGGCAGTCTTTCAATCGTCATAGGCAACCATGGACCGTAATGAAGACACGAGTTCCTTTCGACTTAGCACTATTGATGGAAGCCAGCTTTGTAACAACTCAATTCGGGATAAATCTGGCCTGCTTGTAGCTTCCCCGATAAACTGTAAGTGATGCTATAATGCACAGGAAACTCCTAGGAACACAATTAGCACAATCGCGAACTTTCCGTCATCATCAGTGGATCTAATTCTAAAGCGCCAACAACCTTTCGAGTATCCTTTGTTGTTGTAACCATAACCCAAGGATAAGGTGGTTAGTCCTATGTCTATTATTATTTTCTTTTCTGTAAATGCGTTTATTCCACTTGCCGGTTTGCATGGATACGATACGAAAAAGCCAAGTTTCCTGGAAGAAAAATCCTGCTATCATTGTATGAGACCAACTAACTAACCTTCATTTGCAAAGCGCTGATAAAGGTTCCTAGATGAGTATCGAATCCAGGTTTTTCCTGCTTAAGGGTTTCGCCTATGCAATTGAGTTACTGAGGCTCTGTCGTGAACTGGTGGGCCACATAAAATCAGAGCTGGACCACCAAGTGCTGAAGCATGTGGCATGGGCAATTTGCCTGTCTTGGGCTGAAACAAACACTCACCTCCTAGTTTCAGATTACCTCTTCAAGCAACACCAACACTGCAACTGCTTGTCAGGGGCTGAAGGACATCAGTTTTCATAGACACACACACACACAAGCCTAACATCTGTAAGGACAACACTGAGCGTTGAATGAAGTAGTGTGAAATCCGCCGCTATTAGACTAGAACACTATGATAATACGCATTTTCTGAAGTGATAAATCGGGCTTCGCCATCTGGAAGGCGAAAGTCTGGACGAGCTTTGGTTTTGCAGATGCCAGGAGCACGCTATGTGCCTGAATATGTGAGGTTACAGACACGATACGAATGTTATAGTTTTCGAGCTTCACATGACAGCAGTGCTGCCATTCTCTCAGTCCTGAAGCCTTGATTCACTGATAGCTTGAGCTCATTCTCAGTAAAGGCCGAGTTATGGAGGTTGGTTGGTCCCTCTGTTCAACTACTTAGGGCTAAAGTAGCTCCGTATACTTCATTCCAGAATAATAGGTGGTAGAGAATTTATTTCATTTGCTATAAAATTAATATACAGGCAATGGTGACGAGTGAGAAGAAAATAATGATATGGTATTTGTTACTAAACACGACAATAAACTCGAATGGTAGTCAAATTAAGTAAAGGAATTGGAAAATCGGACCGTTAAGTATTTGTGTCCTCCAAAAAGTTCTAATAGGAAAATATAGAATGTTTTAATCTGTTAGAGATTGTAGCTGATTTTTTTAACACGTTCATTGCCAATCACGCGATATCGCGCGATGCGAGTTCTCACCAAACGGCCGATCACGCGTTATCGCGTGGACGTCGCTAACTAAATGCAAAAAATTTGGCCACCACACGAAATTCCAATTTTCAGCTTGGTAATGAAAGTGTTAAAGGATAAGGTGGATATGTTGGTTTTCTATTTCAACCGTAAAGAGCATAACGGGAGATGAGTTCCAGACAAAGAAATGTTTTAGGAAAATTTGGAGCAAGTGGATATTACTAATGATAATTGTAGCTACATCATATTCTTCAACACAAGAACAAATGTTTACTATGCTCTAACGTAAGATGGGCAAAATCCAGAAAATATAAAAGTCGTTTGGACTATACCAGTGGTGCTAATCTTCTCACTGGTTCAAGAGACTAGAATATGCAGCGTGTTCTAGGAAATAGGATGTGATCACCATTTTGAGCACACTGAGTGGGTAGTTCAGTTATCACTGGTAACCAGTCACAGATAGCTAGCCCAAGACTATCAACTATCACTGATTATAAGCGACGACTAATGGAGAGACAGGAAAACATGTGCTGCCCTCTCTTATTACCTAATCCTAACTAGATATGTTTTTGCCTGTTTTTACGAGACGAAAAATCCGAAGTTCCGGGAGAAATATCCCGCTTGCCGGTGCCAGAAATGGCCTAACTGAGGAACCAGTTGAAGAAAGGCTTAGAATCAGTTTCTTCAGTTGGCAACAAGATTTGAACTGAAGTCTATTTTCGTGCTGCATAGCGCAGAGGATGCAAGCACCACTTCAACTGAGCGACACAGGCTATAGCAGAAAAAGAAATAAAACTAATATAATACTGAAAAGAAAAATGTATACATCATAATCTTCTGATCATTGGGCATCCAAGATACCATATGTTAACTCCGATTCTCGGTGATGTGCCACACCAGGCTTCGCCATGTAGTCCTATTGTATGCTATAGGTTGACCCTTCCTCTTTTTCCAGGAAATTTTTACTATTCTTAGACTCCCCTTCCATTCTTTAAATATATCCAAAATATTTTAACTTTCTTTTTCAATAACTTTAGGGAGCCTTAAAGTTCTACTGTTATTTTCTAACACCCATTCATATGTAGCCTTTCGGTATATGATATCCTCAACAGCCTTCTGTAACACCACATCTTAGAAGCGGCTATCCTTTTCTTATCTGACTTCTTTAGGTTCCAAGTCTCATATCCATAAGTCACTGTTGGAAAAACAACTGCATCAAAAATCCTCAACTTTGTTCCCATGGAGATATATTGATCTTTCCAGATTTTAGAGAAGTCTCTGACTGTTGTTCCAGCCCTTCATAATCTTCTTCTGACATCTTCTAAACAGCAATTATTCACATTAATAATAGATCCTAGGTACTCAAAACTTGCTGACTTCCTCAAAAATATGTATGACAGTTTTAAATAGAGCCAAAGTCAAACAACATTTAGTGGTAAATTATAAGCGCCAATATACAATTATCAGGGACTTCCAAGAAGTTGAGGACCCATCGAGAGAGTTATACATGATTCACAGTAGCTGCCATATCTTTCTTTTAAACCACTTTACACTAGATGCTTCACCGCATCAACCAGCAAGCTGTTCACGGTTCTGTACCAGAGAAATCTGCTCTTGCACCTTTATTAACCCTACATAAATTTATAAACTTAACTTTCACGTATGCTCCTCATATCATGAATGATCGGATTGTCATCCGATCATTCATGATATGAGGATGACAATCACAAACATCCATGGATGTTTGTGATTGTCATTGATATCTTTCCACCTTCCATATTAGAAATTTCAGAAATTTCACCCTTTCAGAAATTTACAAGTATCATCACAATTCTTCGGTTTCTGCTATTAACCAGTGTCTGCAATCGACATACTCTCCATCTCTCCTCATAATCTACAAGAATGTCAATATAATAATAATAATAATAATAATAATAATAATAATAATAATAATAATAATTATTATTATTATTATTATTATTTGTCACCTGAAGGGGTCCAAAAACTCATCGAGGGAGGGCATTCACTTTACAACTCTGTCTCCACCACGCACAGTCCACCGCAACTACACTAACGCCATCTATCGCCGACCGCCACTAGTATTTCCAGACAATCAAACATCCATGCCCACAGCGGGATTCGAACCTGCAGCCTTTTCGCTGGGGAGCGGATACTAAAGGAACGTTCAACCAAATCGGCTAGGTCTTTCACACGTTTGTGTAATTGGAGTTTCAGCTCAGGAATGACACCGCAGGAAAGGATGGTATGTATAATCGTGCCATTGTACAAGGGTGGTGCTATAACTGATGTCTCACTGCTGACCTATCAGTATGTCTGGTGTGGTAGTGAAGATTTTAGAGACGTTGGTAAGAACTCGCATACAGAAATGAATAGGCAAACAAGGTATTCTTTGCGGGGAACAGCATGAGAAAGGATTGGATACACTAAGATAATCTTGGATTTTTCTAAGGCATTTGATAGGATACCACACGAAAGGCTGTTTCAAAAGCTCGAAAATGTGGGATTGGAATATAAACTCGACTTGAATCAGTGAATGGTTGACAGTTAGAAATAAAAAAATAGTATACAGTGGATGTGAATCTGCCAGATTTAAGGAAACCAGTGGTGTACCTCAGGATTCAGTCCTTGGACCATTATTATCGAATCTATAGATTAATCACATTAGGAAGATGTCTAATAGAGGATGTGCAATTGTTTGCCGATGATGCGAATGTAGGTAGGGCAATCAGGAATGCTACCGATATCCAGCACTTACAAAACTATTTGAATAAGCTGAAAATTTGGGCAAACGAAAATGGTTATCAGTCAATTTAAACTTAGCAAGTGTAAAGTTATGCACTTTAGCGTGATGAGATTTCCAGTTGCATATTATATTAGCGAGGTGGTGATACAAGAAACTGACGAGGCTAGGAATCTTGGCGTAATGGTGAAAAAAATCTGAAGCCAAAGTTCACACACATAAATAACAAATACAACTCAGAGGATAATGAATTGTTTGAGGTAGCAAAAGGAAAGAGTGAGAGAGTTAGAATGATTAGTCTTTTGCCACGGTATGACAGTGAAATGTTTAAAAGGAAGACCATAATTGCGAATGACTTTATACGTGGGTTGTGTATGACGAGTGGTGTGGAATTTGCGGATGTGTGGAGTGAGTTCGATGGGCGAAAGGATCTATATAAGATGGATGGCTTGCATTTGAATGGTTACAGTGTAAGGAGACTTGAGAAAGTGTTGCTGAATGTAATGGATGTGCAAATTCAGGGAAACTAGATTTATTAAGGGGGGGAGGGTAGATATACAGTCCTTAGGGAGGCAGTTGAATGTATGAATGAATATAATATGCCCGAGCGAATAAGGACAACAAATCAGAGTGGGATAGTTAATATAAGGCATCACGGTAGGGTTGGGGCTAATGGGGGTCTTAAATTCATGTACACTAATGCCAGGAGTATTAGGAACAAGAAGGAAGAGTTTTTCGCCATGGTTGGCACTTCCAAACCACAGGTTATTGGTATTAGTGAATCATGGCTGACTGTAGATGATATAGCTAGTGGGATTGAATGTGATGGGTCTAGTGTGTTCAGGAATGAGAGGGAGAATAAAATGGGGGAGGAGTATTGTTGATGATAGCTGATGAGCTACAGCCAAGGAGAATAGAAGTTGAATTGCAGGACAGAGAAAAGAGCATATTTGAGGCCATTTGGTGTGAGATGGTGGCTAGCAGAACTAAATATACAATTGGGTGCTGCTATAGACCAGGTGATGGAAAAGATGGTGGCGACAGTATCCACAAGCAAATAGAAAAAAATGAGTGGAAGGAGGGTAATTATTATGGGAGATTTCAACTATGGTCGCATTGATTGGAGTGAGGAGAGGACACACGGGAGGAAGGAATTGGATTTTATGTGGTTATTAAGGGATAACTATCTGCGACAGCATGTAATGGAAAATACTAGGGGTCAGAGAGTGCTTGACCTAGTAATTACATCTGAGGATTTGGCTGTACCAAACATGACCACATTGCCTCCAATTGGTGAGAGTGATCATAGGGTCTTGACTTGGGAGGTGGCTAAAGGTGTGGAATTTTCAATTAAGACAGGGTACATGTCGAATTATCGGGCTGGAAAGTATGACATGCTTAGGAGTTTGATTGGTTCAGTGCCATGGCATGTACAACTGCAAGGACTAGAAGTTGATAGTGCATGGGAGGCAGTTAAGAAGTGTTTGTATGAAGCAATGGCTGACTGTATACTTAGAGTCCGAATAATAAATCAAGTAGGGGTTAAATGGATGGATAACACCATTAAGCTTGAGCTGCAAAAAAAGAAACAACTATGGAGGGAATTTAAGGAGAAAGGTGACCGGCAGGCACATGAACGGTATAAAGCGCAGGCCAGAAGGGTAACCAGTGTGGTAAGAAAAGCAAAAAAGGATTACGAAAGAACATTGGCCATGCAGGCTAAAGAGAATCCTAAACAGTTTTTTAGATATGTAGCACGTAAAAGGAAAAATGTACATGGCAGAATGATTTTAAAGAATGCCGATGGTAGGGAGGTAACTGAATCAGTTGATATAGTTGAGTTACTGAGTGAGCACTTTGCAAATATATATCATCCAGGTGGTGACATTGCAGAAACGATTAGATTATACGGGAATTGTGGTGAATGAAGTGGAGGTGAGTAGTCTATTGCATAACCTCAATGTCAATACATCAGTGGGATTGGATGGTATATCAGCACGTGTCGTACGAGAAGCAGCTAAAGAATTGTCAGTACCCTTGACCATTTTGTTTAATTTGAGTCTCGGGTCTGGGTTAGTCCCAAGGGGTGGAAAGAGGGGAAAATAGTTCCACTGCATAAAGGTGGTTCCAAAACTGCTATTGTAAATTACCGACCAATTAGCATATCAGGAATCGTTGTCAAGGTCTTAGAGAAATTAGTCAAGAAAAGAATACAGGGTTGGATAGAAGAAAATGGGATATTGTATGGGGGACAACATGGTTTTGTGAAGGGTAGATCATGCCTCAGTAACTTGCTCACGTTTTATACCACGGGGACGGCTGAACTGGATAGGGGTAATGGGTTTACAGTGATACTACTGGACCTTGCCAAGGCCTTTGACAGGATACCACATGGAACCCTAATCAGTAAACTAAAGCAGATGGGGATAGATATAGGGTTGGTGAGATGGATAGGAGAGTGGTTGAAGGAGAGATACCAGAGAGTGGTTTATACAGAAGTGGAGTCTAAAAGACGGCTAGTAACTAGTGGTGTGCCGCACGGCTCTGTTCTTTGACCACTGCTTTTCAATTTGTTCATCAATGATATAGGAAAGGATTTGAGAGGAAGTGTTCACTTGTTTGCTGATGATGCAAAGTTGGGTAGAGCAATTGTGAGTGCACAGGATGTCAAAATTTTACAGGATGATTTGAATAGCTTGGAGAACTGTGCTAGGAAAAATGGATGTCAATTTAATGTGGTAAAGTGTAAGGTTATGCACTTTGGGGTTAAAAGAATAGCAGCAGTATATCGCATTGGTGGAACCGTACTCCTGGAGATTGATGAGGCCAGGGATTTGGGAGTGTTGGTGGATAGCGAATCGAAGTTTAGGGGACACATTGCAAAAGTGACTAAATCAGCTCATCAAATCACTTGGCTTCTGAAAAATAATTTAACATGCAGAGACAAACAAGTTGTTGTTCCTCTGTATCGAGCCTTGATAAGACCCCATCTGGACTATTGTACCCAGTTATGGGACCAGGGTTTCATCGTGATGGGGAGGAAGTGGAGAAGATCCAGAGACGAGTGACCAAGATGATAGAGGGTCTGTGGAATGAACCTTATGAGAATAGGTTGAAGATTTGTGGGTTGCAGAGATTGGACGATAGGCGAAGGAGGGGTGATATGATTGAGACATTCAAATTACTGAAAGGTTTCTATAAGATTGATCCAGAAGATATTTTTGAAAATATGACTGGTGGTGGGAGGACTAGGGGCCATGCCTGGAAGCCGGGCAAGAGCGTGGTTGACTAGGGAGTTAGAGCTAGGTTTTTTACTTGGAGAGTGGTGAATGAGTGGAATAAGCTTCCAGATTCTATTGTGGGTGCTACGACCGTGAATGAGTTCAAGGCAAGGTATGATAGATACTGTGTCAATGTCGAATAGTTGTTCTTGACATGATGATAGGGCCTCCCTCGATGAGTCTGTCGACTCCTTGGAGTTGCACGGGAAAATAATAATAATAACAATACTTGCTATGTTGAAACAAACCTTGATATGTAAGAATAAGGAAGTAATATTGCCTCTTTATAAGGCTTTGATAAGATCACACTTGGATTATTGTGCACAGATTTGATCTCCCGGGTTCCAAGGAGATAAAGAAGCTGTGGAAAGGGTGCATAGAAGAGTCATAAAGATTATATTCGGATTAATTTAGTATTTTGATAAGACACATTAGATATGTAGGGTAGCACATGGCACCAAAGGTAAGAAAGGCAATGGCTTCGAAATTTGCTTGAAGAATTTAACCAAAGGGAATTCGTCCAGTGTAAGGTCTGTGGAATGTATGCTTTGCCGACAGCTACTGAAGTTTGGTTTGAGAGTGATAGTAGTGGGAAAGTGTCGTGAAAGCGAGGATCTGAAGCGTGTCTCAGGTCGCGAGATTGACGTGGTGGATGAAAGTCAGAATGCGACAGAAAATTGTGAATGTGTGATAGAAAATTGTGATGTATTGCCAGATAGCATACAGCGTGAGTTTAAAAGTGATTTTGATAAGACACGCAAATTTTTGATGGTGAAAGTAAAAGTACAGGGCGAAAAAATGGTTTGACTGATAAAAAAAAATTGAAGAGTTAGCTGCAATGAGGGAGATAGTTCGATTGCGCGGAGTGATACATACGGCGAAGCGGCAGCTGGAGCAATTACAAAAATGTCTACCGAGGGAATCAGCTAACAAAAAGAAGCAAGTGCGTGATAATATAAATGAGAACATGATCGGGAGTGAAAGAAAAATTAAGGAGCGAGTGTTATATGGTGATTCAGTAATAAAAGGTGTAATAGATGAGAGTTTGACAAAATCGTGCTTTCTGGGAGCGAAAATTAATAATGTGAGTGAGGCTATCAAGGTGAAAGAAATGATAGTAGTGGCCGGAACGAATGATTTAAAAGGTGAAAAATTTGCTATGATAGAGGACTTGAAAGAATTACTAGCGGTAGCAAAAGAAAAGAGTGAGAGAATTAAGATAGTTAGTCTGTTGCTGCGGAATGACAGAGTAGAGTTGAGAAGGGCCATAATTGCAGATAACTCAATACGTAGATTATGCAGGAGGAGTGGTGTGGAGTTTGTGGAAGTGTGGAATGAGTTCTACTGGCGAAAGGATTTATACAAGAAGGATGGTTTGGATCTGAATGGATTTGGTGTTCGGAGACTGGAAAAAGTGTTGCTGAATGAAGTGAAAGTGGACATGCAGACATCAGTGAGTATAAGAATGTGTATAATATGCTAGAGGTAGGATGAAGGATAACAAACGGAAATGGGATAGTTAGTATAATGCGTCAAAACGGGGATGGGGTAGGGGACTTCTGCACTTTATTTATACTAATGCCATGAGTATTCGGAATAAGAAGGAGGAATTTTTGGCCTTCGGGAAAGACAGAGAAAAGATTGGGGGAAGGAGCGCTATTGATGATAGTTGATGAACTGCAACCAAAGAGAATAGAAATTCAATTTCAGAATAGTGAAAATAGCACATTTTAGGCTATTTGGTATGAGATTGAGGTCAACAGAACAAAATTTACAGTTGGGTTCTGCTATACACCAGGCGATGGAATAGATGTCGGAGACAGTATGCATAGGAAGATAGACTCAATGATTGGAGGACAGGTAATTATTATGAGCGATTTCAACTAAGGTAACATTGATTGGAGGGAGGAGAGGACAAATAGGAGGAAGGAAATGAATTTTATGCAGTTACTAAGGGATAACTACCTGAGACAGCATGTAATGGAATATACTAGGGGTTCGAGAGTGCTTGACCTAGTAACTGCATCTGAGAAATTGACTATTATGAATATGACCATATTGCCACCAATTGGTGAGAGTGATTGATCATAAGGTCTTGACCTGGGAAATGGCTAAATGTGTGGAATTTTCAATTAAGACACGGTACATGTGGAATTACTGGGCTGATAAGTATGATGAGCTTAGAAGATTGCTTGGATCAGTGCCATGGCATGTTAAAATGCAACGGCTGGATGTTGATAGTGCATGGGAAGTGGTTAAGGAGCGTTTGAAGGAGGTAATGGCTGACTGCATACCTAGAGTCTGGAGAGTAAATCAAGTGGGAGTTAAATGAATGAATAACACTATTAAGCTTGAGCTGCAAAAAAAGAAACAATTGTGGGTGAAAGTTAATGAGAAAGATAACTTGCAGGCACACAAACATTACAAAACGCATGCCAGAAGGATAACTAGTGTGGTAAGAAAAGCCAAAGCAGATTATGAAAGTTAATTAGCAATGCAAGCTAAAGTGAATCCCAAACAGTTCTTTCGATATGCTGCAAGTAAAAGAAATAATGTATACAGCAAAATGATTCTAAGTAATGCCGATGGCAGGGAAGTAACTGAATCAAATGAAATAGTAGAATTACTAAGCGAACACTTTGCACGAGTACATCACCCAAGCTGTGATATTACAGGAATGAGAGAACGAATGGCTGATACAGAAATTGAAGTGAATGAAATAGAGGTGAATAGTATATTACAGAACCTTAATGTAAATACATCTATGGGATTAGATGGTGTACCAGCTCGAGTCTCACGTGAAGCGGCAAAGGAATTGTCAGTTCTCTTGACCATATTGTTTAATTTAAGTCTCAGCTCTGGGTTATTCTCGAGGGGTTAAAAGAGGGGGAAATAATTCCATTGCATAAAGGAGGTTCAAAGACTGCTGTTGCAAATTACCGACCGATCAGCATATCGGGAATCGTGGTCAAGATTTTGGAGATTTTACTCAAGAGTAAAATTCAGGACTTGATAGATGAAAATGGGATATTGGCGGACAGCATGGTTTTGTGAAGGGTCGATCATGCCTCAGTAGCTTGCTCACATTTTCTAATATAGTGACGGCTGAACTAAATAAAGGTAATGGATTTACAGTGATACTGCTGGTCTTTGCTAAGGCCTTTGACAGGATACTACATAGAATTCTAATAAACTGCAGAACATGTCGATGGATAGGAGGGTGATTGATGGAGAGAGATCAGAGAGTAGTTTATTCAGGATTAGAGTCCAAAAGAAGGCCCCTTACTAGTAGTGCGCTGCAGGGTTCTGTTCTTGGACCATTGCTTTAATTTTTTCATTAATGATTTAGGAAAGGATCTGAGAGGAACTGTTCATTTATTTGCAGATGATGCCAACTTGGGTAGAGCGAAGTGAATGCACATGATGTCAAAATTTTTCAGGATGATTTAAATAGATTCGCGGTCTGTGCTAATTAGAATGGGTGTCAGTTTAATGTAGCAAAGTGCAAGGTTATGCATTTTGGGGTGAAAAAATTAGCAGCAGTATATCACATTAGTGGAACTGTACTCCAGAAGGTTGACGAAGCCAGAGGTTTGGGTGTGTTGGTGGATAGGGAGTTGAAGTTTAGGGGAACATAGCAAAAGTAGATAAATCAGCTCATCAGATCACTTGGTGACTGAAGAATACCTTGACGTGCAGAGATAAGCAAGTTATTGTTCCTCTGTTTCGAGCCGTCATAAGACCGCATCTTGACTACTGTGCCCAGATCTGGATCCCTGGCTTTCTTCTTGATGGGGGAGGAGGTAAAAAGGATCCAGAGGCCAGTGCCAAGATGATAGCTGGTCTATGGAATGAACCTTACTAGAAGAGGTTCAAGATCTGTGGGTTCCAGAAATTGGTTGATAAGCGGAAAAGGGGTGATATGATTGAGACATTCAAATACTGAAAGGTTTTACAAGATTAATTCAGAGGAAATTTTTCGGAACAAACCTGGGGATGGGAAAACTAGGGGGCCATCCATGAAAACTGGACAAGAGTGTAGTTACCAAGTGTTAGAACTAGGTTTTTTGCTTGGAGAGTGGTGAAAGAGTGTAATAAGCTGCCAGAGTTTGTTGTGGGTGCCATGACTGTAAATGAGTTCAAAGTAAAGTATGATAGATACTGTGCGAAATGCCAAATAGTTTTCCTTGATATGATGTTTAGGGCCTCCCTTGATGAGTCTAAGGACTCCTTGGAGTTGCCCGTAATAATAATAATAATAATAATAATAATAATAATAATAATAATAATAATAATAATAATAATAATAATAATATGGGATTTAGATCATGAGGACAGATTGCGAGTATATGGATTACAATCTCTGGCTGATAGGAGAAAGAGAGGTGATTGATAGAAGGCTATAAACTTCTGAATGGATGCTATAGGATATCATCTAATGAAATTTTTCATTATATGGATGGTGGGGAGAGAGCACATGGGGGCATCTATGGAAGTTAAGTTTGTTTCACATTCAAGAAAGTGGTAAGAACTAAATTTTTCTCACAGAGCAGTGAGTGAGTGAGTGGAACAGTTTAACTTATGGGGTAGTGCGTACATCTAGTGCAATATTTCCCAACGTTTTTTGGATCATGTCCCACCTCAACACCTCAAAGATTTTTTTGTCACCCTTCGCCGACAATGGTGAGTGTTTTGAGTATATCAGTGATGAGGTGATGAATGCAACATCATTTTCTAATTTCTCCCCAAAATATTCAAATTTCCCCCTCCTGTGGGGTGTATGCCACATGTTAGAAACATTGGTCTAATGTGAATGACTATAATAATCACAGCTGTTATTGTATGTAGTCAATTGGATGCATTTTTATGAAATTAGAGAGAACTTATGGATCTAAGATTTATATTAGAAAGAAACTGCTGTTCGAGTGGTAGATATGAAACCATCGAAAACAAATTAGGGGAGTATCAGTGGCAGAAAATTGTAGCATTAAATTCCACATAAAATTCGATATAAAATTCAGAATGTCTAAATAGATCTCATCTGGTTGTATGCACATTTACATTGAAAGGGAGAGGAAAGTTAAAAAAGAAAAAGAAAGGTGTGTTTGCTAACGGGACTCCAGGAAAATGATCCGAAGAAAGACCAAAATAGCATTGACTGATACTATTAGTATTATCAATAGTACGGGCCTGAACGGAGTAACCAGTTCCAAAAAAAAAAAAAAAAAAAAAAAAAAATTTGGTAGCACGTTAGCAATAAAGTAAATTCAAGTATTCAGTGTCATAGTATCTAGTATCAAAAGGTACAGAGGAAACCTAGTAGGGTACATATCAAGAATTGGTGTTGAGCATGATAAGTTTATCATATATAAGAGACTTTGTTTAGCTCAGTAGAAATGACGTTTGCGTCCTCACCGCTTGGTTGCTCGAGGTTTGACTTAAGTTGAAGTCTTGTCGCCGAGGAGGAACTTTTTTCTAAACGTTTCATCGACCGGTTCCCCAGTTTGTCGATCTCTGTCACGGATAAGCGGGTTTTTCCTCCCTGAAACTCGTTTTTTGCATCCCGTAAACCCAAGAAAATCAACCGTAGTACCCACATTATTTCAGACAGTGACATATCGTATTAGGGTTAGGTACCAAGAGATGGTAGCACTTGTTTGCCTACCTCTTCATTAGCGGCTGCTATAATCGGTGATAGACAAGAGACAGCTATCTCTGATTGGCTACTGATGGAGATTGAACTGCCCACTCAGTTTCCGAATGCTAGATAAGGTATAAAGTCCTCGCCTACTCCCTATATGGGAATAATGCGCGACGGACAGTGAAAGGAAAAGTGTATCTGATAGTTTTAGTTTGATGCTTCAAGCGTTTCAATGAATTTTAAGGATTGTGTAACGTGTTAATAAAATATGTGAAACGCTGGTTTCGTAGTGTAGCTGCTAGATTAACTAGCAGAGACGCTATTATAGTTTTTAAATTATATACAAGATACAAGAATAGCAAGTTAACAACACAGCTAAATGGACTGTAATTGGACGACTCGATAGGCCTAGCCGCCGTTGGAATCGCCATTGTTGATTAATTACTGAAAGCAACTGAATCGTAGGCTCACTGCCCTACTTTGTTGAAGGGTTTTTTGTCGTAGACCTTACATAACTCCAGGAGACTTCCGATTGGTAAGGAAGCATCAAGGAACAGATTAAGAACTCTAAACAAGGAGGAGTCATTAGAAGTTTTAAAACTTATCGTGGCAAAGTTTGAGACTGACTGGCTGGGATATTTAAACCTGTATGCCCAAACAAATTATCCAGAAGTAGAGGATGAAGAACGCCAAGGGGAATTCATTAATGTTCCACTATCTAAACACCGTCATAACAACTCACAAGAAGAGCACTCAAACAAATTGAGAAGAACAGCAGACGATCTTATGGAGGATGACTCACCCACACAGGATGCACCAAAGAACTCGGAGAAGGTCCACCAGTTATTCTACAGGAAAAGGAGAAATGAATTTCTGTCATATCAGCTTTCAGGGAGCAAAACATCACATACTCCTGGCCAAAAAACTCAGATGAGGGAATTAAAATCTAGCCAGCCACCATCACTGATTACAGGCAGATGACAAGGCTACTGGACACCAAAAATCTTCCTTCCCATACATTCGCTTTACCGAGTGAAAAGACTCTAAATGTGGTAATACGTGGAGTCACAGAAGGAATCACTGCAGAAGAAATCTCGGCTGATTTAAGCATCCAGAGCCTGACCCCAATCAATGTAAGCAGGATGCTGAGATCTGATAAAAGGCCAATGCCTTTAGTATTCGTGAAGATTGATAACACTTAGAAGAAAATGTATGAGTTGACTGCTGTCTGCGGTCTCAGAATTACTATGAAACCTCTAAGAAAGAGAGCGTCAGCAGCACAGTGCCACAGATGTCAGCGATTTAGGCATGCCCAAAAGCTATGCTGGGCCAACTTCAGGTGCTTAAAATGTGGCGAAGGCCACTAGACCATCATATACACCAATCCAAGATCTATACCAGCTAAGTGCGCAAACTGCGGAGGTCCTCACTCCGCCAACTATAAAGGATGCATAGCACACCCAAAGAACCGGGGTCTCCGAAACCCCCCTCGTCCATCACCCAGCAGCGACACCCCGGGCTACTGAGCAGATCGCCATCCAGTTCAAATGACCTCCACCTTGAATGTCCAGAAAGGAAATCAACCTGAAACCAGGACCAAAACATATTCCGAGCCTGCACGATCCAAGAATACTTCCTCCAACGAATTTACAAGCTCCAACCTTACATCAGTTCTAACTGCCTCACTAGCTACCAAGTTTCAGGAATTCAGCAAAACAAATCCTACACCATCCTCCACGAAGAAATTCCTTCAAGGTACCCATTCCATTCTGACAGCCCTCAATCATGAACAATAGGAAATATAAGCCTAACTCCCTTACCATAACTGCATGGAATGCAAATGGATTGAACAACAAAATCCTTGAACTACAAGAGTTCACTCACAGATACACTCCTCATATAATTGTAGTAAATGAAACACATCTTAGGCCAGCTAATAACCCTAAATTACGGAACTACGCAATGTACAAAACAGACAGACTCGTTGCCAGTGGAGGAGGCACAGCCATACCGGCCATTATGGATCAAATACGCATCCTCATACGCTTCGTATCCATCATATATTTCAATGTAATATCAATGGTATTACAATTTTATTATGCACTTCGCATCCATGATAACGTGAACGTCTATAGACGTCTTGGCCGGTAGCGTGGTTAAAAACTACATAAGCCACAATGTACTAACCAATCCACAAACCAAGAACCTAGAGATAATAGGCGTTGAAGTTCATACAAACAATGCTGGCAGTATCAAAATCTATGCTGTATACAACCCACCCAGCATTCCATTATTGGTATCTGACTTGGACTCCGTTCTCGGCTCCACAGACTCCATTATCATGGCTGGAGATTTCAATACCAAGCATACAGCTTGGTATAGCTCCACAATCACTGACAAAGGCCACACCCTAAACTTACTCAATGCAAAATTCTATTGTTATAGCCGGGCCTAGAGAGCCTACTCATCACAGTCCAAATGGCAGCTCAGATGTACTGGACATTGCAATCCTCAGAAACATCAGATACCAATACCAACTGGAAACGCTAAACGAACTATCATCTGATCACAACCCCATTCTGCTCAAGCTCTGTACACAAGAACAATTCTCTCCTCCACTCTGCTTTATATAATGGGAAAAGCTCTCGAAACCTGTCTCAGACCACTTTGGCCCAGCACCTACTATCCATTACAAAGAGAAGATAGATATAGCTGTCAACAACCACACTTACCAAATTAAAAAAGCACTAACTTCAGTCACACAAACCACAGTTTTTCATTCCAGTGGTGGAATCCCTGAGAAATTATGCACCTGATCAAACTGAAAAACAGAGCCAGAAAGAGGTACCATAATACAAAAGCCCCACAAGATAAAACAACTCTGAATAATTTAAATCGACAAGTCCGGGAAGCTCTACAAAACATCTAAATCAAGATTAGGAAACCAAACTGAATAATCTGAATCCAGAGGATAACTTCATCTGGAAATTCTTGAGAACCTTCCGCACTAAAAGGCAACTCATACCCCCAATTCAGACTAAGAAAGGAGCAGCTCACACTGACCAAGAAAAAGCACAAGCTTTGGTTGACAATTTGGGAACTCAGTGTAACCCCTCTTACGAAAATTTAAACATCAATCTAATCTATAAGATTCACCGCAGAGTCAGGCAGGTCATAATAGAACAAAAGGAGAAGGCAGAACACATCACACCCACCTCTCCAGCAAGAAGTTATAAATATAATAACCCACTTGAATAACAGGTACAGACGGAATCACGAACAGAACAACTAAACTACTCCGCAGACAATCCACTGTACCCCTAGTCAATATTATCAATGCTATCCACAGTTTCAAATATTTCTCTCAACATGGAAAACGGCTGACATCACACCAATCAAAATGATTGGAGAAAACCCTCAACTCCATGAAAGCTACAGACCTATAAGCCTACTGTCCAGTGTAGGTAAGGTTGCAGGAAAAGTCATCCTTACAAGGCTTCAATCAGCAACAGATAAACTAGGTATTGTCCCTAATGAGCAGTTCGGATTCAGAAAACACCACAGCACCACACATCAGATACACCGACCGGTTGAATTTATCGCCACAGGTTTCAACAGGAACCTCCACACTGCTGCAGTCTTTATAGATGGTGCGAAGGCTTTTGACAAGGTGTGGCACCAGGGTCTTCTCTACAAACTCATCAAATTTAACATGCCAACTGATCTAATAAAAATCATAGATAGTTACCTTAAAGACAGATTCATGCAAGTAAAAATAAATGAAACCGTATCAACCAGACGTAAGATACTGGCAGATGTGTCGCAGGGTTTTCTTCTGGCTCCCCTGCTGTTTTCTATCTACATAGCTGATATTCCACAAAATCCAAGTTCAACAATCACAGCATCATATGCAGTGATTGCTAATACTGCTTTATTAGCAAGATCTCTCATTCCCAAAAGACTCCAAAACATTATCACACATTGTAGAAATGGCTGATGGACTGGAGGATTCAAACAAACCGACTGAAGAGTTCAGCCATCCTGTTCACCAAAAAGAAGTTTCAGATCAAGAAAGCCATACACTTGCTAGGTGTCAAGATCCCATGGCAGAGCGAAGTGAAATACCTCGGTGTTATACGTGACAAAAAATTCCAATTCACCAATCATACAAAACACCTGAGCTCGAAGACATCCCAAGCACTCGCTCAGCTCTATCCCATGATCAACAGAGAAAGAAGTAAACTAGATACCCTGAACAAACTACTCATATACAAGAGAGTAATACGTCGAGTCATCACGAACTCATCTCCTGCATGGAGTCACACCTCAAATACAAATATTCAAAGCTGCAGAGAATACAGAACAAATGCCTGAGAATGATTCTGGCTGCCCCATGGTTCATTAGAGACTCCGAGATCCACAGAGAATTTAACATTCCCTAGATCACATCCCATTTCCATGACCTAGCAGAAACGTTTTTCACCAAGTCAAACAATCATCTGAACCCACTGATCAAGCAAGCTTCAGACTACAATGAAGCAGAATTCTACAAACACAAAAGACCCAAGTCAATTCTATGCTCAGCTGGGCACAGCTAATCTCACTGCCATTCCAGGGCGAACTTAACACTCAATAACTCTCCACTCAAAGAACCCCACCCTCAGACAAAGGGGAATATCAAAAGCATTTATGCTTCACCCAACAGATCAGCAACGTTCTGCGTATATGGGAATAAAAGGCGTTAGCTGATTTTTATTTTCTTTCTTGAAGAGACTTCACAACGGACGTATGATTGAATGTCCATGTAGCTTTATTAAATCGAACTTTATTGCATTTACGGTTGGCAGATTAACATCAGTCTATCTGGAGTAAGATGGACATCTGCCCTCCCAGACTTATGCATTTAATTATTATTATTATTATTATTATTATTATTATTATTATTATTATTATTATTATTTTAACGGTGTCTCCATGGAGTCAAAAGACTCATCGCGGGAGACCCGATATTGACACACTAACCATTATTTACACAATACCTGACATACCTCTCCTTAAATTCATTCACAGTTGAAGCATTCACAACCAGTTCTGGCAAAGCATTCCACCCATTCACAACCCTCCAAGTAAAAAATCTAGTCCTAACACCCTTGTTAACCACACTCTTACACAATCTCCAGGGATGGCCGCTCGTTCTCTAACATCCTGCATTGGTCTTAAGAATATCATCAGTATCAATCCTGTAAAATCCCTTTAACAATTTAAATACCTCTATCATATCTCCTCTCCTACGTCTATCAGCTAGTTTTTGGAGCCCACAGATCATCAATCTATCCTCATAGGGAACATCCCACAGACCTGCAACAATCTTTGTAACCCGCCTCTGAATCGTCTCTACCACTTCCGCATCACCAAGAAATCCTGGCGACCAGATCTGTGCACAATAGTCCAAATGCGGCCTTATTAATGCCTTATAGAGTGGAACAATAACTTCCCTATCCCTGCTTGTTAGTGTGTTCCTCAACAACCATGTAATTTGATGTGATGTTTTGGCAATCTTAGCAATATGCCCTTTAAACTTAAGTTCTCTGTCCACAATAACTCCCAAGTCTCTTGTCTCATCAACTTCCTGCAGTTCAGTTCCATTAATATAGTAAACAGCATGCAATGTCATCCTCCCGAAGTGCATCACCTTACACTTAGCCACGTTGAACTGACAGCCATTTACCTCAGTCCATAGCGTCAGCCTATTTAAGTCATCCTGTAAAATATCCACATCATTTGAATTGATTATCACTCTTCCCAATTTTGCATCATCAGCAAACAAGTGGATATTTCCATTCAAGGTATTTCCAATATCATTGATGTACAAATTTAACAATAGAGGACCAAGAACTGAGCTCTGAGCCTTAGCTCCTCCGTAAACCACTCTTTGATATCTGTCCGCCAGCCATCCTTTAATCCAAATCACCATCTTCGGATCCAAACCCGTTTGCTCTAATTTATGTAACAGAGTTCCATGTGGAATCCTGTCACAAGCCTTTGCAAAGTCAAGCAGTATCACTGAGTAAGGATTTCCTTTATCCAACTCCACTGTTACTTTATTATAGAAAGTAAGCAAATTATTTAGGCAAGACCTACCTTTCACAAAACCATGTTGCCCCTTATAAAGTATCATATTGCTGTCCACCCAGTCCTGAATTCTAATTTTAACTAATTTCTCCAAAATCTTAACCACCACTCCAGATATATTGATTGGTCTATAATTTGCAACATCATTCTTAGAGCCTCCCTTGTGCAATGGAACTATTTTCCCCTCTTTCCACTCTATTGGCACTTTACCAGAACTGAGGCTTAAATTAAACATCCTGGTTAGAGGAGTTGCTAATTCTCTTGCACATTCTCGTAACACATGGGTCGATATGCCATCTAACCCAATGGCAGTGTTAGCATTAAGGTTCTTTAATATATTAAGCGCCTCAATTTCATCTATCTCTATACTCTCATCAGTCAATGGCACATCTGACACTGCACTATCACTACGAAGATGGTACACTTTTGCGAAATGATCACTAAGCAACTCAACTATTTGATTAGCTTCAGTAATATCCTTACCATCAACACTTTTTAAAGTAATCTTTCCATGGATATTCTTCCTTTTACTAGCCACATAGCGAAAGAACTCTTTAGGGTTTCTTTTGGATTCATCAGCTAGCTTCCTCTCATAATTAGCTTTGGCTTTCCTTAACATACAGGTTACTCTCTTTGCCTGTACCTTATATTGCTCATTGGAATGCTCATCACCTTTTTCTTTATATGTCTTCCACAACCTTTTCTTTATCTGCAACTCTTGTTTACAATATACAAATATACAAATTAAATAGATCCAAGGACTAAAAAGTAAAGTAAAGAAAAGAAAGAAAGTTAATGGAAAAAGTTTTTAGTGATGGTTGAATGATATTGCATGAATGGTTGATTGGATGAACTCAGGGAGCAGAATATGGCAGATAACTCCTGCCAACTCGTGGACTACAACTCTCTATATTATTTTTTTAAATAAGTTGAATTCTACGGTCATTTTATTGGAAAACCCGCTTGCCTACGCCAAAGATCGATTAACTCGGAAACCAGTCGAAAAAAAATAAAGGTTACAAAAAGTTCCTCCGGCCAGCGACTAGAATCGAACGCAGACCGATCATTCTTCTGGCAGCTTAGCGCTAGTTAGTGCACGTTACACAAGCCTTTGCAGAGACCATATTAATCTGAATTAGACCTACAGTTATCAAAATGGGAAGAATGAAAAAAAAAATGCATATTAGGTTATCTCGTTTCTTCCTTTCCTTCAGGGCTGAACTTACGCACATAAGGTAGACAAGCTGTAGCTTGTCTACCTTATGTGCGTAAATGGGCCTCACGTTAGAAGGGGCTTACCCCTAAGTATAGAAAATCTAAAATTTATCCCATTGCAGGGAATGAGACTTGCCGTCTGAAGTGAATATTGCAAAACTGAGGAATTGCATGCTTGAACCAGCGATTATCTTAAACTTGTTAGCTGCAGTTGGCTGTGTCCTATTCAGAGTTAAATAACAATCACAAGAGGAGAAAAACAAAATCTCTTTTGCAAGTAAAGATTCGTTTTAATCAGCATTATTATTCTCGTTGTTCACTGGGAGTACATTTGATTTCGAACTATTTTGGCAACTTAGTTGATAAATAAACTGCAAAATGGGACCTTTTTTAATTTTTTTAAATTTCTTTTTAAATGTAAAAACTAATGTAACAACAGAATACCGTGGAACATGTCGGGCTACTATCTTGCGATTAATATCCATTAAATCGGCGTGAAGGTAAACTGCGATCTCCATTATTAGAAAAATAGTAGAATTGCTATCGCATGTTGTCCACTTTGGTTTTTGTGTAACGAAGGGATCATGTTGTGTAAAGCTGTATCTGTTTTGCGAAGATGGAATTATGTGTATGAAATACATACAGGGCTATTTATGTTGGATCCTTGGGAAAAGAAACTGTTTAGTATCCTTTATAATTTAGCAAACGTTGCGTATTTTTTTTTTTTTTTTTTAACCTCCACGTGTGAATGTTTTGCGCAAGTCAGTTGATCGTACTGTGCTAGTTTTAAGGCGTTGATTTGCATATTGAAGAAACAGTCATTAAAATGTTATTTTAAATCAAATCAAATTTCCTTAGATGAACTCCATGTCATAAGCGAGAATGACAGTAATACTACATGAGCAATGTCAGTTAAATATAAAATAAACTATATATCAGTATTCTACAATTATAGAGCGTGTATTAAAACTTGTACATGTTCATAGGCTTGAAGAGGAGAAAACAAATTACAGAAATGAGTGATTTTACAAAGAAACTAGATGAAACTAACAGTAATATTGTAGGGAGGTATAATCACGAATTGGTAATCAGATGATGCTAAAACTTGAAAAGAAGTAACGAACTGGGTTCAAAATAAAAACAGAATTAAATTATTACAGTTTAGTATGAATAATGCATTGAGAATAAATAAAGCGTTTTTCCTGCACTATTCATAAACTAATATTAAGAATTATTTTATAACCTTTCATCCCCAATATTCTATGTCAGTAGGAAAACTGTTACTATGCGCCATTCCCAGTCGTTTTTGACCTTTGGTGATCTTATGAACAAATCCATCCTATTCGGCCGCTTATCCTTTCTTTTAGCAATTGTAAGTTCAAGTTGGTAAGTTCTTTTATGTAAAGGTAGGGCGACAGTATACAACCCTCCACTCGAACACTGTCTTTTTCTCCAAAGACTGTTTTTACTGAAGCTTCTTGGTTGTCCATCCATCTCATTTGTGGTCTGCCTCTTCTTCTCATTCCTGCAATCTTCCCCAACATAACTGCCTTTTCCACTGATTCATCATCATCCATAATATGTCCAAAGTACATAAACTTATTTAGCAATCATCACCTCCAAGGAGCATTCTGTCTTTATATTCTCTAAATCTTCTTATTGGTTATTCTTGTAGTTCATGAGATTCTTAATAGTCTCCTCCACACCCATAATTTAAATGAAATTTACTGTCTATCTTTCTTCTTAATAATCTAATAACAATTCTAACTATTTCTAACTAAATATTCTAAATTTCTCTCTAAATATTCTAACTAACGATAATTTTTGCAGGTTTAACACCGCTGTTTTTCCCATGACTATCCTTTTAATTTCATCCTCACATTTACCATCATTTCTGGTTCTGGACCCCAGTAAATTATAATGTTCAACGATTTCTATTTTATCTCCCTCTATTATAAATTTATTTGAATTGCCAAAAACCATCACTTTTGTTTTGCTGATGTTTAAATTAAACCCAGCTTTGTTACTTTCCATCTTAACCAATAGAATCAACTGCCCCAGATCATCCTTAGTTTCTGCTATGAGGATTATATCATCTGCATATCTTAAATTTATTTTCCTGCCACCAGTCCTAATTCCAGTGGGATCTTTGTCTAAATAAGCCGTTCTCATAACATTTTCATTATAAATTATAAAGGTAGGGTAACAGTATACACCCCCCCCCTCCTGCACCCCTTTTTCCATTCGAACACTGTCTGTTTCTCCAAAGACTGTTTTTACTGAAGCTTCTTGGTTGTCATATGGCTCTCTTGTCAAGAGAATTAGGTGTTCAGGTATTCCTGTTAATCTTATTACAATACACAGTCTGTTGTGATCCACAGAATCAAAAGCTTTCTGCATGACATGTATGGCGCAGAGGATGAAGCTTGACGCTTTTTGTATTCCCTGTTGTCTGTTTCGGGAGCAGTGATGGGAAAGATTTTTGAGCTATTTTAGCTTGCCCTGAGTGGGCAGAAGTGGTTACACGTCGTTGAGTGTTAGGATGGCTTTCGGTCTTTTATGTTTCCAGTGGTCATTACCGTCATAGTTTCATGCTTGTTGTATTAGTTGATTTGGATGCGTAAATGTATTCATAAAGAATTTTTCTGCTAGGGAGCATAGTAGTGGAGAGATGTATGGGATATTTATGTCCCAGTGGATCTGGGCGTTCCTGATGAACCATGGGGCGTCCAGGATCATTCACAGGCACTTGTTCTGTAGTCTTTGTAGCCTGAGGATGTTTGTCTTGGAGGTATGGTTCCAGGCTGAGGAGGCGTATATAATTGTGGGATGGATCACTGTCTTGTAGAGTAGAATTTTGTTTCTTAGTTTGTTGTGTCTGTTGATCAAGGGGGTACAGCTGGGCAATAACTTTTGAAGCTTTGGTGCATGTGCTCTTGATGTGGCTATTGAAAGCATAATCTTTTGTCGAGAAATATTCCGAGGTATTTAGTTTCAGTTTTCCAGGGAATTTTTGAGTTGAACAGGGTGATGTCTCCTTTGGGAGATGCTCGTCTTGTGAAGAGTGTCGATGTGGTTTTCTGGGGGGTTTAATCAAAGTCGTCAGTCTGTAAACCATTATTCTAGATTCAGGATGGTGTCTTGTAGTTTTTTGGTTACGAGATGTGGTTGGTGGGATCTAGCTAGTATAGCCGTGTCATCTGCATAAAGGGCGATGGTGGATGTGAAAGGATTTTGAGGGATGTCTGCCATGTAGATGTTGAACAGGATCGGGGCTAGCAGTGATCCTTGAGGAACTCCAGCGAGGGTTTTCCGTTGGTTTGAGACTGTTTCATTGATTTTGACTTGCATCCTCCTGTTTGAGAGGTATGATTTAATCAGGGTGTATCATGTTTAGAGGAAGGTTTGCGATGATAAGTTTCTAGAGGAGGCCTTGGTGCCAGATCTTAACGAAAGCCTTTGAGATGTCTAGGAAGATGGCTCCATTGTGCTGATTCCAATTAAATCCTGTGGTGATGTATTCTACCAGTCTATGGATCTGTTGGGTGATGCTGTGATTTTGATGGAAGCCGAATTGTTCTCGTGGAGTGATATTTAGTTGGTTGACATGATCTTGGAGTCTGATGAAGATGATTTTTCTCTGCTATTTTTTTCTAAGTTGGATAGCAGGCTGATGGGACGGTAATTTTCAGGTAGGTGTGGGTCTTTGTCTGGTTTGTAAATTGGGATGATGTCAGCTATTTTCCATGACTGGGGGAAGGGCTGCCATTTGAGGATGGAGTTTATGATGTTTGCATGATGTGCTACAGCTTTGCGTGGTAGTGCCTTGATGACTTTGTTAGTGATGCCATCGGGACCTGGGGCTTTTTTTTTTTTATCTTGAGGTGATTGATGATGCGAATTATTTCAGTAGGTGAGGTAGACGTTATAGGGCTTGGATTATCATCAGGACGATTTACTGTGAACCTGACTTTATGATGGATCTTGTATACATGGCTGATATTTAGGTTCTCATATGCAGGACTGCATTGTTTCTCTAGGTTTCTTGCTATGGCTTCAGCTTTGTCAGCATCTGTGTATGCAAGGTGCTGTTCTTCTTGGAGAGGGGGGAGAGATTTGTGCTTGTTCTTGCACTTGTTTAGGAATGATTGCTGTGGAGATGGAGGTGAGCTTGTTGTCCCATTGTTGATTCCTGTGGTTCTGGAGAGCTTCTCAGACAGATTTGTTTGGTCTATTGAGGGCTGTTTTGTCCTGGGGAGCACGTATGTTGTGGTATCTTTTTCTTTGTCTGTTTTTTTTCCCTTATTAAGTCCATGATTTCTTCTGGGAGACTGTTTTGTTTGTGGGTAATCATGGATACTGTTGTTGCTGTTATGGCTTTATTGATTTGATTGGTGAGGTTCTTTATTGCCGTGTGTCTATTTCTTCCTTGGCTTTTATATGGGGAACCGGACCAATGTGTTCTGGTAGCACTTTCCTAAGTTTCTCCCAGACAATGGAGGTTTGGGGGGGGGGACTGGTCTTTGTTCCCTAAGTGAAGTAGGATTGGGTTGTGATCTGATGATAATTCGTTCAGTGCTTGAATGCTGTACTGGTATTTGATGTTGCATAGGATGGCATGTCTAGGATGTCGGCTGTGCCAGTTGGGCTGTGGTGGGTTGGCTCGGTGGGTCCTGTTATGACAGCATTATTTAATCCTGTGTAGCTGAAAAGGATATGGCCATTTTTATTTGTGGTTCTGCTGTTCCAGGAGGAATGTTTGGAGTTTAAGTCCCCAGTGACGATGATGGATTAATTTATGCCCAGGACAGCATCCAAGTCAGAAAATAGTCTTCCAGTTGAGTTTGTGTGGACTTCAACACCAGTGAGTTCTAGGTTGGAGATTGGGTGGGGAGAGTATTCCATTGTGCCTGATGCAGTTCCAGATAAATATGGCTGTACCACCACTCTGTAATCCAGTCGGTCGTTTTTATACAGTGTGTAGCCTCTCAGTTTTGGAGTGTCTGCAGGTCTTAGATGAGTTTCATTAATTAGGATGATATCGGGGTTGTATCTGTGAGAGAATTCTTGAAGCTCCAGTGTCTTGTTTTTTAGGCCATTGGCATTCCAAGCGGCGATCTGTAGTGAGTCTGGGAGTAATCTAGTTTTGTTCATTAACAAGCAATGATAAGATGGTTTGAGTTTCTTTTAGAAATCATTTTGTGGAGTTTGGTGAAGGGTTTGACTTAGTGAAGTCTTGAAGCATGTTTGTCAATGAGGCTGTGATGAGTGTTGTCATGTGTGGAAGAATTTGGTCCTGCTGAATATCTTTGGATGAGCGAGCTACTTCGGCATATGTCCTGCTTCGATGGTGGCTTTCCAGACTGTTGGTATTTTCCATTTGTGAGAGCTGGTATTTTGTTGTCTTTTGTTGGGTGTCAGGCAACTGGGGAGCCATCGACTCTGGTGCCTGTGGACAGGGTTGAGAGATCTTTCCTTTTGTTGTCTGTTTTGTTCTTAGGGTAGTGACTGCAGCCTCTATAGTTTGCCGGATGGGGGACCTCCGCAGTTCACGCATTTGGCTGGCGAGGTCCTTGGTTTTGAGCAAGTTGCTGTGGGGTGGTTTTGTCCACATTTGAGGTCTGCTCTGCAGAGTTTCTGTGCGTGTCCGTATTTCTGACATCTGTGGCACTGCCCCTACTAGGCTCCTTTCCTTAGTGGTTCAGTTGTGATTTTCAGACCACAGATCATTGTTATGTTGTATATGTTCTTGTGTGTGTTAGGTATCTCTATGAGTACTAGGGGCATTGGACTTGTCGGCCTGCAACATTCTGCTGACCTTGACAGGTGGGAGATCGTGGAGTGCGGAGGTCTTCAGTTATTTCATCTGTGCAGATGTTTTCTGTTACTCCCCTGAATTCAACTTTTAGGTTTTTCTCTGACTTCAGTGAGTAAGTATGATATTTAATATCTAACTCATCCATGGTTTTTGTGAGGTGTCTATAGTCACCTACTGTGGCAGGCTGGATTTTAACTCCATCTTTGTTTTTTGCCCATGAATAGCCAATTTGTTGGTTTTGCATAATAGGCCTGAGGGCCGTCCATTGTTCTTTTTCCCATAGTACAATTGGTGGGACTTTTTCATTGTTGGGTGTGGGGAGGTCAGTATTGGGGGCATCTTCTTCTATGCCCTTGTTTACCTGAGTCTCCGCTGTTTTACGCTTTTTTTGAGCATGGGTTTCTGTATGGTCTTTTGGTGTGGGAGCAGAGATTATCAGGTTCATCTTCCCTTCTTCCCCTGGTGTTGAGTTGACCCCTTCTGTGTAGTCATCTGTCGCTGAATATAGGTTTAGAAACCCTGGCCACTCTACCTCAAATTTCTTCAACAGTTTTTTAAGGAGGTCGAGCGCCAGCTTCTTATCCAGAGATTGGATAAAGTCATCGGGACTTAAACTGTTTATTTTTAAAAATATTGAAATATGCTTACCTGAGAAATATATATAATGGCGAAGAGAAAACTTTCTTCGCAACAACAGCCATCATGCTAGTCCTCAAAACTCATCCCACACTCCGTCGCACTTCGAAAAGCTTTCTGTTAATCAATAAAACAAATTAATACTTCCTTCTGAAATTCTCTTGTTCTTCACATAATCCATCTCATATTTGCTATTTCGTCTCTAGTTCCTCTACCTCTCCTAAAACCTGCTTGTTCTTGTGGCATTTTTCTATTCACATATGGCTCCAACCTTTGTTGGATCACTTTCAGCATAACTTTACTTGCATGTGAAATTAAAGCGATGGTTCTATAATTATTACAATCTCTGGCATTTGATTTTTTTGGGATTGGGATGAACACTGATGTTTTTTAGTCTCTAGGCCAGTATATTTTCTTTCAAACATGTTGACAAATTTCAATCTATATATTCACTACTTCATCCCCAGCTGTTCTCAATAATTTCTCTGACATACCATCAGCTCCTGGAGCTTTTCCTTTTGGCATTTGTTCCATTGTTGATATCACTTCACTTTTCATTATCATGAATTCCCCAATAAATTCTCTCCTTTCAAATTCTCCTTCAATATTATTATCTTTCTTGTACAAATCCTCTATATACTCTTTCCATCTTTTTTTTACTGCTTCTTCTTCCATTAGACATTTACCTGAATTACTTTTTACAACTCCTAATTTAGGGATAAACTTCCATGTAACATCATTTACTTTTCTAAACAGATCTCTTGTTCTATCCATAATATTGCTTTCTTCAATTTCCTTGCACCTTTTGTTTAGATGTTTTTCTTTATCTTTCCTAGCCTGTCTTTGGAAATTTGGACTCAGTTGTCTAACCCTTTCTTTGTTTCTCTGAAGTTTCATTTGTCTTCTTTCCTCTGCTATTTCAATAGCTTCTTTTGACAACCATTTACAAACTTTCTTTCTTGTTGCTTTATTAAGAGTATTCTTTGCTACTTCTATGACTGTACATTTTATTTCTTCTAATTATCTTCCTGTCTTCTCCAGACTTTTTAATTTCTTACTGACTTCTACTTAAATTTAAATTCTTCATTTATAGGTGCTAAATCAAATCTGATATTGTCCTTTTGTTTCTTCTTCTTAACCCTTAATTTCAATTTAACTTCAGCTATTAATAATTCGTGATCTGTCCCACAGTCTGCACCAGGTAGCATTTTAACTGCTCAAATAGAACTCCTCCACCTACTGCTGGCAATAATATAATTATCTGATTTCTCTATTCTCAATTAGGTAGTATGAACATTATGCCTCTAAAAAAAATAATAATTATTGTCAGTGCTTTCTTTGTTAAAGTGACATGCATTCTTTGCCAGCAGAAAAAATTAAAACAACACATCATTCATATGCAACGCACCACCAATAATGAAGGTGCTGGTATACCGTCCCATTGCCTAATATTCCCCCCCCCCAATAGCACTGATTATTGTTATTACTATTATTATATGGATATCTCCTTGGAGAATCATCACAGGAGACCCTATATTGACACACTAGCCATTCACATAATACCTATCATATCTCCCCTTAAACCTATCAGCTTGTTTTTGGAACTTACAGACCAATTTATTCTCATGGGAAACATTCCACAGACCCGATAGAATCTTTGTCACTCACCTTTGAATCATCTGCACCACTTCATTATTTTGGGGCTGGGGATATACATATTATTATTATGTATAGGAGCATCCTCACAGAGTCCATAGACTCATCGTAGGAAGTTCACTAACATCAACATTAACCCATCGGTACCTGTCATATTTTGTTTTGAACACATTTACTGACAAAGCACTCACAACTGACTTTTGCAAACCATTCCATTCATTCACAACTCAAAATAAAAAATCTACTCCTCACATCCTTGCTATTCTGGGATGACTCTAGTTTTCCCCCACACTAGTCATGCTGAAAAATTTTCTCTGTATCATTCCTCTAAGCACTTAAGATTGTGCTAAGGAATTGACAGTGCCAGTAACCTGGTTGTTTACTGTTAGTGTTGTAACTGTAAAGAGAGAGTGAAAGGAGATCAGATAGTGCCATTGCTTAAGAGTGGTAGTAGAAGAGAGGCATTATTATAGACAATTTGTATTCCTTCTGTGATTATTAAAAGTTTGGACAAATTAGTAAGAGCTCATATACAGATGAGAGTAATATTGCTTATGGAGGTCAGCATAATGCAAGTTTACTGAATTTTGCTTAAGCATTTGACAGATTATAATAAGTTGATGTTTCAGTCACGATGTTTAATGGCCAGTGGATTGGATTAGAAAGATGTCTGATAAAGATGATGATGGTAGTGGCAGCCTTGCTGTAGTTGGTGGATTAAGTGGTGGAGACAGAGCTGTAGAGCAGGTGCCCTCCCTCGATGAGTCTTTAAGACTCCTTAAAGGTGTCATGAAATAATAATATATCAGAAAGGCATGTATGGGGGAAACAGAATTAAGAAGGAGGAAGGTTACAAGTTTACAAGTGGGCTTTTGCAGGGCTTCATACTGGGACCATTATTGATCCCAGTATGAAGTTACTGGGTAAGCCTTTTTGTTAATTTTGTCTGAATTTCAGGGAGATATTCAATTATTTGCATTTAATGTAAAGCTTGGGCAAGTAGTAAGTGCTGATGTTGTTGCTCTTCAGGAATTAAACTGGAAACATTAATGAATGAATAGGGATTTCAGTTTAATGCTGCTAAGTGTAAGGTTTTAAAATTTGTGATCCACAAATGGGAGGCCACATACTTTAAGGTGAAACTATACTGGAGAAGTTGGTGGATAGAAATTTGCAGGTCACTGGACAGAGGTGATGAAAATAACCCAGAGGAGTTCCACAATACTGAGAATGATGTTGATCAGCAGAGATAAAGGGTGGTGATTCCATTGTATAAAGCTCTGTTCATACTATGAAAGATATTGGTTGCGAGGACAGGCCGAAGACATATAATTTACAGAATTTTTTATATTACTATTATTATTATTATTACTATTATTACGGGAAACTCCAGGGAGTCATTAGACTCATCGAGGGAGGCCCCAAATCATATTCATCACAACTATTTGACATTCATACAGTATCTATCATACCTCGCCTTAAACTCATTCACTGTCACAGCATCCACCACAGACTCAGGGAGCGCATTCCACTCATTCACCACTCTAAAAGTAAAGAACCCAGCTCTAACACCTTTACTAACCACACTTTTGCCCAGTTTCCATGGATATTCCCTAGTCCTCCCACAACCAGCCCTGTTCTCAAAAATATCTTCTGAATTAATTTTATAGAAACCCTTCAGTAATATAGAAGAGAAAGGGATGATATGACTGCAATAGCATTTAAGCTGTTGAGTAGTATTTATAGAGGACATTATTTTTCATATTGTAGGACAAGCGACTCTCTCTCCACAAGAGTGGAGAGAGAATTGCTTGTTTCAGTTGAAACAATTGTTTCACATTGGGAGTGATTGATGCCTGAAATGCATTGCCCAAGACTGTACATAGCACTCCTCCACCATGAATGAATTTAATGAGTGTCACAGTAGACTTAATCATAACATAGATTCAAAGGAAAGAATTCCTCTGGCTTAGTAATATCAGCAGATCTAATGGTCTCCTAAGGTAAGTTCTTGAAGGACTTATGGAACTAAGAAGCAGACCTAGAATAACCTGGATAAACAATATAAAAATAGGACAAGTACTTTACATACAGAGATGAAAATCTAAGTATCAGTTAGGGACTGAGTGAAAGATTTCTGTGAGGAATATTTCCTGATGTGTAATCAAAGCTCCTATTGTAGGCTGTGGAAAAATAGACAGACTTTGTGTTGACTGAGGTAGATCTCTCATGGTGAATCTCATAACTCCATGAAGTCCTGAATAATAATTTCAATTAAACTATTTTAAAAAAAAGTATTTCTAAAAAAGCAGCAACCACATGAATGAAAGAAAAATATTAATGCCGACTTTTATAAAAAGAGATAAAAATAAGTCCAAATATATTTATAATTGATCCATAATCTGATACTTGAGTGAATTCCTACATCACTTAGATAAACCATATACATTCAATTAGAATATACAGTTGGTTATATTTTTGTTTTAATCTTTTACCTAAGCATAAGCAAACTAAGTTTGTGCGCAGCGTATCTTCATGACTGGACTACTTGTATATAGAGGCTGTTAATTTCACATAGATTTTTTTAATGTGGCTCCCACCCACAAAAGATGGATTTTTTAAGTTTCTATTTTATTTTATTTTATTATTTTTTTTTTTGCATTTTTTTAAAATTATTATTTTTCCATATTCTGGAAACCTTGCTGTGGAGACTAAATATGAAACTTAGTTAAGCCTCCAATAAGTGAAGCATTGGCTTCATACTGGATGAAGAAATTCATTTCCTCATCCAGTATCCTGACAATCACAAACATTTGTGCATACAGCAGGACTTGAATCTGCAATCTGCTAGTACAGTGGATGTGCCAATCACTTGGCCAACCAAGCCAGCATATTGTGGCACCATTTGTCGCAGTATCCCACAATGCAGCACAACTTTTCTCATAGGTGCTGTATAGTGCTATGCATCATGGGAAGAGTCACTATACAGACTGGTTTTAACCTCCGTTGAGGTCTCATTGGTGAGAACTAGAACCAGGGAAGATGGAGTTAAATCGATGTAGAAATCATATATTTTTCATATGCGAGTAATAAAATGATGTATCAACATATTATTAAAATCCTCTGGATTAAAAATAGTTGCAGAAAGTTTTCCCTCTAGGTTATAGAGTAAATTATAATAGACAATGCATTCTTGTTTTAATTTGGAAGAACAGCAGAACATTGCACCCTTCAATTCTCATCATGACGAGAGAACTCTTTATATGGATTTTATCAGTTGAAGTGAGTTAGCGTATCTCATACAGAGAGAGAGAGCAGGATTTTTTTCTCCTGGAAACTGGTTTTCATACCACATACAGGCAAATTAGCCATTAGAACACATGTAATTTACAAACAAAAATACTGTGGCTGGTGGTGGATAATAGATGGCTTTGATGGTATTAGTGTCTTGTGTTGTAAATGGAGAAGTTTAGTTTAAGTATTAGGGAAGATGGCGAGATGTATGCAGTAGAGTAGAGTGTCCTCCTGTATTGAGTCCTTGGAAGCATCACATTGTAATGATAATAACAATAATCCTTTACTCAAGCATCAGCAAACAGACTTTGTGTTTGGGGGGTTTCTTCACAACTGGACTCCTATATAGAGGCTATTCACTGCACATTGAATCTTCTTGGGTCTTGCTCCCACTGATGAGCCCTCAGTGATAGTCAAAAGCAGTCAGATAATGTCCCTTCCTATTATATAGCAGTTATGCACATCTGAAAATAACTGTTTGTGTATTATAGGACACTGAGCAGTCAATGTGAATATACTTACAAATATGCAAGTTTTGTTTGCTTATGCTTTTGGTAAAGAATTACTTGCGAATATAAGAAATACTTTCTTGTCTATTATAATTGACTTTGTATCCAAGTAGAAAAACTTTGAATGAACATTGAAAAATTGAACTGTGAAAAAATATTGAAATAGTCTAAAAGGTTTGATTTTAGTATTAAAAAAAAAAGGCTATTAAAAGATAGACTATCCAGTTTTGTTTTATAGCCAAATGTCAAAATGATGCATGCTGTTGAAACTTTAAAAGATTTGGAAGGGACTGAGAGCCGAGCCTAAGAAAAAACTTTTTGACACAGGATTCTGTAGTACCGAGAAGTTATTTGCCCTCATAAAGTTTTCTGCATGGTCTGTCACAAGAACTAGCTATCGCACTAGTGCAGTCTTAATCAGAAGCTCCAATAAGAGGCAAATATATGGGTTCCTGGGATTTGTCATACCAAGCATTACCATACTAAGGCAAGTAGCAAAGTTGTATTCTCATAAGTCCGTGATTGTTTCTGAAACTTTTAAAGTTTCAACAGAAAACATTATTTTACAATTTGGCTATAAAGCAATATTTGTGAAACAAAATATTGCTTTATAATAATATTATCAAAATATTATTTATGAAACAATTTTATTTTTTTTAAATAAATTATAAATGAACAAAAGTCGTGTTTGTTTTCTATAATCTTGAACATTAGTAATACACAAACAACGGAGACAAATGCATTGTCTACTTTTTTTATGATAATTGTTTCATTTTTTTTTTTTACTTCCTTTCATAATTTTCCCTTGAGAAAGGAAGTTTCTCTAAGTATCTGAAGAAACAGAGATTTTCCTTAATAGTACTTTTCTGCTCTGTTATAACAGATTTAAAAAAAAAAATGGGGATGAGGAAGAAACATTAACATATTCAGTTGTTGACCTATTAAAAGAAAAGCTGACCACTTGGTTTTCAGAAATTTATATTTATTTATAAAGGTGTGTGTGTGTGTGTGTGTGTGATTAGTCCTTCAGTAAAATTTTAGTTCTAAAACACAAATCTTGTAGTAATCAGGTTGGGAGGGGATTAGCATTTAGCAATAACTAATCCTTATAACTTTAGCTGTATCAGCTCTTTAAATAAAAATAAAATTAAAAAAAACCCCAAAAAACATTCTAAGTACTATTTTTTGGTAAATAAAGTTTTAATCCAACTTATTATTGCTGCAAAAGTATGTTTATGTTCGGTAAATTGCCAACAATTTAATAGTCAATTTACACAGACAGAGAAATTTCTGACTTTAGTATTTGATAATAATAATAATAATAATAGTTGTGTAAATCCACTGCTGTTGAAAGGAAAGGGGTCTCTCTTTCTCTCTGTAGAACAAACTGTACTCCAGTGGATGTATTTCATGTCTACTTATCCCTTTTGCTATGAAGATGACCCTCATACAGTTATCTAATAACTTATTAGTAACAAGCACCTCCATAGTGCAACTGAAAGAACAATGGGACATTGTGCCCATTGATTTGTTGTGATGAGGGATCTTTATGTGGGTTTTTTTCCAGTGGAAGTTGAGTTAGCCTATCTCATAAGGTAGCAGGATTTTTTTCTCCCTGAAACTCAGGTTTTTTATCCCACATACAAGAAAATTGACCATTACAACACATGTAAATTATTGACAAAAAAATACTGTTGGTGATCAGTAGATAGCAGTGCATGCTATCATAGTAGTGTCATTGTGTGTAGTTTAGGATTAAGAGAGGAGACAGTGAGTTGCACGTGGCTGGGGTATGTGCCCTCCCACGATGAGTCTTTGGACTCTAAGGTATCACACACACACACACACACACACACTGCTTAGAAGTCAACGGACACCATAGTGTGAGGAACAGCCATGGTTCCCACCTCAACAAGATGTAGAACCTCCTTTATTCACTGTGATGAATGCAACAATCATACAGGGTATATTTTCCACAAGCATACGATAGCAATCAATGGAATTTTGGACCATTCTTCCTTAGACATGTAACAAGGTTCTGGATTTTGTGGAATGGATGTCCCTTGACCTTGCCAGACACTCTAGTTCATACTACAAATATTCATCAGGATTGAGACATCACCAAACTTGACTGACTCTGTGAAGGCCAGTCAAGTTTGATGTTCATGTCCACAAACCACACAGTTACAGCAGCAATCTTGTGACATGGTGCATTTTCTTGCTGAAAGAGACAATGGTCAGTTCCATAGAAATGTCACAAAGAAGGATGCATTGCATTGTCTAGAATGTTCAGATACCTCTCGGAATTCAATGTTTGTGGCACCACAAACCAAACAGAGGTCCGAGGCCACACCAGGATAAACAGGACCATAACACTGCCCCCCCCTCCAAATTTCATAGTTCGGGTTACGTACTCTGTAAGAGACATTCACTGGGCATATGCCACACCCATCCATCTGCTCAGTAGGTCTAGCATGATTTGTTGCTCCATAACATAGCTTTCCATGCTTCCCACATCCCTCTGTACAACTACACATTCAGAACTCTGCAATCCTCGTGTTAGCTGACAAATGGCAGGTTTTTTGCATTTTATCGTTTGTAGCACCCTATGGTCACGTTTGGTGAGTATAGTGGGTAGCACCTGCAGTTGACTCCCTACACTTCCATCTCAGTATGATATCCCATTGTTGACCTGGTATGGCCCAATTTGTCATTAATTTGTTGAACAGATAAGCCTGCAACATGGCATCCTATCACAATGCCTCTTTCAACCTGTCAGACAGTATGGGTGGCGCCAGTGAATAGTCGACGTTAAATTTGTGCTCCCGCATTTTATCGTAACTGCAAGTGTTTTTTGTACAAAATAAGCAGCAAACGGAAAAGTAACAGAAGGTACTAAGTAGCTGACTACTACAGTACAACTCGTAAGTACCCCATAGTCCATTAAATCTGCTATATTTTACAACTAAAAAACAGCCACGTGAAAGCGCTATGCCTATCGTCTGAAATAAAGATGGTGGCAAAAAATGCCAACAACGGAAGACTACCTCGAGTCCCATCAGCATAGCGTTGCTGATCAACAACAACAAACCGAATGACATTAAGAAGTGCTGCAGCTGTGAAACAGAAGTCAAAGAAGGGAAAATAGGTATATTTTGCAATTTCTGCTACAGCTGGATATATATTTCTTGCACAAAAATAAATGAATCAGCGCACAAGCTTTTCACCGATCTAAACCAGTCCTACTTCTGTACAATGTGCCTCCCTTCCGTAAAACAGATACTAAACCTAGGCGAAAGAGTCGCAAACCTCGAGCAGCAGCTTAATATTGTGATTGATACCGTTTCCTCCAAAATCGGAAAGTTGGAAACTATGCTCAAGACGCTCAACTATCAGCGCCTGACTGCAAGTGCGCCCGGTCCTGCTAACGAACTTTATGAACTAATCACATCATTGGTACATGAGTTGCTTGAGGCCAAAAATAGGAAACTCGATGCTGTTATCCTGAACTTTCTGACAGAAAACGGTAAATCCCTAAAAGAAGACATCGGCAAACTTGCAGAAGAATGCAATTTTGATCCCAGAAATATCGTCAAATGCCATCGTATCAGACCCATAAACAAAAGAAAGGACAGAACAAACTATCCATGTCTCGTGAAAGTGACCTGCGACTCACCAATAAACACAACCAAACTTATAACAGCGATAAACAACAAGCTAAAGGACACTTGCCCCCAGTCGCTCATACATGCTCGACCTGATTTAACCTTTGCCCAGAGAGAACAAAGACACCAACTCCGAAAATAACTAGAGGAAAAATGCCAGAATGGAGACAACAGTTGGGTAATAGACTATAAACAATCCATACTAGCACAAAAACCAAGTGACGCCAGTAGCCACGAAGAACACCAGCATGCAGGCACTGCATAGGAAATGTGCAGGACCCTTGGGGTAAAATCCATGCCTTACAGAACCTTGCATATCCACTTCACCAACATCCGTGGACTCAACTGTAACCTCAACAGCATCCACTACCACCTGCAGTCCACCAAACCCCACCTACTCTTTTTAACTGAAACTCAAATCTCTTCCCCCCCCAGCACTATCCATCTCAACCTTCCTAACTATACACTATTTAACTTCTTTCGACCCAAGGGTGGTGTATGTGCATATATATCCGCCTCTCACATACCCTGCCAGAGAACAACTAGCTTGGAATCGCCCAACTTCGACCTTCTTTGGCTGAAGATATCCTTCTCCCCACTCAGTCAAATTCATCTGCTGTCTCTATCGCTCTCCTAACACTACCAATCACTCAGAGCTCTTTCATTTCCTCTCCCTAAAAGTTGATTTTCTCCAGTCCCACTCCCCAAACAGCAAAATCATCCTCCTGGGTGATTTCGACTTCCATAACACCAATTGGCTTTCCTCTTCCAGTCATACAGATCCTGCAGGCAGAGATGCTGAAACATTTGCAGTCACTAATCACCTCACGCAACTTGTTCAAAAACCAACCAGAATACCAGATAACCCAAACCACTCCCCAAATACGCTAGATCTCTTCCTTACTAATGACCCCCCCCCCCAAATATGAAGTGAATTTGGTAAGTCCCCTGGGTAATTCTGACCACATTTTAGTGCTTATCTCTTCCCCCATGCAACAACACATACAAAATTACTCCCACACATGAGCAGTTTGGCATTATAATAGTGCCAAATGGGACAGTCTCCGAGACTACTATGCTTCATTCCCATGGTTAGACTATTGTTTCACGTCTTCCAGTCCAGACATATGCACCGAATGCATCACCAAAGTGATCCTCGCTGGCATGAAAACATATATTCTCCACACTATTCAGACCTACCGTCCCCTAACTAAACACTGGTTCTCCAAAAAATGTGTCAAGGCAGTACAAATGAAAAATCAGATATATACCACAACTGGCTCAAATCAAGAACCCCATCCTCCTTCAATGCCTACGCTGAAGCCCAAAACAAATGCAAGAAAACTATCAATAATGAAGGTTTATTTTCTTGATCATATGAATTAGTAAATTAACATTTGGTTTACAGATCAAGTATTGATAAAATTTATTAACTCTACCAACTAGTTTCGCCATACTTTAACTGTTGGCATCTTCAGGGCACTGACATATAGGCTTAAAACAATCTCACAATTATGAGTAACCGTAAAACTGACAAGAATAATTACAAATAAAATAGCATCGAATGTGAGTGAAATATGTATCACGTGTACAAGGTTAGCTAGCTGTTGCTAAAGAACTTCCTGTAGTTTGTGTTGAAGTTCATTTCTTGTATTTTTAGAGATGTAATTAGGGTTTTCCATATCTCTGGGAGTATAAAACCTTGATTTCTGTTAAGGTTAACAGTAGAACGAGCGACTGTGGCTGCTTCTTCATGCTTCACTCACGTTAAATGCTATTTTATTTGAAATTATTCTTATCAGTTTTACAGTTACTCATAATTGTGAGATTGTTTTAAGCCTATATGTCAGTGCTCTGAAGATGCCAACAGTTAAAGTGTGGCGAAACTAGTTGGTAAGTTAATAAATTTTATCAATACTTGATCTGTAAACAAATATTAATTTACTAAAACTATCAATACTTCCAAAACACATTTTGAATGGGCAAAAAGCAGGAAGCTTGCAGCCTGTCCAAACAGAAGTCGTGCCTTTTGGTCCCTTTGCCAAGGCAATTGGCCATAACTTTTGCCCTACACTATTCACACCTCTGTCATACCCAGACGGCTCATTTGCAACATCACCCATAGAAAAAGCTATCCTCCTGGCATCACACTTTGCCTCCAATTCACACATGACAATGGCAAATGCCCTCCAGTCATTCCAACTGCCCAACATACAATGCCCCCTATATCCTTTTGCCAAAAAGACATCACAAACCTGCTGTCTAAATTAAACACAAAAAAGTCTCCTGGCTCAGATGGAATTCCTCCAATTATTCTGAAGGTCTGTGCATCTGAACTAACTTCTATCCTTTGTCACCTGTACACACTCTCTTACTCCACTAGTATATATCTCAAAACATGGAAACTGGCCTATATTCAACCCATTTCCTGAAAAGGGTGGATGAATCACTGCCATCTAATTACCACACTATCTCGCTCACTTCAGTCCTATCTAAAGTAATGGAGAAAATCATCGACTCTCAAATCCTAATCTACCTTGAAGGTACCCGGCTATTAAGCAACCACCAGTATGGATTCCGCCAAAGCCGTTCAACAGGAGATCTACTCTCATACATCACTCATCACTGGACAAGTGCTATGGAGAAATTCGGCGAATCCCAAGTAGTTGCACTTGATATCTTCAAAGCCTTTGACCGAGTTTGGCACAAAGGCTTACTAAGCAAACTCTCATCATTTGGACTGCCTCAGGACTTCTGCAGATGGATTACCAGCTTCCTGTCCGGATGCACACTGTGTGATGGTAGACAGTTCCCTATCCTCTCACCATCCAACTAATGCCAGGGTCCCTCAAGGCTCAGTTCTCTCACCGACCCTGTTCCTTCTATATATCAATGACCTACTTCAGTTGACCTCTAACCCAATACACAGTTTTGCAGATGACAGCACACTACATTCCTCCCTTTCATTTGACGAACCCTACCCTACACAACTCACTTCAACCCACAGAACATCAACCACCACTGCCTTTAATTTCGACCTCCAAGCCATCCTCCGATGGGGCTCAGACAACCTTGTCAACTTCAACGCTAGTAAAACCCAGTTCTGTCTTATTTCTCACAAAAATGAACCATTTTCAGCATTGTTTTCGATAACACTCAAATTCACAGACAAGACGAAATTACCTTGACATCAAGCCTCTCCTGGCATAAACACATCACAACCATTACATCCTCAGCTTCCAAAAAACTAGGTTTTCTCTTTCGTTCAAGATGCTATTTCACCTCTAAATAGCTGTTAACACTATACAAGTCACAAATCTGCCCAGCTCTCGAATACTGCTCTCACATCTGGAGTGGGGCTCCAAAAAGCTCCCTCAAAATTGTGATTCAATACAGAGGAGAGTAATTAGACTAATAATGACCCATCCCTCACCAACTCGCTCCCCCCACTTTCACAGAGATGCTTGGTCTCTGCAATCTGTATATTCTATAAATACTTTCATGGGAAAGGTTCATCTGAAACAGCATCAATAATTCTCCCACCGTGTACCAAGCCCATTGGAACACGTACAGCTGTGCCCAACATCCTTTTATAGCACACCTCGAAACCCATAGAACAAGTTTCTTCTCCTCCTCGTTCATCCCTGCTACTGCAGTACTGTGGAACAGTCTCCCCCCTGGCATATTTCCCAAGGAATACAATATACAGCCATTCAAATCAAATGTAAACAAGTTTCTTCTTTCACAACCTGTATAGGTTGACCAGCCAACCTCCTGTATATGGGCCCAACATTAAAAAAAAAAAAAAAAAAAAAAAAAAACTGTCCGTTCCCTTGCAGTCATTTTACCTGGATGCAGTTCCACCACATTCCTCCAATTTATACAGGCTACAAACACATGACTCGTTACATGGCACAATAACCTTGCCCATGATGATGTTTGTTGACTTCTTTCCAAAGAAGTGTATATCACTGTTATTATTATTATTATTTTTTGTTCTCTTTTCACATGATGTTAATTTCATGTTTCATTTGATCACCAAAGCTCAGGATCATCATCCTCATTATTATTATTATTATTAACATCTGATATGGAGTCAGAGTCTCGTGAGGGGTACACACTATCGCACACAGGTCTCATCCAACCGTGCCTAAAACTGATTCAAACATATCTACATTCCTAACACACTCAGGTGATGCATTCCATTCACCAACCACTCTCCATGTAAAGAATCTGCTCCTCACTCTGCTCACACCTTCCTTATACAGTTTCCAACAATGGCCTCTTGTTCTATCCCCTCTCTCAGTCTATGAAAAATCTCTTCCATGTCAGCCTGATAACAACCCCTGACTATCTTATGTCTCAATCACATTCCACACCTCCTCCTCCTACTCACAAGGCTTTGCAATTTACATTCTCTCAATCTGTCCTTGTACTCCACATTCCAAAGACCACTGACCACCTTTGTGAATCTTCTCTGGACTTTTTCTAACATATCCTTGTTGTCATGAAAATCCAGTGATCAAATCTGTGCACAATAATCCATTTCAGGCCTGATCTGCTCCTAAATAAAGAGGTTATGATGCTGCTGTATAAAGCAGCATCATAACCTCTTTATTTCTGCATGTCGGGTCCTCCTCATCATTGCCATTATCCAATGTGATGTCTTCACTACTTGCACAATGTGATCCCTGAATTTCAATCCTTGTCCACCACCACCACCACTCCCAGATCTCGCATCTCCTCTGACTCCTTTAAAGTTTTCCCATCAAATATGTATGTTGCATCCCATCATTACTGACCAAATTTCAAAACCTTACACTTGGCAACATTGAACTGACAGTTCCAATTACTGTATTTGCCGGCATATAAGATGCACACCCTTTTTTGTACACATTTTTTAGGAAAAAAACTTTATCACTGAATATTAGCATGAATTTACAGTATTTCAAATATAAAGTAATATGTAGTTATACTTTCAACAAATACCTAATTTAACTAGGAAATAGTACCCACCTTTTAATCTTCTTCGTCAAAACCCAGAAATTCAACTACAGGACTAAATGAAGAGACACTTGAAACCGCTTCTAAATCAGAATCTGATTCCTCATACAACATATTGTCCTCTGTACCATTCAGTGCATTACTAATGCCACACTTCTTAAATGATTTAACCATTGTCTCAGTTTTCACAGCATCCCATGAAGCTTTGGCCCACTCACAAACTTGCGAAATGCTAGGCTTCTTCCTGATGGCATGACCTCAAAATCTGAAGACTGCATCCAGCTGTTCCACTTCACATTCATAAATCCCGTAAACATTTAATACAGACATCTAAAATCCCTTTAGATGTCTGTATTAAATGTTTATTAATACAGACATCTAAAGGTTGAAGCTGCCTAGACCTCCTGGAATTACAGCTAACTGAGTTTTTAACATCTTCTGTTCTGTGAGAATGAAACTGATCCCATACTAACAGGGTAGGCTTCTTCAACAGTCCTACAGGGCACCTAGACCAAATCTTATCTATCCATAACATTATTCCTCCTCCATCCATCCAGCCTTTTGCATGAACATGTACAAACTCTCCTTTAAGCAGTTTTTTCCTTTGGTTAGTGTCTTCCTTTTAAAAATCAATAGTGGTGGCAATTTTGTCCCATCGGCACAGCAGGATAAAACAACTGTGTAGCGAGTTTTTTCGTGCCCAGAAGTTTTAACAGTAACACTTTTTGTACTCTTGGAATCTATGGTTTTGTTTGAGGACCCATCAAAAGTCAGCAGAACCTCGTCCATGTTTCCTATTTGCGCAAGTTCAACAAAATTTTCTCGTTTCTTTGCGATAATGACGAATCGATGAAATTCAATTTATAGACACTGAAAGTCCCACTTTTTTGTGGTCTAAAATCCAAGTATTCAGTTCTGCTTCAAGTTCTGGCCATTTTGCAGTTCCACTTTGTAGGTTATATATATTGTGAGTTGCTTTTTTTAGATCCTCTTCCTGATTACGTCACATTCTTATCATTTTCTCAGTTGGGGGTAGCCCAAAATGCCTCTCTGCAGTCCTGTTTCCATGTTCTTTAGCTTACACAATCACACGTAGCTTGTATGCAATATTGTAGCAACGCCGACGTTTTTCGGCCATAATTTGCAAGAAATTTAGAGAAAATTTCAGTAGAAATTTATCACCGCGACAGCAATTGGAAAGTTTAAATGAACAGGAACACAGCTGTGATCTTCTATAACAGTGCATGGGAATCCACTGAACTCTACGTAACTCAAATGCTCTCACACACTGCAAGGAAGCAAGAAAGAAATCGCATTACTCAGAACAGAGAAAATTTCCAGAAATGAAAGTAATAAAAAACTGAATATCGGCATATAAGATGCACCCTGTTTTTCAGACCTATCTTTGAAAAAAAAAAAAAAGTGCGTCTTATATGCCGGCAAATACAGTACCTGCCATTCATGCAATCTTATTCAAGTCCTTCTGTAAGGCCATAAAATCTTCTTGACTCTGCATTGCTCTCCCCAATTTTGAATCATCGCAAACAGCTGCATATCACTAGTTAAACCTATCCCAATATCATTTGTATACAAATTGAACAACAATTGTTCCAAAACTGTACTCTCAGCACAGACAGGTCTGTTATCCACTCCCATCCATTTCAATTTATTTAACCGTTTGTCATGTAGCAGTCCGTCAAATGTTTTTGAAAATTCTAAGTATGCCACTGTATATGCATCTCCTTTGTCCAAGGCATTTGTCACCTTGTTGTAGTACATAAGTAAGTTAGCAAAACATGATCTCCCTTTAACAAACCTGTGCTGATAACTACAAAGAATACTGCTGTTATCAACCCATTTCTGTATCCTACTTCTCACCAACCTCTAGTACCTTCACAACTCCAGATATACAGATTGACCTATAGTTTGTACTTTTGTAATGCAATTTGTATTATTATCTCATACGGTTTGGACTAAGATTTAGGGAGCAGAGAAAATTGACAGATATATATATATATATATATATATATATATATATATATTAATCTTTTTTACCATTTCTTATTTTATTAATATAATTTATTATAATTTATAATTGAAAACAAATGAGAATCATTTTATAAATGATTAGTGCCTCCTATACCACATTTATATCATGGAACATGTTACCCTTTGATTGGGAAAGAATGAGTTCAATTCTTGTCATCTTTGTGGATTCCTTTCAGTTGAAGGTGAGTTATCTAATCTCCTTTTGAAAGCAGTGTTTATTATTATTATATAACATCTTCAAAGAGTAGATATATTAGTTGCTCTAATATTAGTTATGTGACACCACCACCAAGTCCCTGTACTCATCATGGAAAAATTGGGATTTTCATCCCACATACAGGAAAAATTGGCTACAGAACACATGGAGTTAACAGACAGAAGTACTATTAGTGAGCAGTAGATAGCATAGTGTAGAGCATTGTTCATCCACTCATGAACATATAAGAAATTAATAATGCTAATTGGTATACTTAAAATATTTTTAAGTATAAAAATTTAATATACCATAATATTTCTCTTACTCTGATTGATAAACAAATAAAAATAAATAAATAAATGATAAAACAAGAATGAAAGGTATAGTATGTTGTCTCAGTGGTACACATCTTGTTGACATATGTACCCTTGAAACGTAGTAGCATTTTTGCTTCTAAGTTGTGAAGAAAAAAGAATCAAGTTCCTTATGCTTTCAAATTGGTCCATTCAGCCAAGGGAGTTAATTCCCAATTGAAAATATGAGTCTTTTAGGATTCCTGGGGATTCAGTGTGGAGCTGATTACCCCACCCTGGAAAAAATACCTGTTCATGAAATCTGAGGAAACAGTGGTCAGATGAACTTAAAGATGAAATTTATTTATTTTGTATCCAAACACAAGTGGGACAGTAGTAGATATTGGTACAACATTATTTACAACAAATTAGGATACATTACAAATGAGAACAACTTAAATTTGGTAGGTGAATTATATAGGGAATCATAAGTAAAATATGAAGAAAAAAGAAACTATACATAAGTTGTATATAATAAATATGATCAGATGTTCCTCCAGTATCTTTTGCAATTAACTGCTCTTTCTGTGCAGAATATAAGCTCCTCTTTTGTGCAAGGTTGAAGAAGGGGACAAGAAAGAAGGTATTCCGTGGACTGGGTTGTCCACATTCACAATTATCTGGTCCAGTGAGGTAGTCCCATTTGATGAGGTTTTGTTTGCAGTATCCTGTTGTTCAAAGTCTGTTGAGGCTTTTCCAAGTATTCCAGTCCAAGTGGGTAACACGTGGAAGATGTTTCATCTTTGTTCAGTTTCATCTGAACAAAGATGAAATGGTGATCAAACAAAGATGAAATTTTTTCTTTCCTAACCTGTAATAACCTTAAGAATGTTTTGCAGAAGTTTTATATATATATATATATATATATATATATATATATATATATATATACACAAGTTATGCATGACTGTTATACATTAAATGAGATAGACAGGGAAGGGGATTATACAGAAGGAGAACAACAACATATTTTATAGCTGCCAAAAGAAAGATCATATATTTCATAATTCATAGTAAACAAGAGAATAAAACATATCATAGACTTTAAAGCAAAATCACCTACAATGTGTAGATTGTGAATGAGAGGACAGTTCAGTTACAGCATTATCTTTGCACATACTCCAGCTGAAGAATAATGTTGAAAAAGACTGTTTCATTTAGATAAAATCTATGGGAAGTGCTAAAGGAAGTATATTGAAATTATTATAGATGTTTTGAATGCCAAGCTAGGCAAAGAGGATACATGAAGGCCAACTCTTGAATAACAGCTTGCATGCTGAGTCCAATAACAGTGGCACCAGATGATCAGCTTTGCTTCTTTCTTGAAATATTGTTATTAGTAGTACAAGGTTTAATCTTAAAGGCACTTATAAAAGGACCTGGAAATCTGACATAAACCTTCAATCAAATTGATCATCACCTCATAATAGATGTACGTCCCTTGTCCAATTTGATGGATGGTTAGTGTTCTATAGAGCAGCAAATATTGATTCCGACCACCACTTAGTTATATCAAAGTCTGATATTAAGATTGTTTATGGAAGTTTGGGGAAGCTATTAGGGACATTATAATGATGATAACAGATATAGTCCTAGTCATTGCTTTGATGCAGAATATGAACACGTGACTGTAGCATGTGATTCCATCACAGTGGAGATGGGGCCTAGGAGTAGAGCTCTCATAATACTCACATATAAAAAGGGAAATAAAACTGAATACGAGAATCACAGAGGTATTTCCTATTTCGCTACTGGGTGTTCCAGGCAAGATTTATTCAAGTATACTTGAGAAACAGTTGGAAGGATTGTGGAAGGGAAGCTTGGTGAAGAACAAGCTGGATTCAGGCCAAATAGAGGCTGTCAGGATCAGATTTTCACTTTACAACAAATAGTTGAGAAATCATGGGAATATAACAAAGCTCTGTATTTAAGTTTTGTAAATCTGGAAAAGACATATGACAAGGTGCTAAGAGAGAGAGAAGCTATACAAACCACTACGGTTGTGTGGTGTCAGTGGAACATTATATTAAGCAATACTTAGTCTTTGTTTGAGTTGTAAGTCAGCAGTTAGAATTGAAGGAAGTACAGGAAGATGGTTTAATATTAAATCTGGTGTCAGACAAGGATGTACATTATCTCCTCTGTTATTCATTATCTATATGGATCACATTATAAAGGAAAGTGGTGGTATTAAACCTGATGTCAAAATTGGAGATGTTAATCTCAGCTCTTTACTTTATCCAGATGATGTTATACTTCTAAATAAATCTGCTACAAGTCCGCAAGATTCCCTGACTAAATTGAATAATAACTGTTGTAATAAATATGGTATGAAGGTCAGCAATAACAAGACAAAGACAACGAAAATTGGAAGAAACATTGAAAATATCAATTGCATTGTGAATGGAGAACCTATAGAACAAGTAAAACATTTCAGCTACTCAGGCACGATAAAGCTGGTATGGTAGGAAGTCAACTGAATAAATTTATATGGAATAAGAGAAAAATTAGTCAAAACACTAAATTAGCTGTATACAAGACAGTGTTCAAACCAATTTTAACTTATGGATCTGAGAGCTGGGTAGAAATAAAACACTTCACCAAAGACTAGAGACCGCAGATATGAGAGTCGTGAGAAAGCTTAGGGGTGTGAACAGATAGCATCAATGGCAATATCATATTAAAAATGAGGATATTAGGAAAGAACCTGACATTGTTAGCAGAGCTAATCTCAGGTGGTATGGTCACTTAAGCAGAATGAGAGAGAGGAAAGATTAGCAAAACAAGTGTTCTCTGCCAGGTTGGCAGGAAAACGACCCAGAGGAAGACCAATATATAGGTGGATTGATACAGTAAAAAGTCCCTTATAAGATGGAAATATAAGATCTGATAATGTTGAAGTCTTGATAGGTAACAGATTGATTTGGAGGAAAATTGTAGATTGGAAGTTATTAATGATGTAAGTTTCATGTAGTACTATCATATCTTGTACACCCCTTGAGGGTGCATGCCAGGAATTTGATGATGATGATGACCCCCCCCCCCCCCCAAAAAAAAAAGTCTAAACAACCCAGAAAATTACAGAGAAATCACACTGAAAATCTATAACAAGATGCTTCTAAACCAAATTGACCCATATGTAACACCTCTTGTATTCAAAAATCAAACAGGTTTCTTGAAAAACAGCGCTGTTGAACAAATCCAATGCATTAGAAGGTCGCTAGAAGGAGCAAGTGACAAAAATTGTTTAAAATCATGAACTTCATAAATTTCTTAGAAGCTTTCGATTCAATCAATAAATAAAGGATATTCAAGATTCTCGATTATTATGACATACATAGCCTTGAAAATAATCAAAGCAATAGTATTACTTGTACAAGAATTATAATTTAAGAGTAATGGTTAATGAACACTGACAGCTTTCCTATTTCCCCTGGAATTCTTTGGAGATATTTTAGCATCGTATTTTTTTCAGTTAAGTTTTGGTTTTGAGACCACATGTTTCTTAACATGTAACAGTTTTAATAAAACTAACAATATAACCCAACAAGTTTCTTAAGTCATTGGACTTATGTAAAAAAAAAAAAAAAAAATTAATTACCCATAGCAGATGTCATCAGAACTTTGCAATTAGTACATACAAAAGAAATAACCATAAAACCATTACTCATTGATCTACACATGTTGGAAAACAGTGCTAGTTGTTGCTGTCACATTCTGTACCATGAGAATTTTCGATGTATGATTAAGATTTGGTTTTGTTACATTGTGTGGGGATTTGAAGCATTTCTGAGGTGAACTTTCTTTACAAGAAAGTTTAAAGAAGCCTCAGAAATGCCATATATTGATCATGATTGTTTTCCAAAAATGTTCAAAGAAGCCTTAGAAATGCTTCAGATCCCCACGCAACGTAGCAAAAACCAAGACTTAATTCTGCACCAGGTTTGGTCTGCTTTCATCAAAAATCAAACAACCGCAGACCTTGGATATGACACTGCAACAGCCAGCATTGTTCCAACACGTATAGAGCAATTAATGCAATGGTTTTCTGGTCACTTGTTTGAATGTACTAATTGTGACATTTTGATAACATCTACTCTTTGTAGTTAATTTTTCTAGTCTTTTTTTTTTAGTATAAATTTTGGTACCCTGATGATGTAAATCTGATGACTTATGAAATTTGTTGGGTTATATTGTTTATTTTATCACAACTCTTATATGTTAAGAAAGATGTGGTCTCAATACAGAAGATTAACTGTAGAGCTGCTAAACCACAGAAACATTCAGACTCACAGGAAATGGATACGGAATAACTCTCAAAGATTTGGGAAGACAAACCCTCATAACCATTCTCTGCTTTGCTGGTGATGTTGTGCTGATTGACTCTAACATTCAAACTGCTCAAAACGACTCACATAATTTATGTAAAAATACAGCACTGATTGGGTTGGTAGTCAACAGCAGTAAGACTAAAGTACTAACAAACGGAATGAAAGGAAGTATTAGGCTAAATGACCACATTCTTGAAGAAGTAAATGATTTCTTTTCTATTATGGTTTTGTCTAGATTTTGAATATTTGTGATGGATACTCCTGACATTCCAAGAAGCAACATTCCAGATATTCTTTCAAGTTCAAGAGTACCCAAAAAAAATACTCTGATACCACCCAGTTAGAGAATATAGAATTCATGGTTGAACAAGGAAAAGATAGAAAGAGACCAGAAGAGGCCACTGGGCCTAAATATTGAAAGTATGATGATTTTCATTATCTTGTTTCCTGCATCAATACTCTGACATAGTGAAAAGAAAGTACAAAGTTCTTCAATTCCATAAAAGTCTAGCTAATATCTGGAAATTTAATCTTATCACCACAAATACCAAAATTCTTCTGTAAAAAACCCAGTCAGGCCATATTTGCATATTGTGTCCATGGAACATCGTTACTCAGTGACCAGTTAATATCATTAATAGCTTTGGGACAATATGCCTTCGAACAAATACTAGGATACATATAGCAAGATTACATTCCTAATACTGTCATTCTTGAAGAAAGCCAGCAAAAGATCTCTATTAGAAACAACTCAAAAGTCAGTTGATGTTGTTGAGACACCAACTAAGACATCCACCTTCACCTATGGTAGTGTTCTTGCTCTTTGCAGGCCTAGCTGGCTTGTAAATAAGCTAATAAGCACACAGGAAGACCAAGAAAACAGTTTTGGCGATACATAAGCAAACTTTTTTTTTTTTTTTTTTTTTTTTGAAGATGAGGTTCATGAACCATTTGGCACGAAATGGAGCAACTTGACTCACTTTCATTTAACAGACTATCTCCATGAGTTTGTGTTATATAAATATTTCTATATGCATTTCCCTATTCATACATGAATAAGTGATGGTGATGATGTATTTTCATTCCTTAAAAGGAATAAGCAGGTCTGTTTTAGCCTTATCTTTTAAGAAATTGATAGACAGTCTCTCTCTCTCTCTCTCTCCATCTTTTATAATTGTGATAGTTCTGTGTATTTTTGTGGCATGCTAGATGGAAGACAATGTTCTAATCCTAACTGTTATTTATTCTGACTGTAGAACTCATTGTTCTACAGTCAGATTTTCTAATTGCAGGATTGCCAAGATTTCTCCTGGGAGAAAAAGTCCCATGTTACTGTGGCAAAGATTTGACTAACTCTGGAATTGGGTTAAGAAAAGCTTAAAATAAAGTTCCTCTAGTTGGTGAAAAGAATCAATCATTGTATTTCAATAGACCTAGTATTATGGAAGTTACCATGAGGCTATACAAGCACCTTTTTTAATTATTTTCAAATTACTTATATTGAAGTAATATTTAGTTGTTTCACTATAAAATATAAATTCATCCATTTGGCTAAATTCATAGCCAAACACTGCAAGTTAAGTTTAAAAATTTATTAGAGAGCTTAGTGGTATTTGGCTATGAAAGAATAATGGATTTTAATGTCCTTTTATTATAATAGCCTTGCAACATCAAATTGAAGCCTTCTAGCCATAGTTCCAGTTACCATCAACAATTAAAAGTTGATAGCAAGTGTTCTATGAAAAGTGGAATTGGAATGATCGTCATGTTAGTCTGTTAGAGTTACAGATTGAGCATGACTTGCATGGAGAACCACACGTGAGCATGATTTATTCTAATTCATAATTGAATAGGAAAAGCATTCAGATAGTTGAAATGTGAATTTAAAAAAACAAAAACAGCTGGTAGTTTTATAATGGGGTGTGTGTGTGTGTGTGTGTGTGTGTGTGTGTGTGTGTGTGTGTGTGTGTGTGTGTGTGTGTGTGTGTGTGTGTCAATCAACCTGTTAGGTGACCAGATGGCACATTTGGTCACCAACCAGTAGGTTGCATTCAAATTCCACTGCGATGGATGTTCGTGAATGTATAGATGAAAGTCATTTCCCTGTGTGACCAACATCCCTTTTATTAAAAGCTTGAAGCAGCTTGAAAAAAAAGTTCCGTGTTTGGTTTCTATAGCAATATTTCCATATTATGTAATCCTTTGTCTCTCCCCCTCCCCATAGTATTAATGTATGATAGGTTTACATCCTTATGTGATGGTTCACATAGAAAATGAACAAAGCACAAGTTCTTAATTTTTTGCAGATACATATAAATCTACACTAGAATGCCTGAATATGAATAATACCATTAATTATTGCATGGTTTGATATCAGTGAGTTGGGGGGGGGTGCACATTTGAAATTAGATTAATGGTTCTAAAGTTGCTAAATAGTGTCATATCCTGACACTTAAACATTATAATTCTAGTTCCCACCCCAGATTTATGGGGTGCTCAGAATATACAAACAAAATACCCAATGTACATGTATACATGAAATTTATTGGTCAATGTGAGACCACCATCCTGTTTATTGGAGGCTAGAAAAGGTTCAATGTTTGTTTCTATAGCTAATATCCTTTTAATGTACCTTCAGAAATTAATCCAGTCTTTCTTTCCACTTGATTTATCTGCTTACCTACCAACAGAAGGTACTGCCATGCCCCCCACTTCTTCCCAACAATCTATTCATTTAATACTTTGGCACCTTAAAAAAAAAAAAAAAGAAAAGAAAAAACAGTCTTAAAAACGGATTTCCCCACAGACTCACCATGTGGCTACACTATTATTCATGACTGTTCCTGTAAGTTGATCATTAATCATTTTGGCCACATGGCGTGGGTATGTTTAAAAACATTTTTAACAGCCATCATCCTGGATATATTTTGCTACTGAAAAAGAAAATGATTTGCCTGTCCTTCCTTGACACTTGAACCACTGATCTATCCAACTGATCCTTATCATTTTCTCTCTACAGGAAACTTATCCACACTGATATACACACATCATTTGTTCACACCATATTACTATCATGAGAGAAATTGAATATCGGTGCATTCTTAGCCAATAGTCTCAATCGAATCAACAAAACTCAGCAGACTTTCCCTGCCCTTGCTCCCAAAACCCATATTGCAAAAAATCCATTGCCTTATATATCTGTGATAGATTAGAAAAAGTGGGGCAAGTTCGTTTTTTTTTTTACTTCTCTTTTTTTTTTTATAGAATCCAGAAACCATTCTATATACAAACATGGAACTTTTTTTCTAGTTACTTCAGGCCTCCAATAAGTGGGGCAGTAGTTTCACACTGGGCATTGGAATTCATCTTTCACTTAAAACACATTTGCAGACCTCCATGCCTATGGTGTGATTCAAACCTGCAGACTGTTAGTTGGAGAGTAGATATGTTAACCACTTAGCGAACTATACCAGAAAAGTTTTATATACAAAGTGTTTATTTATTTATTAATTTTTAATCTGCCTCTTGCCAGAAGCCATGCTAGGATCAGCGGTTGACTAGTTTAATAATGCTGTAGCATGTATGTTGTGAAATATCAAGTAATTGTTTTATTTTATTTTAAGTTTAAAATTATTCCTCCAACTGGATAATTGTCTCCATCACTTTACCATTATGAATACTGGACAAATACAGCTGCTTTAAATTACCAAACATCTGGTAATCTGTTAGTATGAGACTTGATACAACAATCAAGAACTCCTGTAGATTACACTATTACCCATTCTGTTGTTTACCTGTTTCGTGTGTATGCATATTCTTATCTCTATACCTATAAAGATGCCATGATGACCATTGTAAAATATTAGTTTTGTAATTAAATAAAATTTGGTTAACAGAAACAAATATAATAAAATATATTTGTTTCTTTCATTAACCATGCTACCGGCCAAAACGTCTATAGATGTCAAGGTTATCATGGATGCAAAGTGCATATCAAAATTGTAATACCGTTGATATTACATTGAAATATATGATGGATACGAAATGTATGAGGATGTGTATTTGATTCATAATGGCCGGTAAGGTAGTTAAACATAAACACCAGGTCAATCCTGAAATTTCAAATTTGCATTCTAAAGTCACACATTGAACTTTTTTAATATAATATATGTGTCATGTGTCATTTTCTACTTCTGAAAAGTAGATTTTTTTTTCTCTGTATTTATGAATTAGAATGTGGAATAATTATCATCATTATACATTTTGTATTTTATTTATTTATTTAACCCATCTTAACTAGATTTCAGATACTTTTCTGGTGCTTATATTTGGAATGGCTTGCTATACAACATATATATTTCTGCCACGTTATACCCGTAGTGTATTAACTTACTTCGGGTATCTTTGAATGCAGTATTAGTTGCATTTTTTGAAAAAACTGATGGAGAAATCTTACTACCTGATTTATTTTTTTTTGTTTGTTTTTATATGCAAATTTATTACTGTATAACTTGTATTTTGTAAATTATATTTGATTGTAAAAAAATGAGAAATCTATTTTCACTTCATATTTGTTTAAATTTAATTCTGAAAAATTTAGTTCAGTTTTTTTCAGAAGCACTATTAAAATAAGATGAAAACAGAAATGAAATTACAGAGTGAAACATTAAATATATACTTATATATGAATTAATCGAAACTCATGTCATCAAGGGAATAGCTTCCTAATAACCTGCAGCTACTCTTAGCGATTCCGAGAGTACTTGTTATTATAATTATAGTTATTATGTTTAGAAATAACCTGTGTTTTAGTAATGAAAACTGGATAAATTGATTACATCACTGATACTTTATTCCAACATTTACAACCCTTTTTTTTTTTTTTTTTTTTGACAGAGAATGAATTATAAGTTTAGATAAGTAAATTCATTTGATAAAATCACTAAGGAAACATTAAGTTTTTTTTTTTGTGTGGTGGGGGGGGGGTTGCTCACTGTTTTTATAAAAAAAGTTACTAAAAGCCAATAATAACTAAGAATCATAAAGGAAACAAAAGTACAGAACATGTCCACATTCCCTGACAATTACGTAGTTTAACTGCCTGTGAGATAGTCTCAACTTCTAAAACCATGAAAGGGTTACTGACAGCTACTTATCAGATTTGTGAAGTTTTGTGATTTGCTATTGTACAATCTCCATGGTGGAAGAAAGTAGAGGAAGATACTTGTTTTGAAGGAAACTGCATTTTATTTATTTATACTTTTTTTACAATAATATTCCCACACACCTAAGTTTGTTCAATATATAGCACTGTTAAAGGGTAGAGAGTTGAGGAGAAAAAATAAACTTGATAACATCATCAAATTCCTGATAAATATTCTGAGGGTACATGATATTACCAGATACAGTATTTATAAGATATTGTGATAGTACTACATGAAAAAGTTACATCATTACCAACTTCTGATCGAAAATTTCCTCAAAATTAATCTATCTCTCAAACATTATCAGATCTTATATTTCTATCTTCTAAGGCACTTTTTGCTGTATCACTCCACCTATATCTTGGTCTTCCTCTGAGTCTTTTTTCTGTCAACATGGCAAAGAACACTTGTTTTGCTAATCTTCCTCTTCCATTCTGTTTAAGTGATCATATTGTTATTTTTTATAATTTTTTATATATATTTATATTCCCTCTATAGTATATTAACTTTTTAGTCTACCGGCTGTGTGCCTTTGTTAATAATTATACTATATACTTATGAGGTGATTTATTATATAAAGCTCTTTTACTAACAATTATTTTTATTTTGACTCCGAGTGTCCCTATATGTTATTGTATTGCACAAAAGTTCACTCCAATTGGTGCAATGACTTTAACTCTCTCTTTCAGAATCCAACTAATCATTGACTCAAAACCTAGTACAAAATAAACACATTTAATAAAACTAAAACAATATATATACACTTCTAGCAATAATACATAACTCTAACTACAGATTATATGGATCCAAGGCCTTATTTAAAAATATAAACTTACTCTTAAGACTAAACACTTTTTCTTTCACAATCACAAAAAAATGTTCATAGTCTTTTTCTCTTTCTGTTAAGGCTGTTTTCCAGAAGTTATACAGCTCTGTACTTCATTTTCAGGATCCTTTTCATCAATCAGTATAACACACATAAAATCTTCTTGACTATATCCTGTTTTCCTTTTAGTAGTAATACTCATCAGATCAGGCACCTTTAATACCTAAAAATCTTCTTAATCAATATATTTTCTAAACTTTCACTTTCAGGCATTCTTAATACTTATAAAACTTCCTTATCAATATTTTCTCTAAGAAAAACATTCACTTTAGAATGTAAGCAACAAGTTCTCCTTTCATTCACAATACTAAATTGACAGTCTTAACTTATTTCACCATAAAAACTTAGTTTCAAGATTTCCTTTTATTCATTACTTATTTCTCCTTGAAACCTAATATTTCCACTATTCCCTTTTCGGAATACACCATAAAATATCTTCGGACTGCCACACACAAAAAAATATCAAGTTCCTTCTAACTTGAATATTTACCGGCCAATTTATAAAAACTTACAGTTTCAAGATTTCCTTTTTATTCTTTACTTATTCCTGCTTGAAACCTATTATTTTCACTATTCCCTTTTCGGAATACATTATGAAATTTCCTTCTGACTGCCGCACAAAAAAAATCAAGTTCCTTCCAACTTGAATATATCTTGGCCAGTTTAAAAACTTACAGTTTCAAGATTTCCTTTTTATTCTTTACTTATTCCTGCTTGAAACCTATTATTTTCACTATTCCCTGTTCAGAATACATTATGAAATTTCCTTCTGACTGCCGCACAAAACAATCAAGTTCCTCCCAACTTGAATATATCGCGGCCAGTGTTCTAAAAAACTTCCGAACGCTCTCTTGTTTACAACTGTAACTTGGATACGCAACGCTTTCCTTGTCAGCTGTCAATCACACATCAAGTTCTCTTCGGGAGTATGCGCACTTCACAAAAGTCAGAAACTACGCACTGCAATAAAATGGCTGACTTGCTGTATCCATCAGCGCTAAAAGAAAGTCTTTCACAAACACAAAATTCAACATTTTAAAATACAACAAACTTTCTTATAAGTAACACAAATAATCAGTTTAGTAAGTACTTCAATATTTTTACTTCTTTACATGTTACTTCTAATATAACATTTTCATAACGAGCACATCACAAGTGCAGACACTGCGTGTATGAAAACAAAAACTAACAAGCATAATTAATATGTAAAAATATTCAGAATTTTTAATGATTATTTTTACATCAGTTTCATTTTTCTGTGAAAAAAAAAATTTTTTTTTTTAAATTTTTTTATATTTAACCTACATCTAAACAAAATTTTAATATTTATTTCTAGATCTTAAAATATATCGTGATTCTTGCTAATCATTATGTATATCTTCTGAATCACTAGTTTCAGAATCATCTGACACTAGAGATAATTCTGAACTTTCTTCTTCCAAATTAGTATACTTAAAAATTTCATTTTTATACCTTTCAAACACTTCATTTAAACTACTTGAATTATGTCCTAAATCTATAGAATCATCACTATCAGAATCAGTTTCTACAAGTTTTTGGGATTCCTTATCCTTACTAACTAAATTTGAGGTATCTTTAACTTCCCTTTTCTTATTTAATCCTATATTTATCAACCTATGAAATTCCGCTATACTTTCATCAATGTTAGGATCAATTTGATTATCATTATTCCTACATTGTACATCATCTGAAATATGTGTCTTAGGATTTCTAAATTTTCTTGCATTATGGTTCATTTTACCAAAATTTAATTTTTTCCTTCGCTGCATATTTGAATTATGAGTATTAAATCTATTCCCTTTCCTATCATTTAACCTTGAATAAGATTCCCAATTAGTATTAGGAAAACTACATTCATCCTTCAATATTTTATTCATATTGTCACCTAAAGTAACTAAATTTTTATTTCCCAAAAAGTACCTTTTTAATCTATCAGAGTGTACATTTAAAATTTTACTAGGATTATTGACATCTTGAATTCTAAAATTTACAGGAGAAAATTTGTCTAAAATTCTAAATGGACCTAAGGCTTTCCTTCCTAATTTCCCAACTCTTTTAATACTAGATTTATCATCTAACAATACTAAATCACCTGGTACAAAAGACTTATATTTTCTAAAACGATTTATATACTGTCTAGTTTTCTGAGCACTTAATTTACTTATTTCACCTACTAGTCTATGAGTAGTGGAAAACTTATCTACTACTAATTCTAAATATTCATTTATATCACTGTATCCTGTATTAGGAATAACTGAAACAAGTTCATTAGGAAAAATTGGATCCAAACCATATAAAGCAAATAATGTTTGAGAAATATGTGTATCCCAATCATTCATTTTAGTGTTTGCCAAATTTGAAAGTATTTGCTTTATGTTTCTATTCAGTCTTTCACACATACCATTACACTGCGGATGATAAGGTGTTGTAAAAATCTTCTTAACGTTAAGTAATTTACATAACTGTAACAATAGTTCAGATGTGAAATTTGCTCCTTGATCTGAAAGTAAGGTCTGAGGAGTTCCACATCTACAAACTATCATATTCAAAAACTTTCTTGCAATAGTTTTTGCAGATTGGTCTTTCATTGATACTGCTTCAGGAAATCTAGTTAGCATGTCTATGATTACTAGAATATACCTATTTCCTTTTTTAGTAATTGGTAGTGGACCTACTACATCAATAGCAACAGCTTGAAATGGTCTAGTTGGAATTGGAAATGGTTGTAAAGGAGCTTTTCCTCTAAAAGGGGATCTTATTTGGCACTTATGGCATGATTTGACATATGTGAGTATATCACTCTTTATACCTTTCCAGATGTAACAATCCTTTATTCTTTCCAAAGTTCTAGAAAACCCTTGGTGTCCTGCTAAGTCAGAATCATGGAAAGTATACATAATCCAAGGAATCATTTCAGTTGGTGCCAATATTTTCACCTTCAACTTTCCATCTTCCATTTGTCTAGATAAGAGTAACCCATCTTTATCTAAATACAAGTTTTCCAGATTCAAAAATGTATCTAGCTGAATTTCACCTTTCAATACTGCTTCATAAATAGTTTTTAGTATGGGATCATCCTTCTGAGCTTGGATAATCTTATCCTTTTCCCAAATTTGTGAACTAGGTTCCTTATTCCTTAGAGTCTCAATATTAAATACTTGATCATTATCATTAGTATCTAGAAAAACTTCAGGAGACTGCTCTAATTTTCCACTGTCACCTGATTTCCTATCCAAACAGCATTCTACTCCACACAATGATACTGTATTATCAACAAAATTACACACAAACCCATGACGTTTCAGAAAATCAATTCCAAATATTATTTGTACATTTGGATTTGAAGATTCTGGAAGAACAATTAATGGATGAGAAACTTTCAATGGAAAACAAGGAATTGAAATAAAGACATTGATTTGCTTATAAGCTGAAATTTCAGATTCAAATATTCCTTTTAATTTAATTGGATTGCTTAAAACTGAAATATCATTTGGAATTAGAGATTTAATTTTGTTAAATAAGCTATAAGAAATGAGTGAAATATGTGCACCTGTGTCAAGTAAGATTTCACAAGGCACATCTTCAATAAATCCTTGTAAAACTGTCAAAGGATTACTTTCATTAGCATAAGGAGCTAATGCTACATCAAACTTTCTTTTATGGTTAGAGCTGTCTTTGGCTTTACCCATGTTTAGTGAACAGTTTGACATTTCTGTCCTTGCCAGTATGATATTGGAATAATAACTAATTCCAGATTTACTTTTATTCTCTGATTTCTTATTTTGAAAACAAGATCTATCTCTAACATAACAATCTTTAGCAAAATGACCCTGTTTATTGCATCTAAAACATTTTGGAATGTATCTTCTATGAGATGCTTTATTCCTATTAATGTCATCAGATTTACAAGAAAAAGATTGATTATCTGTAAGATTTTTTGACATTGATAAATCCGACATCATCTTAAACAGAAGTTCTTGTCCTTGTATTGTGGGTCTCTGTTGTCTTTCTATTTCTTCACTCAGAAATGTTTTCAGTTCCTCATATTTTTCCAAATCATGTAATTTTACCCTGGAATCAGATTCTGGAATATCCTTAGTAAAATTCACAGAAGTTTCCTTAGACTTTTTTCTTTTATTTGCAACTTTACTTTTTTGAAGCTTTTCTTCTCTCATTTTATCAGTACCCACAATGCTAGAAGAATGAGTTTGATTATGCTGAAAAGAATTTACTTGCTTATTGCTTGAGGAATGAAAAATATCTCTTAATCTTTCTTCCTTTTCTTTAACAAGCTCAAAACATTGTTCAAGATTTCTAACTTTTTTCTTATATGCTGTTTCTTTTAAATTATCCTTAAGGCCAAGCCTAAATTGATTAAAGAGCAACCATTCTAAAGAGGATTTCTCTTCAGATGAAATATTAAATCCATGAGCAATGCTCCACAATCTATGATAATATTCAGAAACAGATTCCTTATTACCTTGGATACACTGCTGAATCTTCCAAATGCTAGGCCCTAATTCTCTTACATTTGAAAATTCTGATATTAGCAAACTTTTAAAGGTTGCATTATTGTCAGTATCTCTTAGTAAAGGAGATGTGTTTAAGAATGTTTTGGCTTTTCCCAACAATTTATTATGAAGTATAATTAACAAGTGAAAATCTGACCAATTTCCTAAATCTTTAATTTTTTCTGCATACCTAAAAAATGTTTCTATGCTTTCACTACTATCACCTGATTTACTAAGGTTGGATTTATTAACCTAAAAAATTCTTCATCATTAATTGAAGGAACTTTACTACTAATATTACTATTTTCTGTAGCCATTTTTTTTTTTTTTTTTTGAGTCAAGATTTGCCTTTTGGATTCTAAAATAGTTTTGTCATAACCAATCATCCTGTCGTCGACTGCGCCATTGTTATTTTTTATAATTTTTTATATATATTTATATTCCCTCTATAGTATATTAACATTTTAGTCTACCGGCTGTGTGCCTTTGTTAATAATTATACTATATACTTATGAGGTGATTTATTATATAAAGCTCTTTTACTAACAGTTATTTTTATTTTGACTCCGAGTGTCCCTATATGTTATTGTATTGCACAAAAGTTCACTCCAATTGGTGCAATGACTTTAACTCTCTCTTTCAGAATCCAACTAATCATTGACTCAAAACCTAGTACAAAATAAACACATTTAATAAAACTAAAACAATATATATACACTTCTAGCAATAATACATAACTCTAACTACAGATTATATGGATCCAAGGCCTTATTTAAAAATATAAACTTACTCTTAAGACTAAACACTTTTTCTTTCACAATCACAAAAAGATGTTCATAGTCTTTTTCTCTTTCTGTTAAGGCTGTTTTCCAGAAGTTATACAGCTCTGTACTTCATTTTCAGGATCCTTTTCATCAATCAGTATAACACACATAAAATCTTCTTGACTATATCCTGTTTTCCTTTTAGTAGTAATACTCATCAGATCAGGCACCTTTAATACCTAAAAATCTTCTTAATCAATATATTTTCTAAACTTTCACTTTCAGGCATTCTTAATACTTATAAAACTTCCTTATCAATATTTTCTCTAAGAAAAACATTCACTTTAGAATGTAAGCAACAAGTTCTCCTTTCATTCACAATACTAAATTGACAGTCTTAACTTATTTCACCATAAAAACTTACAGTTTCAAGATTTCCTTTTATTCATTACTTATTTCTCCTTGAAACCTAATATTTCCACTATTCCCTTTTCGGAATACACTATAAAATATCTTCGGACTGCCACACACAAAAAAATATCAAGTTCCTTCTAACTTGAATATTTACTGGCCAATTTATAAAAACTTACAGTTTCAAGATTTCCTTTTTATTCTTTACTTATTCCTGCTTGAAACCTATTATTTTCACTATTCCCTTTTCGGAATACATTATGAAATTTCCTTCTGACTGCCGCACAAAAAAATCAAGTTCCTTCCAACTTGAATATATCTCGGCCAGTTTAAAAAAACTTACAGTTTCAAGATTTCCTTTTTATTCTTTACTTATTCCTGCTTGAAACCTATTATTTTCACTATTCCCTGTTCGGAATACATTATGAAATTTCCTTCTGACTGCCGCACAAAACAATCAAGTTCCTCCCAACTTGAATATATCTCGGCCAGTGTTCTAAAAAACTTCCGAACGCTCTCTTGTTTACAACTGTAACTTGGATACGCAACGCTTTCCTTGTCAGCTGTCAATCACACATCAAGTTCTCTTCAGGAGTATGCGCACTTCACAAAAGTCAGAAACTACGCACTGCAATAAAATGGCTGACTCACTGTATCCATCAGCGCTAAAAGAAAGTCTTTCACAAACACAAAATTCAACATTTTAAAATACAACAAACTTTCTTATAAGTAACACAAATAATCAGTTTAGTAAGTACTTCAATATTTTTACTTCTTTACATGTTACTTCTAATATAACATTTTCATAACGAGCACATCACAAGTGCAGACACTGCGTGTATGAAAACAAAAACTAACAAGCATAATTAATATGTAAAAATATTCAGAATTTTTAATATGATTATTTTTACAATATCACCTGAGATAAGCTCTTCCAACACATTCCTGGATGCTATCGATGTCAAGTTCATTTTTAATGTTATACTGCCATTGAGGCCATCTGTTCACTCTACTAATCTTTCTCAGAACTCTCATGTCAGAAGTGTTTTTATTTCTGACCCAGCTCTCAGATCCATAAGTTAAAAGTTTGAAAACTGTCTTGTGCACATATAGCTAATTTAGCGTTTTGACTAATTTTTCTCTTATTCCTTATACATTTATCCAGCTGACTTCCTACCGTACCATTACACATATTACATTTATCCAGAAGTCAGCTGGATAAATGTAATGTGTGTAATGGTGAATACTAATTCTAGCTGAAATGTTTTACTGTTCTATAGATTCTCTATTCAGGATACAGACGGTGTTCTCAATCTTTCTACCTATTTTCTTTGTCTTTTTATTGCTGATTTTCATACCAAATTTATTACAACAGTTATTCAATTTAGTCAGGGAATCTTGCAGCCTTGTATTGGATTTATTTAGAATTATAACATCTGCATAAAGAAAAGAGAGCTGAGATTAACATTGCTAATTTTGATATCAGTTTTACGAGGGTGGTCTGAAAAGTTCTCAGCCTAACAATGAAAAAACGAATTTATAATTTAAAAATTATTTTTATTTTTCAACCTAATTTCCCTTAAGATTAATACATTTATTCCAGCGCCATTATCCCATCCCTGTAGTGGTTCTCAGTAAGATCTGCGAAATACTCCTCTACAGCTATAATCACCTCTTGATTCAAAGAAAACCACTGACCAGCAAGGAAGAGTTTGGGTTTTGTGAAGAGATACAAGTTTGAGGGAGCCAAATCTGGGGAATAGGGTGGATGTTCCAACAATTCATAGTGCCGATCCCTTAATTTTCCCATTGCCAAAACACCTTTGTGGGCAGGTGCATTGTCCTGATGAAAGATGATTTTTTTCTTCTGCAAACTGGGTCTTTTCTCATGAATTTTTTCGTTTAGTCTGGTTAAAAGATCAGAATAATATTCCCCGGTTATTGTTTTACCCTTTTCAAGATAATTAATAAACAAAATGTCTTTAACATCCCAAAACAGCATTGTCCTGATGAAAGATGATTTTTTCCTTCTGCAAACTGGATCTTTTCTCATGAATTTTTTCGTTTAGTCTGGTTAAAAGATCAGAATAATATTCCCCGGTTATTGTTTTACCCTTTTCAAGATAATTAATAAACAAAATGCCTTTAACATCCCAAAATACCGATGCCATGACCTTTCCTACTGATGGAACCAACTTTGTCTTCTTTGGTGCTGAACAACCAGCTTCTGTCCACTGTTTGGATTCTGGTGTGTAATGGTGAATCCAAGTCTCATCCATAGTAATAAATCGTTGTACAAAATCAGTTTTATTCTTGTTAAAACGCTCCAAGCACTGTTCAGAGATTTTCATGCGAGTGTGTTTTTGATCTGCTGTGAGCAAGCATGGCACCCATCTTGCGCAAAGCTTTTTCATTTGCAAATCTGCATGCAAAATATATCCTACACGTTTCTTTAAAATGCCTATAGTCTCAGCAATTTCACTCACTTTGACTCGCCGGTCATCCAATACCATATCGTGCACTTGATCAATGATTTCTGGTGTTACACATTTTACACATTTTGGACGTCCTTCACATGGATCATCTTCAAGGCTGGTACAGCCACGTTTAAGCTCGGCAGCCCATTTCTTAATTGTCGAAAATGAAGGAGAAGAGTGCCCATAAACTTTTATGAACTTCGAATGAATTTCTTTTGGCATGAAACCTTCTTTTACAAAGAATTTTATAACCACACGATACTCAATTTTATCCATTTCAAGATATACAGACAACACATTTGCTTCAGACAGCTTTATAAAACAAGCTACTTGAAAGAATGACTTGCAATTTCCCATAAATGCTTATGACATATGTAGCAACTTAGAAACAAAAAATTTTGCCAGTAGTGTTGCCATCTATGGTCGAGGCCGATAACTTTTCAGACCACCATCGTACTTGAATCATTTGCATCTTTTGTAGAGTTCTTTACTTGCATTTAAATGCAAATTAAATAAAACTATTCTGTATCTGAATGTTATATTTTTTTAATACCCTCTTATATTAATAATATTTTCACTTTAAGATAATCTTGTAATATTTGAAGATAATTTCATCTCCTGTTTTCCTGTCATCTTGCATACTCATAATTGACATAAAAGCACCAACAAATCTGTTAGAGCCAAAGAATAATATATGTTAGTCCTTCTCTCTCTTTTTTTAATATATATTGATCCATACATGAGAGGTCAAAGGATCTATAAGCACATCACTGAGGTGCAGTTGAGAACTAAGATAAAAGTTTATTTTTTTGAAGAATTGCAAATTATAGTTTGGGAACACATTTCTTGAGGAAGGCTGTTCCTGTGTACAGAATAGGGGGAAGAGGAGAAGCAGGTTCAGCTTCACAGATGCGCATTAAAAGTATTCTAAGCTGCTGCTGCTGCTGCTCTTGTATTAACAGGTGCTACAGAAAGTGATTTAATGAGTTCAGTAGAACATTGACCACTGAAGTACCTGTAGAATAGACAGTGCAGAAACATTGCATCTGTGAGATAGATGTCGAAGTGAATCTATAAGAGAGGGATCATATATGAGTCGAATTGTTCTCCTGTGGACAGCATCAAAGATGTTTAGGGAAGTTTGAGGTTTATCATCCCAAACATCTGAACAGTTCTAAGCATGTGCAGATCTGTGATTTGTATATAGTTAAGATCTGTTTGGGTGTATAATAGCATTGTGAACAAAAGACAGTGCATAGTTTTTTGGTTACATTTGAAGCTATTGATGTGATGTCTTTATGCCAGGATAGGCAAGAGCAATTTGATCTTGTCTGGTGATTTCTGTATTACTGAAGGTAAGGGTAGGTGAGCTGAGATCTCTTTTGCAAAAGAAATGCCAGGGCTGTGTTTTGGTGTCATTGAACATGACAAAATTGTCCTCACCCCCTTTGAAGGATGATACATAAATCAGTGTTTAAGGCAGTGATTCTTAACCGGTGTTCCCCAGAACACTTGTGTTCCGTTGGTGAAAGATGTCACATGACACAGTTCTGAGTGTAATTGGCTGCTTTGGATAAAAATGTGGAGGGAATTATTTCCGTTATAACAGAACAGTTAACAATATTCGAAGAAAAGATTTCAAGTTACTTTCCTTCCTTAAATACACACAATTATGACTGAATACAAAATCCATTTGGCATGCTTAATACATCAAGTTGTGATTTTTGTTACAAGAAGAACAACAATTAGTTACCTTGTTAATGGAAAAATGAAATCTCTGAAATAAATCTTGAGGAATTTTATCAAGTGTTAAGTTTTTGTACCAGCCAAATACCCAGCTCTCTCTCCACAAGAGCACTGAAAATTTTGTTGCAGTTTTCAACATCATATTTGTGTGAGCTCGGATTCTCAATATTAACCAATATAAAAACTAAAAAGCATGAAAGACATCCTAATATAGACAAAGAGATTAGACCTCATATTGCTGAAACCTGCAAAAGCCAACAAGCTCAAGTATCGTATTAAAATAAGTTCCATTTTTATAAAAGGCAAGTCCATGCATATGTTTATTGTTAGTTTTAACCCTAATGCTTTTGGTGTTTCCCAAATTTTTCTTATAATCAAAAGTGTTCCGTGACTTCGAAAAGGTTAAGAACCACTGGTTTAAGGCATCTACAATTGCTGCCTTAATCAGTGTTTAAGTCAGTAATTGTAGATGCTATTGTAGCTTGTGATGTCAGTGTACTGCATAGTTTGAGGGACGAATGGAGAATGTCATCATTTGCAAAGCTATGGATAGGATTAGTGGTGAAGGACAGCTTTGAGGCACCCCTGCATTAAGGCTGACTAACTAATTACGGAATGTCAGGAAGCCCAGTGCTGTACAGAACCTGGCATATCTGGTCATCACTTACTTTAATCAGTAGCTTACATTCTGCATGGTTCTTTGCCATTGCCAATGTCTAATGAGGAATTAGGTGCACAGTTTTTCTTTCAAAGATTAGGTCTGTTATTGCACAGGTATTATGATCCAGAATGATGGATCAAGACTACAGAACATAATGATTCATATTTTGTTTTTATTTATAAATTTTTGAAATTAAAAGAATGTCAGCATTTCAATATGAAATACATCTTCCACCTAAAGACAGTCACAAACATCCACGCACGTGAGATTCGAAAATCCTCAACCTGTTGGGTTGGAGAGCTGATACGCTAACAACTCGGTCAACCACGCTGGCTTTATCCCCCTCGTGGTTCTTATGAAAACATTGGGAATATCAACAGTCAAAAATTCTACTCTGAACAGTTTCAACTTGTACATACGTAAACAATTATAAAAACTCCCTGTTACGTGTTTTGTCGTGTGGACCGATTTTTATTAATCACTTCTACGTTTAAAGACTGAAGAATAATTTTTTCCATTATAATTCCGCTTTTATAAATAAACAATTTAAAGTTATAATTTTTTCCCTGTATAATTGGATCGCTTTACTGACAAAAAAAAAAAAAAAGTTACTAAATCGTTCTAATAATTCTTCTGTGGCTTAATTGATATTTGCTAATTAGGATCATATCGAAATTTATCGAGTCGTATCAGTTTAATGATAAAATGAGATAAAACAAAATTATCTCTAGATAATTTTATTTTGTTTGACAATCATAGAAAGATATACATCTCATAATAGCAATTTTTATAGTGACATCTGTCAGTTTCGAGCCTACAGCCTTTTCAACATATAAGCTATGGATATATATTTAACAGGTGTTATGGTATATTTACAGGTAACCCTCGTATAACGCGGATGTTAGGTTCTATAGAAATGCCACGTTATACGAGACTTAGATCACAGAGAAAAAGTAGGGTTAGGTTCCGAAATCGTTTTTTTTTTTAATTATATATCCAACAAAAACAAATTTTTATTTAATTCAGGTAATTCATGTAAGTTAAGAAAACATAAACTATGAGACAAATACGTAGTATAAAATTATAAAAATTACAAATTGTACATAAATTTCATTGCACATAATGCATAAATGTTTTAGACACAATAAAATAAAGCGTATATTTTAATCGTCATCACCGTCTTCAGAAATAACATTTCGATTTCATAGATGTTCTTTAAGTGAACCGGAGGTCGTCACCACTTGAAATCTCTTGGACATCATTTGTATAATTCTCATTGCATACTTCGGCTGGTTTAGTCATCAAGAAGTCAGTAATAAGACTTTGCTTTCCACTATGTTGCAATTATTTAATAAGTTCATAATATGGCGCTAAACAAATATCCAATTGTCGTGAATTTTCCCGAGTGCTCCATTGAGGGATCATTATCCGTAAAATAACTTCCTAACTTTCTTGCAAAGTCCAATCCTTCTGCTGATTTCTTTAACGGGTTCATCAGAATCTTTGTCAGAACTTTTCCTGCCATTTGATTCGACGCCATCTATTAATTGTACCAGTTCCTCCTCATTTAAATATGTTTCTCCAATTAATTCACTAATTTCATTTTCAACTATATCGCAAAAGCCCTCTCCACCAAAAATGTGTGCGACGTTTATTATACGACGTAGCTCGGCATCCACTGGAGGTACGAAATTTTGTTCCAGAGCAGCTTCAGGCCATATTTTTTTCCAGCAAGCATTCAGCGTAGAGGGTTGTAATTCTTTAATAGACAGAGAAATAATTTTTACACAATTCAATATTGAAAACGCTTTGCACACTTGAGGCAATGTCATGTTTGGATTAGATTCCATTTTTTCCAAAATTAATTGAAATGTTCGCCGAATATAATATGATTTAAATGTTGATATTATTCCTTGGTCAAGTGGTTGAATAAGTGAAGTAGTATTAGGCGGCAAAAAAGTTATTTTAATATTCGGATAGCTTAAATTTGTTGGGTGGCCTGGTGCGTTATCTAAAATTAGTAGAATTTTGAAGTCCATATTCTTTTTCTTTGTGTAACTTTCTACATCGGGTACAAAACACTTGAAAAACCAATTTTCAAACATGCTAGATGTAACCCATGCCTTTTTTGTTGGCCTGCCAATAAACAGGTAGGGTGGACTTGTCGAGCCCTTTCATCACACGAGGATTTGCGGATCGGTTAATAAACATTGGTTTTGTCGTGTAATCACCTGATGCATTACTACAAAACAGAGTAATTCTATCTTTGGAAACTTTGAATCCAGGAGCTGATCTTTCATTTTTCGAAATATAGGTGCGTTTTGGCATGTTTTTTCCAACATAACCCAGATTCATCCACAATGAACAACTGGTCTGCACTGTAACCACCTTTAATGATTTTTAAAAGTTCTGCTGGGTATTTCAGGGCAGCTTCAACGTCTGCCGATGCTGATTCTTCCTGGATTTTAAGATTATACAAAGAAAACCGCTTTTTAAAGTTTTCAATCAACCCTTACTGGCACAAAATCCATGCTGAGAAATTTCTTCTGAAGAATCTTGATCGAGTTCTTTTAAATGTTTATAAGCTTTGAGAGCTTTTTGCTTAATAAGGTGTCAATCCAAAGGAATTTTCTTTTGAGTGCAATCTTCTATCCAAATCATTAGAGATTTCTCCAGTTTTTCTATTAGAATATCGCGAACACGAGCAACGTGCTTTGCACTTACCATTGACCCAGCAATAACACTTTCTCGGATTTTATGTTCATTTTGTTTAATTGTTCGATTTGTTGATTCATTTAAATTCAGAGTTCTTGCAACAACTGGTTTTTCTTCGAGAGAAATGAATTTCCTCTTCAATGTTGGTTTTTCCCTTTCGTTGCAGTTTTAGTGGCCATTACAATAAAAATAAACTGCTCAGCTTGAGAATAACACTTATGGTTTTAAATGTGCTTTCCTGGCAGAAAACGACAATTTTCAACAATAAGCACTATACAGTAAACGATGGCGAACCTATGGCACTCGTGTCAGAAGTGGCACGTCTGAGAATTTTGCAGACATGTCAACGATTTACAGGTGATATCCTTTTTTATGCTTATTACTTCAAGTGCTCACTTTAGTGAGTACGGGCATGGCAAATCGGAGGTACCAGATGCTGGACCATGCCTTACTTCATGTAATATACATCTGTTATATTATTCTGTAGACTGCTCCCTCCTCTTCTTTCTCCTCTCCTTCCCCCTGATGCTATTAGAGCATTCGAGGGCTAGGGGTAAGTCTTTCCTATCTTGCTAAGTCATTTCGTCTTATGCAGCTACCGAAGGAGGCAAACTAGCCTTAATAGGTGCTGATCCCAAGCCCGGATAAATGACGAGGGTTGATGTCAGGAAGGGCATCCGGTCGTAAAACTTCAATGCCAGCTCAAACTATGATATGAGTCGAAGAGAAAATGATATAAGGGCCAAGGCGTACCCCTTAAGCGACGCGCAGCCACATCGCCCTACAGCTGCGAGAAGTGGACGAGGGCTACGGCATCAAGGGCGGGTGCGGTTAAAGAAGCGAGCCCAGCAGGTGAAGAGGATGTTGCGAGTGGGAACACTGAATGTTGGAAGCATGACTGGAAGGGGAAGAGAGGTGGCAGACATGATGAGGAAGGGGAAGTTGGACATTTTATATGTGCAGGAGACAAGGTGGAAGGGGGGAAAGGCAAAGGAACTGGGAGATGGATATAAATTGTTCTACTCTGGAGCGAATAACGAGGGAAGAAATGGTGTAGGAATTGTGTGTGGCAGAATGAAGGGCGAAGTACTGGAAGTGGGTAGAAGGAATGACAGGATCATGCGAATGAAATTGGGTCTTGGAGAAGAGCGGGTGGTCGTATTATGTGTATATGCCCTGCAAGTTGGTTGTACAGCAGAGGAGAAATATGAGTTCTGGAACGTGTTAGATGAAGAAATGAGGGAACTGGAAGAAAATGAGATGGTGATTGTCGGAGCAGACTTGAACGCAGACGGAATAGAGACTGTGAAAGGGTGTGTGGTGACCACGGAGTGGGAATGATGAACCAGGAACGGGAGAGGGTTGTGGACTGTGCAGTAGCGTTTGATCTGGCAATTGTGAACTCGTTTTTCTACAAGAGGGAAGAACATTCGATGACATTTAGGAGTGGTAACAACAGTTCACAAATTGACTATATTTTGACTAGAAGAAAACATGTTAAGGTTGTGACAAGTTGTAAAGTAATTCCAACAGATCAAGTAGCACAGCAACACCGACTGCTGTGCGCAGACTTTAAAATAAGATCGAAGATAACCTCTGGATGCCATGGGATGAAGACAATTAAGTGGTTTCGCTTAAAAGAGGAGAGTGTGGGGAATCGTTTTAGGGAGAGGGTTTCGGATGGACTGGAAAGTGTACAAGATTGGTGGAAACAATTCAAAAGTAATGAGCTGTGCAATCGAGGTGCTTGGTGAGATATCTGGAAAGATTAGAGAGCAGAAGGAGGCTGGGTTGGTGATGGAATAATGTACAAGTGGCAGTGACAGCTAAGAGGAAGGCAAAGCAGAAGTGGGATGAGTCAAGAGTGGAAGAGGACAGAAAGATGTACAGAGAGAGAGAAAGCAAGAAGCCAAGACAGTTGTGGTGAAGGCCATGGCATATCAAGATCTGTATGATCAATTAGAAACAAAGGAAGGACAGAAAAATTTACCAACTAGCGAAATGTAGAAATAAAGCAGCAAAGGGCATCTTACATGTGAGGCAGATCAAAGAATCTGAAGGAAGAGTATTATGGAGGGATGTGGACATAAGAAACAGATTGAAAATATACTTTGAGGGACTTTTGAATGAGGAAAATGCAAGGACTCAGAGAAGATGGGCATCCTTCTGAGGGGATGGTGCAGAACATCAGTAAAGCCGAAGTGACGGAGGCAATGAAGAAGATGAGGAATGGAAAATCGGTGGGCCCCGACAGAATTCCAGTGGAGGCATGGAAGGCACTGGGGGAAGAGAGAATTGACCTGCTGTGGGACCTGTTCATGAAAGTTTGCCAACAGGAAAATATACCTGAGGAATGGAGAGAGAGTACTCTTGTCCCCATCTACAAGGGTAAAGGGGATGCACAAGACTGAAAATTAGAGGAATAAAGTTCATATCCCACACAATGAAAATCCTAGAAAGGGTTCTTGATGGTAGATTGAGGAAGGAGATGGAGATTGCAAAGGAATAATTTACCTTCATACCTGGTAGATCAACAACAGATGCTATCTTTGGGTTACGGCATATGATGGAAAAGTATCGAGAGAAACAAAGGGAGCTACATATGGCTATTGATCTGGAGAAAGCGTACGATAGAGTGCCAAGGCAAGGTCTGGAGGTGTCTGAGGGAGAAGGTTCCGGAGAAATATGCAGGTTGGTGCGGGAAATGTACAGAAATGTGAAGACAAGTGTTCGGACCTGTCTGGGACAGACAGTTTTCAAGTAACATTTCGCTTGCATCAAGGGTCAGCATTAAGTCCGTTTCTGTTTAATAATATTGTGGAGGTGGTAACAGAGGAGGTGAGAGAAGATGCGCCTTGGACAATGTTGTATGCAGATGACATCTTGCTGTGTGCAGATTCAAGAGAAGAAGCGGGAACTAAACTGGAAAGATGGAGAAAAGTACTGGAAGAGAGGTATGAGACTGAGCAAAAGTAAGACAGAGTGTATGTGTTGCACAGTGGGCGGCGGACAGGAGACAGATCTGGAGCTGGAAGGAAATGTCATCAGGAAGGTGAGATACTTTAGATACTTAGGTTCAACAGTGGAAGAAGATGGAGGAGCTGAGAAGGAAGTGGGATGCAGGATACAAGCAGGTTGGAGGAACTGGAGGGAGATCGCTGGAGTGTTATGCGATAAGAGGGTGCCGATCAATCTGAAAGGCAAAATCTATACGACAGTAGTGAGGCCAGCTATGATATATGCTATAGAAACTGTGGCGTTGAGGAAAAATAACATCAGCAGGATGGAAGTAGCAGAGATGAGAATGCTTAGGTGGATGTGCGGTGTGACCAGAAAGGATCGTCTGAGAAATGACTATGTCATGGGAACAGTGAAAGTTACGAACTTAGGAGCGAAAATACAGGAGGCAAGGTTGAGATGGTTTGGTCATGTGATGAGGAGGGAGAACGAATATGTATCAAGAAGGGTCATGCAGATGGATGTGCAAGGAAGGCGGAAGCGTGGGCGGCCAAAGAAGAGATGGAGGGAGCTGGTAGAAAGGACTTGAGGATGAAGAACTTGGATGTGGTAACAGCCCAAACAGGAAGGTGTGGAGGAGACTAATTATCAACAGTGATCCCCACTTAAGTGGGAGAAGCTGCAGAAGAAGAAGAAGATCCTTTTATATGCTTATAAATTATTCAAGTTTTTTTTAATTGTTACAGTACGTACAAGCTGAATTTTATTTTATACAAGACAGCAGCTATAAAGACGCGCATATGATTGGTGCAGTATTAACAAAATATCGCGAAACCCAAAGACAAAAGCAACAGACAAATGTTGAGTTGAAATGCTAATTCTCTTCAATCAAATTCCATAACATCTGAAACTGTCATAACAACATTCACTATTCGTTTTAACTCATTCGCAATTCGGGTGTCATTTTCCGATGGAGTTTCTCATTACTGACTGGCTCAACTCACAAACGTTTCCACCCCTGGTTGAATTTTATGGCTTCTTGGTAGGCAGACTCACACATTCATTATATGGCATGTTTCAATTCTTGGTAGTCTTTTATTTTAAGTTAGCCTTTGTGATCTGTTATAATGACATCGAGAATTTCAAATGCAATAAAATAAACACTTATTTCATAATTGAAAAAACTTTGATAATAGTTTTTAGTTAGATACTGTGTTTCGGTGTAACATATGGTTTTGCTTAAGTCTATACAGCATAGTTTCTGTGAGAGGGGACATGTGATTTATTAGTTAGCGCCGTTTTTATTCCATCTATCTCTAATTGCACTATTTGTTGAGAATGACACAGACTGCAAAAGCCTCTGTACAGTACCTTATTCAGTGATATAATAAAACTAAATCCGATACTTATAACTACTTGCTCGATAAGGGCAGATACAAATTTAACGAAGATAAAATTTGATTTTTAAGTCCCGCGGTGAAAAATATGAAAAAATAAATAAGGGTTACTAGAAATTGTAGACCGCGTTATATCGAAACCGCGTTGTATAAGTACCGCGTTATACGAGGGTTGCCTGTAGACATGGGCATGGATGTTTGTGATTGTCTGCGAAAATACTGGTGGTCGGTAGATGGCGTTTGTGTAGTTGTGGTTCGTTGTAGTTGATCTGGAGACATGTAAAGTAGATACCTTCCTTCTCCCTTGGTGAGTCTTTTGACTCCCTGGAAGTGTCTTGTAATAATAATTATAAAATATATATTTATTGTTTAATTTTGACGGTGTATATAGTACGCCCAAAGATGCCAGACCTTTCGACACTCCTGCGCATGCCACAAAAAGAATCCTCTGGTAATAGGGGTAATCAATCCGTCTTCTGGGATGAGGTTGTTTATTATTACAGATCGGAAAATTTAGCTTTTCTTTTACGAACATTGTAGTTTTTAAAGTAACTATTAGTTGGAAAAGATGTACGTAGAGTATTAACAAAATTTAAAAAAGTATAACATAAAATAAAAATTTAACGAATTTTATTTTTAAGAAAGTTTTGTATAAAACAAAATAAAAATAATTATACAGAAAAACAGAAATTTGTTCATATGAACTTAGATATTCTAAACTTACAGTTGAGAGAACTGAGACACTTTAATGTCCTAAACCGATTAATTATTTATGATTTGTGATTCTTTTACAAAACCATGCAAAAAAAAAAAAGGTTGAAAAAAAAAAATACTATTATCAAATCCTTTTAATCTTCACATCATCTGAATCGGTATCCGAATCGCCATCACTTTCACTTAAATTGATCACCAAAGGTTTGCATAATTCTTCGATAATTCCATCTCTATCCCAATACATATTTGCCAATGAGGTGACATGAGAGCAATATTTTCCCCAGTATTGAACTGTAATACTTTCAATTGCCTGTTCTGAAAGCTTAAAATGTTTCGACATATCAATATCCCCAGTTACGTTGCGATGACGAATGAAATTTGTCACTTCTGCCCAAACATACTCAATAGCATTAATATCACAATGTTGCTAGCATTAATATCACATATGGTGGTAGCCTCAAAGCTAGGAATCCATGCTCTTTGAGCATCGTGTCGAATTTAAATAGTTTAGTTGTGGGAGATTTTCTTTTGACCAAATTAAGCAATTCAATTTTTCGCATATCTGGGGAATGAGAAATGTTATTTGCAGAGAACCAATCCATAAGAACTTGCTTCTTATTAGACCAATTTGGAACTTTGTTGAAATGAATGGAGTGATATGAAGCATTATCAATTATAACAACAGCATTTTTAGGAAGATTTGGAATCAGTTTTTCTTCTGCCCACTTTTCAAAGATCATAGAGTTCATTTTCCCATGGTAATCTCCAGAGCAATATTGGCATTGGCTTTGTATAGTAAGTTTGAATTCTGTAAAAAACCCATTTCTTCACTCGCACACAAAATTATTATGCGCCCCGAGGCATTTCCGGTTTGTAGCACTCCACATTCTTATTTAGATTGCCAACTTTTCCATGAGTTAAATTACTGTCAATCCAATTTTCATCTAGATATACAATTGGTCTTTTCTCCTCCCTGAAACGTCAATATTGCTCTCAAATACTGTGCTCTAGATAAAACAATGTCACTTCAGTCCATGATAAGTTTCCTTTTATTCTGGGACTTTTTGAAACATCCGATTTCATGAAGTATTTTCCTTAAAGTTTCTCTTTTCCAAGGAAAATTAATTTTTTTCTTTCAGCACAGGAATCAATTTCGGAACAGTTGGCACTCTTTTTTCGACCATGTAAAATCCGTGAATAGCTCTTATAACGTCCATAGTTGGCAAAACTATCGGCAAGATTTTTTTTTTCTAAGCTTGTACATCTATCATACGCATCCATGTGAAACTGCAAGTCATTCTATCACGAAGTTTGCGTTATACAGCTATTTGAAACAAACGTGTTTTCTGTATCCCTTGAAATGGATAAAATTGAGTATCGAGCGGTTATAAAATTCTTTGTAAAAGAAGGTTTACCGCCTCATTTTAGCGTTCAGAAAACTGATTTGATATTTTCCCGAATTTCATTCTTTCTCAATAAAACTGGATTTTAAGAATTAATATAAATTTTAATTTGAAATGCTTAATAATAGAATAGTAAATACAGAAATATAAATCAGATATCGGCATACATATGGTTATAGGTTTATTATCTTATGCGTACTGAGCATTTATTGAAGCGATATATACTGAGTACTCAGTATTATGAACGCCTAACCATTTAGGAAAATAGATCGTTTTTGAAGAAGATGCATTACGTGGTTGTAGTTTGCTATATAAATTAGGCACCGACGGTTCTGTTTTGTTTTTTTATGATGATTAGAATGGCTAAAAGGCGTGACTTAAGGACATTGAGCATAGTATAATTGTTGGCGCAAGACATTCTGCTGCCAGTATCTCACAAAGGTTTGCTCTTCTGGACTTTTCATGCAAAACAGTGTTCAGTATGTACCATGAGTGATGTAATAACCAGACAACTCAAAGCCAATGGTAGTCCTGTGGACGGAAACAACTCATTGATGAACGAGGTCAGATAAGAATGTCAGGGATTGTGAAACGTAACAGGAGGGCCACAACCAGTTAAATCTCGAAGCGCGCAATTCTTTCGGGAATGTCACGGATGAGATACATGCGTAGACGACCACCCTGGGTCTCAGTGCTATCAGCTAAGAACAAGAAGACGTAACTTCAGTGGGAACGTGATCACCAACACTGGACAAGTGAAAAAAATGTCTTCTATCCATGTCCCCTTGGCTGGAAGTGTCCATGGACACTTCCAGCCAAGTAGCAACAGCTCAGGCTAGTGGTGAGTGTGTAATCGTGGGAAGAATGTTTTCTTGTCATACGTTATGTCCTCTGATACCAGTTGAACACCGCCTGAATGCCACAGTCTGTGTCGATATCGTTGCCGATCATGTTCTCCCATTGTGCCATGCCACAAAGTGGTTTGAGGAACATGACAGTGAATTTCCTTTACTTCAGTGGCTATTTCAGTCCCTCCCCCCAGTCCTCAACCCAATAGAGCATCTCTGGGATGATGTGGAAGCAGCAGTTTGCAACACAACATGCACCCATCCAATCTGCAACAATTGGGCAATGTCATTTTGACAGCATGGACAAACATTCCAGAGGACCGTTTGTCCGTGCTTTCAAAATATGGAAGTAATTGCTTTATATATAAAGCGTTGTGCATATGGAAATAGTGCGAAATGAAACAGAGATGTGACACATTTTTTTCGGACCATTTCCCTGCAGCGCTGATTCAGCTAAGTGTTGAATCAGCGCTGCAGGGAAATGGACTGGCAGTGCCAAATATTGTAATAATTTATCAGTAGATGTATTTGTTCACCAGTTCAGGTTGCCTATTTTTAATTAGGAAAAACCGAATTTCCAAGTGAAAAAACTCTACTGTCTGTGTCTGTTTGGGTTCAACCCCCCCGAAGTCGCGGGATTGACCCCACAGACAGAGCTTTTGTAATGTCGGCCTTCCGACTGTGCTGTGAAAGCATCTCCCTCTGAGAGGTATTCATTTCAGAAAAAAAAAGGACAAATTTACTACCATTTGTGATGTTATATCAGAAATTGCCGCCCATAGGTTGTCTATTTATACAAGGCAACCTATATACACGTATATAATTACATGTAATTTATATATTAAAAGTACTGATATGGTCGTACCCAATTATAAACAGAGACGCGTTTCATAATCGCATTCTTTATATTGACTTAATTCGTTATCACATTTGAATCTAGGACTATTTTTAAGGACGTTTCGCTAAATTCAAAAGCACTAATTAGATTCATTTTGTCCATTCTGAAGCTGAACTAATTTTGTTGAATTCGCTAATCGAAATCCGAAAAAATTGTGTCGGATATCTCTGTGTGATTGATATAAAGCAATAACTTCCCTCTGGTTGAGGGCATTTATGTATAATAAATTTAGTTTAATCCTTTATCCAAGTGTAAGCAAACAAAGTTTGCACCTGAAGTATCTTTAGGATTAAGTAAAAGTAGACTAAGCTTTCATCACTTGTCTTAGTATCCCCCATAATGCAAAGCACATCTCCTTGTGGGCATATATATATATATATATATATATATATATATATATATATATATATATATATATATATATATATATATATATATATATATATATAATACGTGGGCTGTTCAATAAGTAATAAGACTAATTTTACTGTGGCGAAACCACTCATCACAATATTAATTTCTGTGGAATAAAGAAATGTTGCTGTCTGTATTAACAAAAGAGGTTGATAGATGGCGTATACGGGCTGATGTGCCAGAGTGTCACGTGACTAAACGCAAGCTTGTTTCGGCGCGCCTACGAACCGCGACCAGTCTTCGAAATGGAAGCGTCCTTGGAACAGCGTTATGCGATTAAATTTTGTGTGCGTTTGCTAAAATCGGCATCGGACACTTTTAACATGATACGCGAAGCTTTCCACGATGAAGCAATGTTGAGGGCAAGTGTTTTTCGCTGGCATAAAACTTTTAAGGAAGGAAGGCAAAATGTGGAAGATCTTGAACGTGAGGGAAGACCTTCAACGTCCATCACAGAGACAATGATCAACACAGCAGCTATTATCATCAAGCACGTTAAAAGGAAGTGTCCATTGCTGAAGAATGGCTTCTTACTGCACCACGATAATGCTAGGCTACATATTGCTGGTTGTATAGTGGACGTTTTGCAGAAGAACAACACAGATATCCTACCACACTCTCCATATAGTCCTGATCTCGCACCGTGCGATTTCTGGCTGTTTCCTCAGCTCAAGAAACCACTAAGAGGCCGCCATTTCGAAAGCAACAAAGCATGTGTAAAAGCTGCGGAGGCGGTTTTGAAAGAACTCTCAAAAAACGGACTTTCACATGTGTTTAAGAAGTGGACGCAACGTTGGGACAAATGCATTGGGTCTCACGGTAGTTGCTTCGAAAAAGACCATGTAAATGATGACGATTAAAGGTAATCTTTTTTCTGTATAAATATAGTCTTATTACTTATTGAACAGCCTACGTAGATCTTTTTTCTCACGTTGTGTGATACATCAAGTTAGTGTCTGCATATATTTTATTGCACAGCCCCCCCCGCCAATAATAATAATAAAAAAAATCACTTTTAAAAAACGTTTTTTTAAAAGTATTTCCTCCTCTTTGGCGCCTGTGAGCGTCGCACACATTGCATATATGGTCGGCACGCCCCTGATGTTTGACCAGTTCAGACTACGACAATCTCTAGTTGCCTCAGATTAGAATGCGGCGAACCACTGCGAACGGCTTCACGAATGCTCAACCGAAATAAAATTCAACAAAGAATGGTGAAATCATTCTCATTCTCGTGGAACTATTCCCAAACTCTGTATCTTGTGACAAGTCGAGAGACGATTAGGAATGAGACCACATAATCTAATATTGCATCAACAGAATTTTATTTGAAATAGAACGTAATTTATATACATGTATGTAAGCCATTTTGCTGCATAGTCATTGGGATAAATGAGATATTTGGAGTTGATACGTGTAGTACGGAAATCCCATTTAAATTTGCAACCATCAAGATTCATCTTTAAGAGAACCAAACAATTGTTAAGGATGAAGTCAGAATTAAAGGGAAAGGAGGTGTATTCCCTACGTGCGTAACTTTGGTGCAATTTTGTGAAATAAACTTGTCTGTGAATATGAAAGTCATGATAGTCAGATACAGCGATAGATAGTGTATAAGACTGACTCCCCCCCCCATACATACATAGCTGAAGCTCATTTTACATACAATCACAAAAATATCACTTTTTTTTTTTTGGTCTGTGTGTAGGCAGAAGTGCTTTACATTTTTGCTGAACTATATTCCGGTAACACGGTGAAGCATGGTAGTTAATAATATCCAAAGATTTGTACCAAAAGACGACTACAGCTAAATAAAACTGAGTATATCGTCCAGAAGAGCACTATAATAACAAACAACTCAACAGTATCTGCAATCTCATTAAAGAAAGTCGAAAAAAATTTGTAAAACATGAGCAATCAAAATTAATTGCTTAATTATTATTATTATTATTATTAATAATTATTATAATAATTATTATTATAATTATGATAACTATTCAAAGGAATTTTAATAAACTCAAGATAATCAAGAAAATGTGTTAAATATATTTTAAATAAAAAACAAACAAACATTAAACATTCACTATATTCCTAAAATTATAAACAAAAACTGAAACTTTACCCCTATATCTGATGTTGGATCTGTAATCTCATTGCAAAGGCATTACACATAGTTAAAATCATTTCTTAGCATTACATATTAAATATAAATTCAAGGAAAAAAATTCTGATAAAAAATATAAACATATCTAAGGTATGTAGAATGGAATATTGGTAACAGCAGGACATGATTGGTTCACCCTGCCCAAGGAAATTTTATTCGGTGTTACAAACAGTACCGTCGACAGGGTGTAGCATAGAGGCGGCGTGCCTCACTGCACCGCTTAATTAAGGGCGCTCGTTCAGCAATATTGCGGTAGGCGCCGTATTAGCCAACAAGATAATTTTACATCTGATGTAGATGCAATAGATTTATTTGAAGAATTAAAAATTCTCTCAAAAATAATGCAAGAGAAAAGTAGTCCTCACCAAGGACTACTTGGGATAAATTTCTACAAGATTTTGGTTATATATACAATTGGAGATTGTATATATATATGATTGTATATATATACAATCTTGTGACTATATATACAATCGGAGATTGTATATATAGTCACAAAAGAACCTGTTTCCAACTAACCCATAGTTTTACAGTTTCTCGATGACTTAATCCAAGAATATCAGCATAGCAATATATATAACGTGCCCGTGATCGATTAACTCGGGAACCGGCCGAAAAAAGGCTTAGAAAAATTTCCTCTAGTCGCCGACTAGACTCGAAGTCTTCTTTCGTGCGGCTAAGCGGCGTGGTGTGCAAACGCCACATCCACTGAGCTACACAGGCTAACGATTTTAGTAGTTCAAAAAATAAATCTCTCATAAAGGGTATTGGTTTCTAAAATTAACGGATCTATCTCAGTTCTGACATTAATTGAGCTGGTTTCCCTAGGACAATTGCTTCACGATTACAACTGTAAGCAAAAAAAAATAACCAAACATCCATGTAATTCGACTTGTCGTGATCGATATGTAAAACGAATCAACTTAACTCAAAGAAAGAAAGAAACTTCTATCGAAAAGGTCAAAAGAACTGACACATTCTTCATGATATGGGAGCCAAAGGAAGTTGAAGTTAAAACAAGAAAGATAAAACACACTACATTATAAATTACAGTGTTATAAATTTTCGTAGGATAATAAATAAATTAGTTTCACTAACTCAAAGCAAATTTCCAGTTACTACCATTAAGGATACATAATAATATTTTCTCCCATGGTTCCAATCCAATTGAATGCAAGTCATATATTGCATACCATCTGCGTATGTTGAATAAGCGTTTCGCAGGCATTGCAAGCTGTCGTATTCACAGATAAACACATCGATCGTCTAACAATCTCTCAGTTCCTACGTGAAGGATTATTTCAAATGAGCTGGTGGCTATGATTCCGTGACTACCGGTTTCGGTATCGGAGTGTGCATCGTACAAGGTAATCCAGCTGTACTATATCACGAGGTAGTACAGCTGGAGATGGTAGATGCATCAGATAAAAGTTAAACAATTATTGGCATATTTTAAGTAAATTTCTAGGGACTGTATCAAAATATCTCATAATTTCAGGAAATATTCTTGGTAAAATTTCTGAGAGTGAAGTTTTTTAAAAAAGCAAAAGAACTCTTACACTAACGTTCCTTAATTATTCAAAGGGAGAAATAGAGTGAACATTAACAAATACAGAAATATTAGACTTCAATCTATCGGCAACAGATGAAGGTGAAAAAAAAACAGTTTTCGCATATGATTGCATTATTTTCTATGACTGTTTTATTGTTAATATAAATGTGACACCTGTTCGACAAACTGATTTGAATTTTAACTCTACCAATGGATGTACGATACGTGCTTAATGGTATGTCTCTGAGGTAGGTGTGTATTTACTTCCGTATAATAGGAGTTAAGAAACTTGTGTTATTGGGAAGTTTTTAATAAAGAGTTACACTAGAGCGTAATTAAGGAATCAGGAGAGGCCAAAGAAAGCGGGGTATTATTACTCATACGAAAGGATATAGATTTTGAAATAGATGACTATTAAATATGCGTGGAGAGGTTCTTTGGAGAATTGCACTAGGAAAATTATCTCTCTCTCTCTCTACTTGGCAGCTTGTCAGGAGCTGCCAAGTAGAGAGAGAGAGAGAGAGAGAGAGTATTCCTTTCTGCCGTAGTTACAAGGTGATCAGCATTCATTTTTTTAAATGAATATGGAAACTATCGTGTTACAGTAAATCTTTAGTTTAATATAAACCAAAATTATCCTATATATATATATATATATATAAAGAGAGAGAGAGAGAAAGAGAAAAAGTATTCTTACTAAGAAGGAAGGATACAAATTTTGAAAGACAATCCATTAAATACTTGTACATGTAGCGGGGATGAATTTGAAACAGTGTGGTATGTGATAAGCATATGGCTTTAATTTAAAAGTTTAAGCATGTTATCGAAGCGAAGGAAGATTTTAATATCGATGATATTGAGTGGATGAACGAAACAGGTAATCAGAATATCTAACGATTTTTTGGAGTTAATTCGAAATGGCTGTTAACGTAACATATACGTGAACCCTATCTTTAGTTTAAACCCTAACTTTATCTGGTCGATTTCAATCGAAGGTGAGTTAGCCGATCTCATATGGAAGTAGCAGGGTTTTTTTTCCCGGAAACTCGGGTTTTTCATCCCGCATACATACAAATCGGCCCTTCAGAACACACGCAATTTACAGACAAAAATTATTACTAGTTGTGGTGGTGTTGGAGTTGGGCGGTAGATGGCGTAGATGGAGATGATTCGTAGTAGAGGTTAGGTGTAGAGACAGTTGTAGATGTCCTCCCACGATGAGTCTTCGGACTCCTTGGAGGTATCAGGAATAATAATAATAATAATAAACCCACTAAGCAGGTAGTAGAATCTTAGAGTGCGATAGTAACCACTTAACTCTGACGTGAAATTAAAATTACTGGGAGAAACTGTCATAAGGAAGAAGCAAGGTTAGAATTTTAACAAAGCTAATTTTGTGACTATGACCAAAGAATTGGAAGACATAAACAGGGAGATGAAATTTCATTGAAAAAATATTAACAATAGTAAATGGAAAATGTTTCAAGATATTTTCATAATCTGAGGTCTAAATTTATTCCGAGAAGTAAGTTTAAAAACGAATCCGAAGTTGGTTAGCTGAATAACACTATTCTTAAAGAAATCCACCATGAGATAAAACTTTGCGAAGAATATTGATCTGGACAATCAGCTGAAAAGTGTGATAAATATACACACAATTCTTATTAACTAATTAATTAAAGAATGAAAGCTGAATTTGAGCTACGGTTGGTTACGAACCTTAATACCAGTTCCAAGTTATATATATATATATATATATATATATATATATATATATATATATATACGGCAGTAATAAGGTTATAACACCTTATGGTAACTTGTTTTGGTAAAATACTTACAAGGTATTACTAAATCTTGGTATTTCTAGCCTGGCTCCCACTGATGAGACCTCAATAAAGGTCGAAACCGGTCTGGGTAGTGGTCCCTTGCCTTTAATACAAAACATCATACACCCCCTTCTTGGAGATGTGTTTTGGCATTAAGGGTAAATATTAAGATTAGTGATCAGATCTTGCTCCACCTTTACCACGAGTTGCCTTGGTCTTGCACTACCTGTGGGATCAGCTAGTCCTGCATAAATTGAAGGCGCAAACTTCACATTTGTCTGTCTGCTTACTTGGAAAAAATGGAGTAAAACCAGGTTTAAAATTACCTGGTATCTTTAACATAAATAGTACGGCAGTTATCTTTCTCGTGATGCTGATTAATGCTAAGATTTTCAAAGACTTGACTAAGACTGCAGAGTCGTGTTTGCGAAAAAGGTACTGGTATTAAAGATAAGGAAATGTGTTGAGGAGGAAAACGCACCTACAGAACCGGTAGAAGTTCTCTGATTAGGGATCACTACTTTGAAAGGAGAGGGAGATGAAAAAACCGAGTTTCTGAAAGAAAAATCCTCTAACTCATCATATGATTGAAAAGAATGATAAACGTTCCTCACGTCATAGACGAGATTCGAATCCGGTCTTTCCAACCAAAGGACTCGTCTGTACCATGTGAGCTTACATCAGGTGGTCAGAAGCAGGTTAATCCAGGACTCAGTTATGAGACCTTTCGTGATTCACCATATTTATCACTAATGTAGGTTCATGCACATTAATAGTAAAATTTCACTTTGCTGATGATATAAAATTAGGCAGAATAGTAATTTCAAATTAAAAACGGACAGGAAAGTTGTAGTCAAAATTCAACTTACAGAAATGCAAATATATTTTGATTTGGTAATAAAGTAGAGATAGATTGATATGAATTAAATGGGAAGGATCTGGAAGGTTTAATGTAACGTTATGCGGATAAGTTATGACGCTTACAAAAGTTATTAGTCTGGCTACTCTTGAATTATATCTCACAATTTCGTATTAAGTCAAAAAGTTATGAGACTCCCGCCATTTGTTGAGCTTAACACAACAACATATAAAATGTTCTTTAGTTATTATTAGGCCTGTGTAGACTCGCGGAAAAACGTTCACATCCATAGTGACAAGCTGCCTGAAGAAAGACCGTTCAAATTTTGATTGTAGTCTCTGAATAGAGTAACTTTTCTAAGTCTTTCTTCAGCCGGTTCCCGAGTTAGTCGATCTCTGGAACGGGCAAGAGGATTTTTCCTCCTAGGAACTAGGGTTTTTCATCCCGTAAACTCAAGAAAATCAACCGTAGGATTAACACTGTTTCAGACAATAACGTATAGTGTTAGGGATCACGACATGGTAGCAGTTGTCTGTTGTATTTTTTCTTCCACAGCTGCCAATTAAAGTTGCTAATAGTGTTGGGCCAGTTATTCTGTGATTACCTATGTGTGGAAGCTAACTGCCCACTAGTCTCCAAAAAATAATTAGAGCTAAATGGCTTCCCTTTGGGGGCCATTTAGCAGATTTATTTATTATATATATATATAATTAATTTTTTAACTTGGAGATACTGTATATTAGGGTTACCATGTAAAAAGTATTTTACCTTGGGTATAATAAATGTTAAAGATACCAAGCTATTTTAAACCAGGTTTTACTCCATTTCCCAAGTAAGCAAACAGACAAATAAGTCAAGTTTGCGCCTGCAAGTGTTGCAAGTCTAGCTGACTCCACACGTAGTGCAAAACCAAGGCAACTCATGGTAAAAGTAGAATAAGCTCTGATCACTAATCTTAATATTTACCCATAATGCAAAGCACATCTCCTGGAGGAGATGTATGATGCTTTGTATTAAAGGCAAGGGGGGGGCACTACCCAGACCGGTTTCGACCTTTATTGAGGTCTCATCAGTGGGAGCCTGGCTAGAAATACCAAGATTTTAGTAATACAGAGCTTATAAGTATTTTACCAGAACAAGTTACCATATAAGGTGTTTTAACCTTATTAAATAAAAATCTCAGAAGGAGAAAATAGCTTGATATCTTTAACATTTATTACACCCAAGGTAAAATACTTTCTACATCTATCTCTCATCGTGAGATTTTTATTTAATAAGGTTAAAACACCTTATGGTAACTTGTTCTGGTAAAATACTTATAAGCTCTGTATTACTAAAATCTTGGTATTTCTAGCCTGGCTCCCACTGATGAGACCTCAATAAAGGTCGAAACCGGTCTGGGTAGTGCCCCCCCCCTTGCCTTTAATACAAAGCATCATACATCTCCTCCAGGAGATGTGCTTTGCATTAAAGGTAAATATTAAGATTAGTGATCAGAGCTTATTTTACTTTTACCATGACTTGCCTTGGCCTTGCACTACGTACAGGATCAGTTAGCCTTGCAACACTTTCAGGCGCAAACTTGACTTGTTTGTCTGTTTGCTTACTTGAGAAATGGAGTAAAACCAATATATATATATATATATATATATATATTTATTTATTAGGGTTACCAAATAATTTTATAAACTTAGTTATTTTACTCCTAATCCCAAGTAAGCAAAACAATTAAGTTTGCGCCTGAACGTAGTTCAAGTCTAAAGGTGGTGCAACACCAAGGGAACTCATTGTAAAGGTGGGTAAAGCTCTGATCACTCTTCTTAGTATTTTCCAGAATGTAAAGCACATCTCACTAAGAGATGTATACTGAAATACATTATGGGTGGGGTCACTACCCAGACCGGTTTCAACCTTTTTTTGAGGTCTCCTCAGTGAGTAGCTAGACCCTAAATACTAAGGTTTTAGTAATACAGAGCTTATCAACTTTACCTATAGAAGTTGCTATACCATATACTATATGGTATAGCAACTATGCTATACTTATAGAAGTTGCTACCCCACCCATAATGTATTGCAGCAAAAGATGTATACTGCAATGCATTATGAGTGGGGTCACTACCCAGACCGGTTTCAACCTTTTTTTGAGGTCTCCTCAGTGAGTAGCTAGACCCTAAATACTAAGGTTTTAGTAATACAGAGCTTATCAACTTTACCTATAGAAGTTGCTATACCATATACTATATGGTATAGCAACTATGCTATACCTATAGAAGTTGCTACCCCACCCATAATGTATTGCAGCAAAAGATGTATACTGCAATGCATTATGGGTGGGGTCACTACCCAGACCGGTTGCAACCTTTTTTGAGGTTGCAACCTCAAAATCTTGGTATTTAGGGTCTAGCTACTCACTGAGGAGACCTCAAAAAAGGTTGAAACCGGTCTGGGTAGTGACCCCACCCATAATGCATTGCAGTATACATCTTCTAGTGAGATGTGCTTTACATTATGGGAAAATACTAAGAATAGTGATCAGATCTTTACCCACCTTTACAATGAGTTGCCCTGGTATTGTGTTATCTTTAGACTTGAACTTTGTTTCAGGCGCAAACTTATTTGTTTGCATACTCGGGATTAGGAGTTAAATAACCAAGCTTATAAAATTACTTGGTAACCCTAATATATATATATAAAAGGAAGATTGTATTACTGTTAGCATGTTATCTAAATTAAATTTTATATTTTATAAATTATTTATCAAAAATAATTTATAAAATATAAAATGTTTGACGTTAAACCAATATAATAATATATGCTATATTATACATACAATAAACACCGTAACTATAAAATAAACAATTTAAAAACTCACATAAGCGTCTTTGTTGCTTGTTCTATTATAATTACGTAATAGTAAAATAGAGGGGGTCGATAAAAAGTCAAGAAACTCTTGAAGGAGTCGACGGTGAAAGAAGTTTGCCGATCCCTGTTGTAGAGGATACTTCATCATTTCAGCTGATTATTTGAATGCTCTTGAGTAAAACCGATAATCAATGTGGCGCATTTCAGTTTGTTGCCATTCTTCTAAATGTTTTTCTATGTTGTATGTGCTGCCAGCCCTGATTTGTGCTTTCTTTCAGTCGCAACGTCCTTGATGTGTTCCGATCGGCGTAACACCCCAGATATGCCAGTTGTCCTATGTAGTGTAACACACAGCTGCAAATGATCTTGTAGACACCTGGTTTTTTTAAGTAGCTAATGTGGTAGTTTAGGAAGTTTCAGGCGACTTGATTTATTTTTATTTCTTTTTTTTTTTTATGAAGCAATCTTGCTATTCTTATCTATGATTGGTTGCATATATGGGAGAATCAATGCTACTTTATATGTTTGAATTATTTGTTCTGTTTGTTTTGGAGGTTGAGATTGGAGTTTTTGTTTTTTAATAATGTTCTGTTGTAATCATTTTTGGAAGGACAGAATTAAGATACCTGTAGCACTTGGTTTCTTTTTTCTGTATTCGTTGAAATTCTGTAGGCTCTATCGCGTAAGGAACACACTCAACTTCTCAGTCTACAGGAAACCAATTAACAGAGGACATTATATCCATGCAACTTCTCATCACCACCACCCAGCACAAAAAATAGGCATCATCTTAGCTTCATTCCTGATTACAATACCTATATTTGCATCAAAAGCAAACAGCTGCATGTCTCTCATCAAATCCTTCCCTATTTCATTAATGTAAAGATTAAATAAAAATGGACCAAGGTCTGATCTCTTGGGTGCACAACTGGTCGCGTTTAATCGTGCAGACTCACATACCCACAATGCCACTTTTTGATATTGGTCATTCAGCCAATCTTTTATTCAAACCAAAGTTTATAATTTAATTCCATATCCTCCAAATTATGCAACAGCCTTCTAAGCTATAAGCTGTATCCCGTCAGAAAAGCGTCATCAAGGTCAAAAAATATCATGATTCTTGTTTAACTCAACTGCAATCTTATAAAAATGCGAGAGTTACAGAGCCTCCACAGCTTAGTCGGTATTGACGAAGTCCTTTGATTGGAAATACCTGGGTTCGAATGCCGGCTAGGACGCAAAGAACCCGGACTTTTCAACTAGAGGTGAGTTAGCCAGTCTCATACAAAGGTGAAACGGTTTTTCTTACTGTAACCAGTCAATAGAACACACAATTTAACAGACAAAAGAATACGTATAGGCAAAGGACCAACTACCTTTCTTTGAATAACGGTTACGAATCCAAGGATACTTGGAAGGTGGTGGGTGCTAAAGTGTCTGTTACAGCCATTGATGATGACAGTTATTCAAACGTGACTTTCCCTTAGTAAACTTATGCTGTTCTTTGTAATGCATAGATTCTGTCAATCCATTTTGTATGCGATCTCTTACTAACTTTTACGAATTCTTCATCACCACTCCAAATATACTGATAGGTCGGTAGTTAGACCTATCCGTCTTTATACTACCCTTGCGCAAAGAGATTATCATACATTTTTTCCGCTCCTGGGAATCTTTCCCGTGTTAAGACTTAAATTATACAGCCATGTCAAAGGCACACAGCGAATTCAGATGAACCTTCTTTTAGCATTTTTGCTGATATCCCATCATCCCCTGCCGAATTCTTATTCAGTTCATAATTATATACGCAATAGCTCCAGTACCTTCTCCTTATATACCTAAGTTTCTTCATCCATTGTTGATGTAGATCATTGAGCTCTATTTTTAATACACCAGCTTCATGACTTATAGCAATGATACGCATTGCTTGAACCCCTTCTGCTATCATTATTTGTTATCATTAGCATTCAATAGTCTTATTTTTTTCACATTCATTCTTTCTTTTAATTGCAACATAAGGATAGAAATCTTTTAGATTGTCTTTATCTTGCAGAGTCAGTTTTTCTTACTCACATTTATCTTTCTGCACAGTAGCTGTAACTATTTTGGCATATCCTTATAATTTTTTCTTAAGAATCTCTTGCTTGATAAGCTGTACATATATTTCACTCACTACCTCAGGGCCGATTTTATCATTATGTGACCCTAGGCAATCGCCTATGGGCGTCAAGACTTCAGACTTCAGGGCGCCAGATTTTGCTACATATAAAACTATATAAAGCTAACAGGGACTCCTGTATTCCATAAAATTCATGTATGTAAGCGTACCATTTCTTTGCTGGACGTATATACACGTCCAACAAATATCCTGGATAATATTCTATCCACCTGCTCGGTAACCGGAATCTAAGTTATATCAAACTAAATACCTATGAGTTATATTCATTTTGCTGCTTGTTTTTATCGTATAATTATAGTTTTTAATGCCAGCGCAAAATAAGAAATCCTTTCATACTTTCTTAATTTCATATTGTATCACTATGGAAGATCAATGTCACTATCAATTTTTTGGCTAATTATTTTAATCATCAATGCATTTTAAAATTCTCCCAGAACGTGATTGAAGATAATTATTTTTGTCAAACAATTATTTTATTAATTCATGAAAATCCGAATCTAAAAATGAATACAGCCTCCATCTGTTCCAAATTAAGTTTTCTTTTTTATTCATAATCTTAGTTCGAAGGTTAGTTCACGGATTGCGCGAAGGTTCGCACTTTAACTTTTGCTTTATAGAGAATGATACGTAAATCTTGAATCATATCATGTAATGCATAATTTTATAACGTAATTTGTAGGTTTTTGCATTTCAACTTTCTTGGTTTTCCCCAGTCACTCCCTACAAATCGAAATAAACGGCAGTTATGAAGTCAACTGTTATGTACATATTTTCTGTATTATGCGGCAGTTTTGAAGTAGCAATATTTTCCCTACACTTTATCCTTCGAAACATGTGCATGCGTCAAAATGAAATTTTATTTTCAAAATTTTCATAACAGAATTAATGCGTCTTTAATGGCTAACTCCCCCCCCCCCCGAAAATCATGACACACACACACACACACACACACACACACACACACACACACACACACACACACACACACACACACACACACACACACACACACACACAACTGCTAGTAACATATGTGCACTTTCTTTTTGTTTGAATTCGTTATTTTCCCAAAGTAATTGTACTGTTGCAGTTTTAAGCAAAAGACAAAGGCGAAGAATCTCTGATAAAATACCTTTGGATATACATTTCTGATATTAAAAAGACTCGCAATCGGAAACCCCGAGTAATGCAGTTTAACATCGTTGTTGTTCATTAAAAAAAAAAAAAAAATCGTTCCTAAAATTGAAATGTGCGACCCATATAATTTTATTTTGCAAGGAAAGAAAGCAAAATGTCATATTTATTTCAATAAATGTTATTTAAAAAATATAAATATTTGACATAATATTTCCAATGTAAACACGTTTTGATTATTTATTTTTGCACACGTGAAATTCGTTTTTATTTGGGAAGAGACACAATAAATAAATTGTGCAGCAAAAAAAGGGTCAAATATCGTAGGACAGTAAATAAATTCCAAGTAATACAGAGCACATAAAGACAATAATCCGTTAACAGCGGTGGGGGGTAATTGCATTTTAACAGATAGAATGCTGATGAAACTTCATCAGCATTCTATCTGTTAAATTATTATTAGATCAAAGGGATTTTGAGTATATTTGCAAACAGATATATTCAACATAACTTAGCCAGTTTTGTTGTAAAAAGTGCTGCATTTGAAGAAATATTAGTGGCATAATAATAAAATAGCAAAATTCATAATGCTTCAGAATAACTTGATCATACCAAAACAAGATGAGACACATCTGTAGAAATCTAATAATAATAATAATAATAATAATAATAATAATAATAATAATAATAATAACCCAATAAATAATAACCAACTGGTGTCATCCTCAAATAAGCTTACATATAAGCTTCGAGGATGAAAGCAGAGAAATTAGTTCTCATCCAAGATGTATCATATGTAACCAAGTGCATGTAATGTACGCATCACATGTAAACCAAAGTATTTAATGTATGTATTATATGTAAACAAATGTAAGTAATGTATCATATGTAATCAAATGTATTAAATAACTGTAACAAAGGTATGCAATATAGTGATTATATCCATTGATATTGTATATATAGAGTGTAAAATTGCAAAGAAACATCTGTAAAAATCATCATTATGAATATTATAATAATACACGTTGTAAACAGTTATTGTTATTATTAAAAAAACTTTATGTACGAGAAAGTATTTGAAATGCATAACTGTCTTCATATAATGTATGTCCTTTTAATTATGAACTCTATAAAGATATATTTAATAAATTGGTTGTGTTTTTGTGTTTTTAATTAAATAACCTAGTTTCATTTTGTCACAGATGGTTTTCGCTTCTGAACTACCTAGACTATTGTTCTATTCAATATTACTAAATTCCAATCTCGTTCTCCGGAAATTTTCTCTTACTAAATGTTTGACTTGTGTTGACCAATCACTGACTTAGCAGTTTAATCCAGAGATTAAATATATGGTCAGTTTAATCCATAACGTTCTTAAGAATATTTCACCCTGTGATTTCCCAGAATCCTGTTAGGAAAGAACAGATCGCTGAGTATTGAACTGGCGATCATTTTGAAACACGTTTCTGAGACAACAGGTTTTTTTGTGTGTGCTGCTGCTATTTGTATTAATTAGTGGGTAAAAGTAAGTTTCTATATCACATAAACAGAGCATTTGATTTTCAAGTTTATTATTATTTATAAATTAAATTGATTTTTCAGTTCATTTTTTTGTGCATCAAGATTCTAGTTATTTTAGGGTAAAATGTCGAGTAAAAAAAGTGGATGTTAACAAGCATAGCAAGTTATCGTTACTATTGATTGCTTCTACGTTTTAACTAAAACTGGAATTATTATGCTTATTACTGCAACTTAAAAAATCAAATCTGGAGTTGAATAAATCTTAATAATTGTGCGATAAAGTTGGAACTGAATTAATCCTATATATATATATATATATTATATGCTTTTTTTGTGAATTCCAGGCCTCGAGTAAGGTGGTCTCGCACTAGGCGATAAAATTTATCTTTCACCTAAAGTCGGGTGATTGGAAAGCAGATACGTTAACCATTCTGTCAACCAGGGAGGCATACTGTGCATGTTACTGCAAACCGAAACGTTTTATATTTATATTTAGATCCATGTTGTAATTCCATAAATATAATGATTTTTTGCAACAATTTTTATTACCGTAAATACAAAATTTTTATTTTTAGTGAGAATATCTGAACTTTACAGTTGACGAAGTTCCTATGATTAGCAAGCTAATTTTGATTGCATTTAAATTCTTTTTTTCTTTTTTTAAAAAACTTTTATCCTTATACAATTATTTAAGAAGCAACTTGCACCAAAATAAAACAAGTGACCTGTCGTTGTTATGATTGAATCAGATATAATGGACTCGATTAATTATGATGACATTATAGATATATTTGCTAAAACCAAAGCCAGAAAAAAAAAAAAAAAAAAAAAACTTTTAGTTATTGATTTTTTTTATTTAAATTTGAACTGATTTATTTTTATACTTTTTAAAAATGCAAATATACGTATACCAATGCTGTATTGTGTTATTAAAATTAGTTATCATGGAAATGTTGACTTTTATTTTCAATAAACTAAAAAAAAGTGCTTATTTTTGAGACCTCATAATGATGTTGCGCCTCGGGTCTCCAAAAGTATAAATGCGGCCCTGGACACTGCCTGTTTGTAATGCTAGCGGTGAACGCTCATTTTCTGTACTTAAACGCGTTAAAAATATTTACACAATTCGTTAAGTTAGATGCATTTGAGAAAATTGTCAATTATGTTCATAGAAAACAATATCGTTGAATTATTATATTATAAATGTATGATAGATAAATTATATAGTTATAACTTATAAGGTATATATAATTGATAAATGCTTCATTAAGTAAATGTATAAAAATTTATTTGTGAATTACTGAATAGTCTAAAGTCCATATTTTTTATAATTAAGTTTATTTTTATTTATAAATATTTCAGTTACTGGATTTTGAAAATGGATAAAAAAGAAATCGGGTTTTCAATATCGCAAACGTAAAGCGGAAAAGGAAGAAAGTTTGAAAAACAAGAAGGTGCATTTTTAAAATATTTTCGCTGAGAAGAGCGTAATCACATACAAGAAGAAAATCTTCAAGATTATTCGTTGGATAATTCGTCTATAGTTTCGATTAATGAATTGGAGGAGAATTCTACAGATACCAAAAATTGGATTAAAACATCGAAGGAGAAATCTACAGATCATATGAGTGTTGTTGATTCTGAAGCTGGTTGTTCTACAGATCCAATCATAAAAGGATTTCATTTTACAAATTTAAATTATAATGATCCAGCAACTTGGTGTCCTGTAAAAATTTCCAGTATCAATCAACTACGTCCACTATTAGTTAAACATGAACCTAAACAGATTCATAATTTTGATTTTCCGAAAGATAACAATATTAGATTTTCAATGACTCATTATACTTGAAGACTATTTAACGGGGAGACAATGCAGCGTTTGTGGTTATTGTATTCAAAATCCACGGATTCTGCATTTTGCTTCTGCTGTTTATTATTTGATCAATGGCGATTAACCTTGCTGATTCTGGATTGAGGGACAGGAAAATGCTTCTTCTATTTTAGCTGCGCATGAAAAAAGTCAAAGACACGTTGAAAATTACCATAAGTGGAAAGAATTAGAAATTCGAATACAAGAAAAGAAAACCATTGATGGTGAGAACTTGTTAGTTATCAGAAAAGAGGAGAAACATTGGGTGCAAGTATTAGAACGACTCTTTGCTTTAGTTCAAACGTTAGCTACTCAAAATTTATCATTTCGATGAACAAATGAGACATTGCTTTCGCATGGAAACGGAAATTTTTTGAAATTTGTCGAATTTCTAGCCAAATGTGATCCAATAATGAATGAACATCTTCGAAGAATAAAAGATAAAGATACATATGTGCATTATCTTGGAAAATATATTCAAAATGAAATAATAAACATATTCGCCAATGCGATAAAAAATAAAATTTTAGAATCTGCTGTTGCCGCAAAATATTTTTTCATAATTATTGACTGTACGTCCGACATTGGTCACACGGAAAAAATGAGCCTAGTACTTTGCTTCGTAGACACTAGAAATAGTGTCTATAGAAATAGTTTCTATAAAAGAACATTTTTTTTGGATTTATAGAAATAAAAATACCACTGGAGGATTTTTATCAAATGAAATACTAGGAACGCTAGGCAAATTTTCATTACCAATACAAGGTTTCATATTACTTATCACGGATACGATAAGTAATATCTTATCGTATCCAAGAAAGGTGATGTAAAAGGTGTGCAGCGACGAATTTCAAATATTAACCTGAGAACCATGTATGTACCCTGTAGTTCACATTCATTAAATTTAGTAGTGAATTGCACTGCTAATACTTTAGATGCCACAGCATTTTTTGACGCGGTACATCGTCTATATGTATTTTTTTCCAGTTCGACTCGTCGATGGGAATACCTCAAAAGACATATAAGTAATTTTACACTCAAACCAGTCTGTGATACACGATGGGAGAGTCGAATTGACCCATTAAAGCCCCTAAGATATAATTTGTCCGATGTTTGCAAGAAATATCTCAAGATGATAGTTTATGTGGATTAAGTGGAAATACCATGAAATTATACGCAAGTAGTCTTCTTAAAACTTTAAGGAAGTTCAAATTCATCGTATCCTTAGTAATGTGGTATAATATACTTTTTTTAAATAAATTTTACAAGTAAATAACTTCAGAATACAAGCTTTGATATAAATGGCGCCATAAATTGTATTAATGATACAAATAATTTCTTAATGAAAATCCGAAATGAGGATGAATTTGAAAAGATGTTAACAGATGCAGAAAAAATCGCTGAGATCTTAGGTATAACGCCTAATTTTGAACAAGAAACAGTTAGACTTAGGGGGAAAAAAAAAAAGAAACAATTTGTGTATGAAGTAGAGGAAGAATTCATAATAGATTTTAAACAAAAATTTAAGGTAGATTTTTATTTTTCAATTATTGATACCGCAATTGCATCTGTTGATGAAAAATTCAAGCACATGCAATTAACGAAAAGTTAGGTTTTCTTTTAAATATATATGAATTTCAAAAAATTACTTCAGCAGAACTGCTTAAAAATGTTTGATATTGGAAAATTATTTAACACATGATAATTCTAGACATTGCCAGTATCGGTATCAAGTTCAGAAAGGAGTTTCTCGAAATTAAAACTTACAAAAACTTACACTTGCTCTACGATGGCTCAGTAACGACTCACTGGTCTAGAAATAATATCTATACAGCATGAATTTGCATCTACAATCAATATAGATGAATTAATTCAAAAATTTGCCAAAGCAAAAGCCCGAAAGATTAATATTTCATAATTTTTATATTTAAGATGTAATAATTTTCTTGCTATACAGATATCAGGAGTAATCATATATGTATACAAATGTATTGGTTTTGATTAATAAATTTTATATATAAACATTTATATATAAATGTTCATAATGATATTATTTTTATAAATATCCACATGTGTAAGTGTATGCGTGCTTGTGTATGACAAAATATACACGTATAATTTGTTCCTCAAATTTCTTTTTTGAACCTTAATTTTTTTTATAAAAGAATTAAGGTATGTCTCAGGGCCTAGTTAAAGTAAAATCATGAAGCTGAAAGACTATAAAACATATTCAGAATATAAATTTTATTATTCTACTTCTTAACAAAGAATTGAGCTAACGTAGTTTGGCGGGTATTTTGTTTCTTTTTTTCATACAACTGACGGTATGGCCCTATTGCGTCTTCTACTCTTCTGCAAATTTTACTGCTTCTCTATTCATCAGGGTCAGCCTCTGCAGTACTGCTTAAAAACTTCGCTTGTATGAAAAATATTATACTCTGCCGATTGTTATAATCCGTTTGTAGGCAATTTTTATGACCGATCATAAACAGCGGTATTCTACATAAACAACATTTGGGAAAGAGGTATTCTCTTTCCCAAATGTTGAAAGATTTCGTTAATGAAAATTAATGATACACAAATGTTATTAGGCGTCCTGGGTCCGAGCTTTTCGAGATATTCTCGAATATTATTCTCTTCAGAATATTTCCACTATAAAATATTTATTCATAAAAAATGCTTCTCTATCTTTCTATGCTCACTGGGCATCTACAGATGCCGTATGGTCACTCCGATGCTCGGTGATGTTCCACACCAGGCCTCGCCTTGTAGTCCTGTTGTTTGCTTTTCTGGCAGCCTCAACTCTCTGAAGATCAGTCCCTCCACATACGCCATCCATCCATCTCATTGATGGTCTACCCCCCTGCATCTTTTTCCAGGAACTTTACCTTCTATTACTGTTCTGAGAAGTCCTTCTTCCATCCTTTCTACGTGTCCAAAATATTTTAACTTTCTTCTGTCAATATCCTTAAGGAGCCTTAAAAAATGCTTAGAAAACTAAAATGACAAATTACAGGAACTTCTCGAGGAACACAGTTTGGGAAACCTTGGTATACATAGTGTACATAGAAGTATTGTATTATTATTATTATTATTATTGTTCCGGGAAACTCCAAGGAGTCGACAGACTCATCGAGGGAGGCCCTAACATCATGTCAAGAACAACTATTCAACATTCACACAGTATCTATCATACCTTGCCTTGAACTCATTCACGGTCGTAGCACCCACAACAGACTCTGGAAGCTTATTCCACTCATTTACCACTCTCCAAGTAAAGAACCTAGCTCTAACACCCTTGTCAACTACGCACTTGCACAGCTTCCATGCATGGCCCCTAGTCCTCCCACCACCAGTCATATTTTCAAAAATCTCTTCTGGATCAATCTTATAAAAACCCTTCAGTAATTTGAATGTCTCAATCATATCACCCCTCCTTCGCCTATCGTCCAATTTCTGCAACCCACAAATCTTCAACCTATTCTCATAAGGTTCATTCCACAGACCTGCTATCATCTTGGTCACTCGTCTCTGGACCCTCTCCACTTCCTCCCCATCACGAAGAAACCCTGGTGCCCATAGCAGGGCACAGAAGTCCAGATGGGGTCTTATCAAGGCTCGATACAGAGGAACAACAACTTGTTCGTCTCTGCATGTTAAAGTATTTTTCAGATGCCAAGTGATTTGGTGAGCTGTTTTAGTTACTTTTGCAATGTTCCCCCTAAACTTCAACTCCCTATCCACCAACACTCCCAAATCCCTGGCCTCATCAATCTCCTGGAGTATGATTCCACCAATGCGATATACTGCTGCTATTCTTTTCACCCCAAAGTGCATAACCTTACACTTTGCCACATTAAATTGACATCTATTTTTCCTAGCCCAGTCCTCCAAACCATCCTGTAAAATTTTGACATCTTGTGCACTCGCAATTGCTCTACCCAACTTTGCATCATCAGCAAACAAGTGAACACTTCCTCTCAGATCCTTTTCAATATCATTGATGAACAAATTGAAAAGCAGTGGTCCAAGAACAGAGCCCTGTGGCACTCCACTAGTCACAAGACGTCTTTTAGACTCCACTCCTTAATAAACCACTCTTTGATATCTCTCCTTCAACCACCCTCTTATCCATCTCACCAACCCTATATCTATACCCATCTGCTCCAGTTTACTGATTAGGGTTCCATGTGGTATCCTGTCAAAGGCCTTGGCAAGGTCCAGTAGTATCACTGTAAACCCATTACCCTTATCCAGTTCAGCCGTCACTGTGTTATAAAACGTGAGCAAGTTACTGAGGCATGATCTACCCTTCACAAAACCATGTTGTCCCCCATACAATATCCCATTTTCATCTATCCAATCCTGTATTCTTTTCTTGACTAATTTCTCTAAGACCTTGACAATGATTCCTGATATGCTAATCGGTCGGTAATTTACAACAGCAGTCTTGGAACCACCTTTATGCAGTGGAACTATTTTCCCCTCTTTCCACCCGCTCGGGACTAACCCAGACCCGAGACTCAAATAAAACAAAATGGTCAAGGGTACTGACAATTCTTTAGCTGCTTCTCGTACAACACGAGCTGGTATACCATCCAATCCCACAGATGTATTGACATTGAGGTTATGCAATAGACTACTCACCTCCACTTCATTAACCACAATTCCCGTATAATCTACTGGTTTATTCGTTTCTACAATGTCACCACCTGGATGATATACTTTTGCAAAGTGCTCACTCAGTAACTCAACTATCTCAAATGATTCAGTTACCTCCCTACCATCAGCATTCTTTAAAATCAATCTGCTATGTACATTTTTCCTTTTACTTGCTACATATCTAAAAAACTGTTTAGGATTCTCTTTAGCCTGCATGGCCAATGTTCTTTCGTAATCCTTTTTTGCTTTTCTTACCACACTCGTCACCCTTCTGGCCTGCGCTTTATACCGTTCATGTGCCTGCCGGTCACCCTTCTCCTTAAATTCCCTCCATAGTTGTTTCTTTTTTTGCAACTCAAGCTTAATGGTGTTATTCATCCATTTAACCCCTACTTGATTTATTATTCGGACTCTAGGTATACAGTCAGCCATTGCTTCATGCAAGCACTTCTTAACTACCTCCCATGCACTATCAACTTCTAGTCCTTGCAGTTGTACATGCCATGGCACTAAACCAATCAAACTCCTAAGCATGTCATACTTTCCAGCCCGATAATTCCACATGTACCCTGTCTTAATTGAAAATTCTACACCTTTAGCCACCTCCCAAGTTAAGACCCTATGATCACTCTCACCGATTGGTGGCAATGTGGTCATATTTGTTACAGCCAAATCCTCAGATGTAATTACTAGGTCAAGCACTCTCTGACCCCTAGTATTGTCCATTACATGCTGTCGCAGATAGTTATCCCTTAATAACCGCATAAAATCCAGTTCCTTCCTCCCGTGTGTCCTCTCCTCACTCCAATCAATGCGACCATAGTTGAAATCTCCCATAATAATCACCCTCCTTCCACCCATTTCTTCTATTTGCTTGTGCATACTGTCACCACCATCTTTTCCATCACCTGGTCTATAGCAGCACCCAATTGTATATTTAGTTCTGCTAGCCACAATCTCACACCAAATGGCCTCAAATGTGCTCTTTTCTCTATCCTGCATTTCAACTTCTATTCTCCTTGGCTGGAGCTCATCAGCTATCATCAACAATACTCCTCCCCCCATTTTATTCTCTCTGTCATTCATGAACACACTATACCCATCATATTCAATCCCACTAGTTATATCATCTACAGTCAGCCATGTTTCACTAATACCTATAACCTGTGGTCTCGAAGTGCCAACCACGGCCAAAAACTCTTCCTTCTTGTTCCTAATACTCCTAGTATTAGTGTACATGAATTTAAGACCCCCATTAGCTCCAACGCTACCTTGATGCCTTATATTAACTATCCCACTCTGGTTTGTTGTCCTTATTTGCTCTGGCATATTATATTCATTCTTACATTCAACTGCCTCCATAAGGACTGTATCTCTACTCCCCCCCCTAACAAATCTAGTTTCCCTGAATTTGCACATCCACTACATTCAGCAACACTTTCTCAAGTCTTCTTACACCGTAACAATTCAAATGCAGGCCATCCATCTTATATAGATCCTTTCGCCCATCAAACTCACTCCACACATCCACAAATTCCACACCACTCGTCATACATAACCCACGCATAGTCATTAGCAATTATAGCCCTCCTTTTAAACATTTCACTGTCATACCGTGGCAAAAGACTAATCATTCTAACTCTCTCACTCTTTTCTTATGCTACCTCAAACAATTCATTCAGGTCTCCTATCATTTCCATTTTATCTCCTTTCAAATCATTCGTACCTGCCACAACAATCATTTCTTTCAGCCTTTCCTTTTGCTCTCTAATAGACGCAGTTACGTCCTTTATAGTCGCACCAGGTTGGTACGATTTTGTCAAATCCTCTACTAACGGATCTCCATACAGCACTCTATCCTTCATTTTGTTCATGTTCACATTCATACGTCTATTTTTCCTGTCATACCTTTTATTATTGGTTGGTTCATTCAGTCTACTTTTGTTCATGCACTCTAGCTGCTGTTTTGCTCTTTCTATCGCACTATTCAACAACACGATCTCACTCAATGCATCTATCTCATCTTTTTTGTTCTCTGAGAAACCATTTATACTATCATTCACACTCTCACAATTTTCATGTACAACCTTGCCGTTTCTTGTCATATCCCCATTTCCTTCATTCTGAAGGTTGACAAAAAGATCACACTCACGATCCGAAATACACTTCAATTCCTCATTCTCCCTACATTTTCTACACACATTCAATCCTTTATTATCATCTAACCACACTCCGCAAAGCGTACATTTCACAGCTAGTACACTGACTCATTTCTTTTATGCTACCGTTCTTTGATAACGATGGCGAACCTTCATTACTGGCCGCCATTTTCCTTCGCACAGGCGCCATTTATTTGCAACGTGTTTTGTCAAATTATACGTTATAACACACCAAAAATAGACGCACTAAAATACGCAAGGCAAACAAAACAAAACTACACAATATTAAGTAATTTGTATCGATAACTGAAAATGATACTTATCTTATCTGGAGCTTGCACGAACACTACACATTACGAATTCATCTAGCGGCGACTTCCCGACATAGATTATGTTATAAAACACTTTAGTACACTAACCACGCTAATAAAGCTCCAATAATGTACCAAAATTACACACTTAAGTCCATTAAATTGAAACCAAAACACCAATAAATCAACAAAAAACACAAATCTCTCCGATAGCACGTCCGTTCACCAGCTAGCCTCGACACAAATAGTTAGGTAAAATAGTTAAAATAGTTAGGCATAAAAATGTAGACAGAAAATTTTTAAAATCTGCAACATTTATATTTAAGATGTATATAGGTGCACTAATCGAATTTGAATATCGAAAAAAATGACATTAATTACTGCATAGACATTGTATAGGGGCGCCTAAATTTTCTTTGCCTAGGGGCATCAGATACTCTCGCACCGACCTTGCTCTACCTTATTTATTCTTCGAACTCTAGAGGCATTTCGATGTTGCATCATTGATGCATTTTTTAGTACTTTTTTATTCACTGCTGATTTCCTTCCCAAATAGCGACCAATATCATCGGATCAAACCTCGTATTCTTCTGAGCTGATCATAATTTCTTGCCTTGTAGTTGCATGTAAGCTTTTCTGAATTGAATATCCATACACTTAGCCATTTCTCTATTGGCTCACTGTCACCAACCGGAGGTAGAACAGTCACGACGTTAACTGAAACCTCCTCTCACACTATAATCAGGTCTAATACTCTTCGACCACGAGGTCCTTCTCAAGATGCTGCTTAAGGAAGTTGTCTCCCAGTAGCTCAATAAATTGAACTTCATCCGTCTCATGAGATTTCGCTGCTGTCCTGTCAATGTTTGGATAATTAGTCACCCATTTTATTAATATTGAAAAGGCATTTAATTCAAATTTTTGAATTAAAAACATTGGCTATTTTAGAACCCTAAAACATCAAGAAATTGAAAAAAAAATTGATATCGATACACGTAGTCGTATATGTTTAACTATGGACTTTGACTAAAAATTGACGAAGTTAAGGACAACCCACAGGAAAATGAAAAGATCACCGTTTGGTACCACTCATTCAAGATAGAAAGCACAATACTTGTGTTAGAGCTCATACCAGAGTGAGAGATGTAATGGCCATTAAAATATCCAAATGGCAACTGACAAGTCAGAAGAAATTCATAACTGGACAAAGTTGATATCCGAATGGTATTACTGAGATGGTAAGAGAGCAACAGCAAGGGCAAAGCGACAGCAGGAGGATGAAATTAAAGAGATGACTGGAACTCAGTAGCATAGAAAAGCTTAAGATAGCAGATAGGATAGAATGGAGGACTTTGGGAGAGGTCGTCGTCTAGAAGCGAACAGAAAACCTGGATGATGATGATCTGATTAGTGAGTGTTATGAGTGCACTTGGTGAAAATTGACGTTTTAATTTTACTCCACACATCACCTGTCATTTGTTCACTGTATGAGAATGAAATTGTCGAGCTCTCAATTTATACGTACCAGTACTTTTGTCATGACACGAATCTATGTAAATAATATATAAATCCATTATGCCTTTTATTCCTCAGAGACTACGTATATATCCATTTATTTATTGGCTGATATTATTACTCCATTTACAGTAAATTAATAGACATAAATTAGAGATTACTAAGTAATGATCTAAGTTTATATGCACTTATTTGTTATGGAACTTTGTCCATTCAAAAATTAACTGATGTTAAAGTTTAGTGATTTGTTACATGCATATTTAAAAATATTACAAATTATATAAGATAAAATGCTAAGTTATTATGTCTCCTCAGATACTGGAAAGAAAAAATAATTAGTATCAGAAAACAGGAAGCCGTAAGAGAAGAAAACGAAAGTTATTTTTTACGTAACTCGTTTGCACGAAAGATTGTAACTATATATGGCTGCTGTATTCTCTTCCTCGGATATTGTTTATAATTAGTAAAAGTCATAGGCCAGCTATCTCTGATTGGCAAATGGTGGAGACTGATTTTCTGTCTCCCCCCCCAAAAAGTTACAGCTAAAAACGGCAGCTCCTATTCCGATGGATAATGAGATAATTCAGAAGCTCTTCTCTAGAGATAAAACATGGAATGGTCTATCTCACACATGATGAAATTCATCACCCAACTGCAGGAAATTCCAAATATATTCATGTCAGCAGCAGGATTTGAATCTGCTACCTCTTGGCTGGAGAGTGGATACACTAAGTCAACACACCAGTGTGAGGAACAAAGAACCATGGTACCCATTTTAATAAGATGTTGGAAATCTTTCTGCTGCTCTCCTATATAGGGCATACTTTCCACAAGCATACAACAGCGATCAATGGGAATTTGGAGCCATTCTTCCTATGGGCATGTAATGAGTTTCTCAACTTCACCTGATACTCCAGTTCATTAGGGTTGAGATAAGGGCTCTGTGAAGGTCAGTCAAGTGTGGTGACATTCATGTCCACAAAGCAGTTACAGCAGCAGCCTTATGACATGGTGCATTGTCTTGCTGAAACAGACAATGGCCAATTCTGTAGAAACACTACAAAGTAGGAAGCATTGCATTGTCCAGAAATCTCTTGGAGTTCAATGTTTGTGGGACAAGGGATCCGAGGCCAGCCCAAGAAAAACAGGACCACACTGCCACCTCCAAATTTCATTGTTGCAGTTATGCACTCTGGTAAGAGACATTTATGGGCATCTGCCACATGCACAATCCATCCATCTGCTCGGTAGAGGGAGATTTGTTGCTTCGTAACAGCTTTCTAAGCTTTCACATCTCTCTTTACACCACTGAAGATGTTGGTTCAGGTAACGTGGGGCTTGTTTATTGCAGCCCTACCATGGAAACCCATTTCGTGAGCCTCGGTTCTGAATATTTTTGTGCAGATTCATGTTCCATTTGGTGCTCGGAACTTCGCTTTTAGCCAACGAATGGCGGCTTTTATCATAACAACCTATGGTATGTTTGGTAAGTCATCCATTACAGGTAGCACTTGCAGTTGACTCTCTCTGCTTCCATCTCAGTATGGTATCATTGAATAATCAACACACACACACCACAGTTGAGGAACAAAGAGCCATTGTGCCCACTTTAATAAGATGCAATTATCACAATGCTTCTTTCAAGATGGCACAATTTTCTACATAGCACAATGCACTTTGCCCATGGGAGTTTACACTGACGTCTTTCCAAGCAGTGTACATTTGTATTTGTAGCAATAATTTACCGAACCTTTGTATCTTAGGGTTGAAATTTCCATTACCAGTTGCGAGTGGAGAACACAGTCACAAAATTAAAATAGTATAAACTACTCAACATGCCACAAGAAACACAACTGTTCTGGCAAGATGGGTTGGTTGGATAAGTGGTGCTTTATCCTTTTGTTGAATTCGCAATGAAATTGCTGGATTAAGGAAAATTTTATTGAGCACTTGGCTTGCCCACAGTGAGCCTTCATAAACAAGGTATGTTTCCACAAATGGCTGATGAATGTTTTAAACAAAACATCTTATCAATTTTAACTGACAGTTCAAAAAAGGTAGAACCAAACATTGGCTCTACCTTTTTAGAAATTGAAAAATATACAAGTGTGTAATTTTTGATTGTTCATGTAAAAAAAAAAATATATTTTTTTTTAGTTTATTTTATATGTGATGTCAATTTATGCCATATGGTCAATCCCGTAACTCATAGGGTTTTGCGAGTAAAGCCTTCTGCTAGAAGTGGTAGGGTTGCAGATGCCCTTTCCAGAGTTAGCAAGACAATCCACAAACATGGTGGGATTTGAACCTGCGGCCTCTTCGTCAGAGAGCAGATATGCTAACTGCTCAGCCAACCAGGGCAAAATCAGAAATGACTTCTGAAAATAAGCTGTGATTAAATATTAAACCTTTCAAAATTATAAAAATTTTGTGGATTTTCCAAATTAATGGAATGCCCAAAATATTTAAAAAATATATATTTTCTTCTATCTAAAAGATGGAGTAACCAAATAACTCAATTTAATCAAAATAGAAAATTATGTTTGTATTGTATTGTATTTTTATATGCTGAGTTGACCTTAGCCATGATTTCTTTCAATTTATCCTTCTACTAAAGAGATAAGTTTTACCTTATAGAGGTAAAACTTATTAGTATCTCCTTAATAGCACCAGAGATATCCAAGGTTAGGTTGGATGTCATTGTTGTTTATATAATTAAAAAAAAAAAAAAAAACCGATTTTGGAACACAACCCTACTTTTTCTACTTGATCTATGTCTCGCATAATGCGATTTATATAACAGGCATTTCTATGGAATCTAACATCCACGTTGTACGAGGGTTACCTGTACTAATGCTAGAAGTATCAGTAATAGGAGGGAAGTTTTTTGGCATTGGTTAGTGCAACTTTGCCAAAAGTTACAGACATTGGTAAGATTTAGCTAACAGCAGATGGTGTTACTATAATAAATTTAGTTTAATCCTTTATCCAAGTGTGAGCAAACAAAGTTTGCACCTGAAGTATCTACAGGACTGAGGTAAGGTGGTACAACACCAGGCAACTCATTGCAAAGGTGGAGCAAGCTACCAGCACTCATGTCTCAGTATCTCCTATAATGCAAAACACATCTCCTTGCGGATATGCCTAATGTTATGCATTAAGAGAAAGGCCACTACCCAGACTAGTTTTGACCTTTATTGAGGTCTCTTCAGTGGGAGCCAGGCCCAAGTTGAGATACCAGGCAGAAGCATTAGCAGGTCATCTCTACCTATAGGAGTTGCCAAATGGTGTGCCATCCTTTTTTTTAAATAAATTACTCTGGATTTAGAGAAAGATGTTGAAAGTTTATTTTTCACTTGGTTAGAGTATAATAAATTTAGTTTAATCCTTTATCCAAGTGTGAGCAAACGAAGTTTGCACCTGAAGTATCTTCAGGACTGGGGTAAGGTGGTACAACACCAGGGAAACTCGTTGCAAAGGTGGAGCAAGTTACCAACACTCCTGTCTCAGTATCTCCTATAATGCAAAGCACATCTCCATGCGGATATGCCTAATGTTATGCATTATTATGCATTAAGGGAAGGGCCACTACCCAGACTAGTTTTGACCTTTATTGAGGTCTCTTCAGTGGGAGCCAGGGCCAAGTTGAGAAACCAGGCGGAAGCATTAGCAGGTCATCTCTACCTATAGGAGTAGCCAAATGGTATGCCATCCTTTTTTTTTTTAATAAATTACTCTGGATTTAGAGAAAGATGTTGAAAGTTTATTTTTCACTTGGTTAGAGTATAATAAATTTAGTTTAATCCTTTATCCAAGTGTGAGCAAACGAAGTTTGCGCCTGAAGTATCTTCAGGACTGGGGTAAGGTGGTACAACACCAGGGAAACTCGTTGCAAAGGTGGAGCAAGATACCAACACTCCTGTCTCAGTATCTCCTACAATGCAAAACTTATTAAAAAAAAAAAAAAGGATGGCACACCATTTGGCAACTCCTATAGGTAGAGATGACCTGCTAATGCTTCTGCCTGGTATCTCAACTTGGGCCTGGCTCCCACTGAGGAGACCTCAATAAAGGTCGAAACTAGTCTGGGTAGTGGCCCTTCCCTTAATGCATAACATTAGGCATATCCGCAAGGAGATGTGTTTTGCATAATATTCAAGAAGATTAGCCTCGTATTTTGTGTTGAATACTATGGCTACTCCTTCTTTTCCTTGATTGTCATTTCCTGTGTATAACATTTTGTATTTATTGTTCAGAAAGATCTCACCAGTTTTTGTCTTTTTTGTTTCAGTCACCCCTATTATGTCGATTTGGTGCTTATCTAATTCTTCAGCTAGTTCCATTTCTTTGCCATTTACGCTTCTTATGTGGATAGTACCGATCTTTAACTCTGGTGATGTTGAGTTGGGGTGTGCTTTCAGATTTGTTATAGGCCAGGGATGATGTTGAAAACATGCATCAGTAGAAGTCAAGTAATTATTATGGGGAACTTCAAACACACAGATTGGAAGGAGGATGGTAGGAAGGAAATAGAATTTATACATGTACTGAAAGATAATTATTTGAAGCAGAATGTGACAGAGGGGACTCGGTATATGAGTGTGTTGGATCTTGTTATAGAAACAGAAGACCTGTCTATAACTGAAGCAGCTACATTGCCTCCACTTGGGGAAAGGATCTTAACTTAGGTGTGGAAAATCGAGTTAAGAATGGCTATATGTGGAACTCTAAAGCAGGTGATTTATGATACACTTAGAGGAGGCAGCATGAAGCTGTATCATGGAATAAGGATCTGCAAAGCAAGGATTTTACTGTGCATGGGGGACAGTCAAGGAATATCTGCAGGAAGGATGGTTCACACTGAATACCCAAGGTCAGGAGGTTAAACTTGGTAGGAGTTAGATGGACAGGCAATATCATTAAGCATAAGCCGAAAAAAAAAAAAAAAAAAAATTGTGGAGAATACATAAAGAGAAAGATGAGCAGCTAACTCAAGGAAGCAAGAAAGGTAACCAGCATGGTAAAGAAGGTAAAATCAGATTTTGCCTTTTTTACCATTACAGAGAAGAAATTAGCCAAAGAAGCAAAAGGAAATCCCAGATTTTTTTTTGTTACGTGGTAAATAGGAGGAAGAATAACGTGGTAAATAGGCAAAGGCAAATGAAACTGTTGAGCTACTGAGCAACTATTTTGCAAGGGTATATTATCCAAGTGAAGATACTGTTATGGCAGAGATGATGGGGGCTGATGTGATAACAGAGGTTGATGAATTACAGTTACTCAGGATATTGCAGAATCTGAATGCAAATACAGCTGTGGGATTATAAATTAAAGATGCCAAGAAATTATTATTATTAAGAGATATCCAGGGAGGCCACAAACTACACACACCAGCTGTCATACTTGTTCTTGAATTCATTCACACTACTTGTGCACACAACATCCAATGGCAATCCATCCCAATTACACACCACTCTATGAGAGAAAAATCTAGATCTCACCCCCTTCTTGATGGCATTCATTCTCAGCTTAAAAAGACGTCCTCTCATCATTTCCCAACCCTTCATAAAATGGAAAAATTCTATCAACTGAAATCCTGTATGAATCTTTAAGAAGTTTGTAAATCTTCATATCACCCCTCTTTCTCCTGTTTGCTAGTATCCAGAGTCTACAAACTGTCTTCATAATCACCACAGAACCCAGGAGACCAGACCTGAGCACAATAACCTAAGTGGACTTTATTAAGGTCTTGTAAAGAGGCAAAATGACATCTTTGCATAACAAAGTTCATTTCACACTACAATTATCCTCTAAATTGTATTTGCAATCTTAGCTATATGACCCTTGAACTTCAACTTCTTATCTACTAAAACTCCAAGATCCCTAGCCTGATCAGTTTCTTCTAGTATAATCTCATGCCCAAAATTCTAGCCTATTCAAATCATTCTGCAAGTGCTGCATTCCTGACATACAGCAAATAGCTGTATGTCACCTATCATATCTTTACCAATGTCATTAATGTAAAGATTGAATAACAGTGGACCAAGGATTGATCCTTGTGGTTCACCACTGGTTACCTTAAATCTTGCAAATTTAACCTGCAATATATCACTATTTGATATCTATTATTATTATTATTCCTGATACCTCCAAGGAGTCTGAAGACTCATCGCAGGAGGACACCTACAACTGCCTCTACACCTAACCTCTACTACGAATCATCTCCATCAACGCCATCTACCGCCCACCTCCAACACCACCACAACTAGTAATTTTTGTCTGTAAATTGCGTGTGTTCTGAAGGGCCGATTTGTATGTATGCGGGATGAAAAACCCGAGTTTCCAGGAGAAAAAACCCTGCTACCTCCGTATGAGATCGGCTAACTCACCTTCAATTGAAATCGACCAGATAAAGATTCCTCCCGTCGCAACGAGAATCGAACTTAGGCCTATTCCAATCGAAGGGTGCAATGTACTGTCGTTCTTCCAATTGCGCTACGGAGGCTTTATATAGTGAAACCTGTGGAGTATTCATAACTAAACATGCACACGTAAACCACAGTAATTAAATTTTTTATAGGTAAATATTTCGTCCTAAATATCTTAGGACATCATCAGCACAGTTATTTCAAATAATACTAGGAATAACATACAGTTAGGGCACATGTTTGCAATGGAATTCCACTATGCGTGCAGTAGTGTGTTATAGAATTAATTAAAATATATCTGATAAAAAAATAAATTAAATTAAAATAAAATAACATACATAAATTTATTTTACACAATTAAGAATGACAATTTCCCAGACTTTTGGGATAGTAAGAATGTCATTACGGTTTAAATTGGGTCTGTAACGTAGGGCCTCAGCACTTTCTTTATATAAAATGCTCATGTTTATATATAAGGATCTATGTAGAAGTTTGGTGTTTTTTCCATTGGATCCTATGGTTTGGGTTTTCAACTCCGTGTTGTGTGAGGCCAGATTTGTGCGGTTTGATATGATGGATATGGTCATGATGTTCAAAGATGCGTTTATTAATAGATCTTCCTGTCTGTCCATAGTAAGCCATCTTACAGGAACATGGAACTTCGTAAATGACAAGCAGCATCAAAAGTGAGAGTTTGTCTTTAGGAGAAAATAGCAAATTATAGATCTGGTTGATAGCAGCAAGCTTGTATTTCTTCATAATTTTTGACAGATGTTCGAAGATGCCTTTGACATACGGTATAGGAATCCTATCGGCTTGTTCTTATCTACGTTGATGTGTGGGGAAGTGACTGATGATTTTTTGAGTTGTTTTTGGATTGTATCAATTTAGTGTGGCTGTATTTTTGATGATTTCCAATTCCTGGTTTAAAGATTCTTCGGAGGCGCAAATTCTGTGTGCTCTGGCAACAATGCCAGATTTTTTCATTAAATCATTAGTATCCAAAAGAAAAAAAGATTAGGATCCAATGGAAAAACACCAAACTTCTACATAATCCTTATATAATCATGAGCGTTTATATAAAGAAAGTGCTGAAGCCCTATGTCACAGATCCAATTTAAACCACAATGATGTTCTTAATATACCTAAAGTCTGGGAAATTGTCATCCTTAATTGTGTAAAATAAATTTATGTATGTTATTTTATTTTAATGTAATTCTATAACAAGCTACTGCACGCATAGTGGGATTCCATTGTAAGCATGCACCCTAACTGTATGTTATTCCGTATTGCTTGAAATAACTGTACTATTGATGTCCTAAGATACTTAGGACGAAATATTTACTTATTAAAAATTTAATTACTGTGGTTTTACGTGTGTATGTTTAGTTATTTGATATCTGTCAGTCAGCTATCCTCTTATCCATGTTAATAGTTTATAATCCAATCCCATATTCTTCAATTTATGCAACAGTCTTCCATGCTGTATTCTGCCAAGTCTTTGCAAAATCCAAAAGTATCATGGTGTATCCATTCCCCTCATCAAGCTCATTATTATAGAATGTGAGCAAGTTGCTAAAACATGACATTCCCTTAGCAAATACATGCTGTTTGTTGCAAAGTAAGATTCTCTGTCAGCCCATATCTGAATTCAAGCCATAACCAACCCTACAATTTTCACCATCGCTCCAGAGATATTGATTGGTCGATAGTTGGATATATGGTAATGATATGATGATCCCACTGCACTACCCTTGTGCAATGGGATTACCATACATTCTTTCCACTCCTGTAGAATTTTCACTATTCTGAGACTCAAATTATATAGCTTGGTCAAAGGAATAGCCAGTTCAGCTGAACACTCTTTTAGCATCTGTGTTGATATCCCATGAGTCAATATTGCTGAATTTTTTATTAAGTTTGTGCAAGAGCTCTAATACTTCCTCCTCATACACCAGGTTGATAGCTTTTAGCAAAACAGGCAGTAATGGATTGAACAAACTCTTCTGCACCTGTCACCCTCATACCATCTGCATTAAACATGAGTTATTCTTTCATATTCATTCTTTCTTTTACTTGCAGCATAATGATAGAATTTTTTTGGTGTTATCTTTAGCTTGCAGAGCCAGTCATAGTAGGCCAGAGAGTCACAACTGTGACTCTCTGGTACAGGGAAAACAGAAATAGCAGTTCACGCCCTTGAACAAAATCATACACTGCAAATCGACAAGGTCATCCTAATAGACAGACAAGACAACGAAACAATGCTCAAAATATCGGAAGCGATAGTCATAAAATGTGACAAGAACTCAATTATGTAGGGTCAGTTCACTGACCCTACATAATCTCTGAGTGTTGGAAGCTTCACAACATAAAAATTAGGTCACAACTACGACCAATAGGCAATAACACAAACACTTCAAAGGCAGAAACACCAAGCTGACACAACAGAGCACCCACTTCCTCCATTAGTTCAGACGACGACCCACATGGTTGAAATGGCTTGCACTCCATCAATCCTCTCACCTTTTCCCATAAACCCTTCTCCTTCCTCTAAAAAACAGGTCATTTTCAGCCCCCTTATTCATCTTTTTCCCACCCTACAAAAAAGCGCTCTGCCCACCCTTAAAAATAATATATGTATATATTATACAAAAACCTGGGTTTTTTCAAATTAATTCTCCCACATAGCCCAAGCCCTTCCCACTCCCTCTTTCAACACCATAAGTATGCACACCGCAGAAAGAAGACAGGCAACAACATCCAAGAAAAGGTATGTGCGAATTTCTTCTGTCATGCTACATATATTTGAATCTAAAATACATCTGCAATGCCCTAAGAATTCTTGAGTAAAAAGCCAATGACATTAAAACAGGGGCACTCCTAAACAAAAGCAGGCAAAATAGCCATAAAATTAATAGAATAATAAACAGTCTATACTTCACAGTGAAATACTAAAACAAAGATGTAGCAAGCAACAATGTCATAAATAAATATAGTTCACAAAAACTGCTAATTAGTTGATTCATGGAAGCATCATGCCACTAAGAGCAACGTATTAGCAGATTGTAAAGTGGAGTGTCATAATGTGAGATATTACTGTGTTTGTATCTCTAAAATTGTAAATTCTTGAAGAAACCCTATGTGCAGGTATTGTCTGCTTTCTTACCACCGAAACACTTTTTTGTTAAAGAGTGTTTCAGCAGTAAGAGTTATGTCAACTGTAGAAGTTATAACGGTATGTCAACTGTAGTTCCATAACAATTCAGTAACTGGATCAATGTTCATATGATTTAAATAATCATTCAAAAAACTGTGCACAGCTTTCAAATTTTAAGCCCCCCCCCTTAAAAAAAATAAACAAACAACTTATCTAGGAGTGAAGGGGAGAGAGGGCTTAGTCCATATTGCAAGGACTTCTGTGAACTAGTGAACTTTTCTAGTTTGCTTAACAAAAAAAAAGAAGAGTTAATGTGTCAAGTGAGTTCAGTTGTTTTCTTTTTTTTGTGTATAGCCAACTTTTTAAATATCTGAAATAACCCATAATACTGAATCTACAAAATGGCATTATAAAGTTATGTAATTTTTATAATTATTTATAATTTATAAGATTTTTATAATTACAAACAAGATTTTACTAAATAATCTTTAATAAACAATCCAGTATTATAATAGTGCTTTCATATAATACTAGAATATATGTGAATATGAATTTCCATGAAACAGAAGTTGGCTGATATTTAATGGAATGATGATGGCAAGATGATATACAGAAAAACAGATTTTCAACTACATATCTTCATCTGAATCAGATTCTTCTTCAACTGCTTCCTAAAGAAAGAAAGAAAAAAGAAATGCTATAATTTCTCAGCAAAAGTTAATTACTGCAAACTATATAAAAATGTCACTGATTAAATATTTGCAACACTGAATTAATCAGATTATGGTTATATTTTCAGGAATCAATAAATATGCTTTCCCACTTGTCCATGTAAGTAGATTTTGCTAGCTGGTGAGAAATTGAAAAAATAACTTTCAAAAACAATTTTTTTTAACTAAGAAAACAGAAGAATATTCATAATGCAAAGGGCCATTTTATATTATAAATTATTATTTAAATTAAAATATAATTTGGACATTCTACTTTCTACTCTTCTGGTGAACTTGCTACTTTTGTATATCATAAACCAACCTTCACTGGCCATTACATACTACATAACTCAGCTCACAGTCCTTCCCAAAAGCTTGGTATCAGAGAGAATTTACTGCATCATACATGCTTTTTTTTTTTTTTTAAATGTTGGGCTCATATATGAGAGGTTGGCTGGTCAACCTATAGTACGTTAGTACCGTAAATGGGTGGTGGGTTGGGAAAGGAGAAACTTGTTTACATTTGATTTAAACACCTGTATGATGTATTCCTTGGGAAATACGTCAGGGGAAGGCTGTTCCACAGTACCGCAGTAGCAGGGATGAATGAGGAGGGAAAGGAACTTGTTCTATGGGTTTCAAGGTGTACTGCAAAAGGATGCTGGGCAGCAGCAGTACGTGTTCCAATGGGCTTAGTACAGAGTGGGGGAATTATTGATGCTGTTTCATATGAACATTTCCATGGAAATATTTACAGAATATACAGATTGCAAAGACCAAGCGTCTATGTGAAAGTGAGGGGAGTGGGTTGGTGAGAGATGGGTCATTTATTAGTCTAATTGCTCTCCTCTGTATTGAGTCTAGCATTTTGAGGGAGCTTTTAGGAGCACCACTCCAGATGTGAGAGCAGTATTCAATAGCTGGGCAGATTTGTAATTTGCATAATGTTAACAGCTGTTTATAGGTAAAGTAGCATCTTGAGTGAAAGAGAAAACCCAGATTTTTGGAAGCTGAGGATGCAATGGTTGTGATGTGCTTATGCCAAGAGAGGCTTTATGTCAGGGTAATTCCAAGAAGAGAAATTTTATCTTGTCTGGGAATTTGAGTGTTATCAAAACAATGCCGGGGGAAAAATGGTTCTTTTTTTTTGTGAGAAATAAGACAGAACTGGATTTTACTAGCATTGAAGTTGACAAGGTTATCTGAGCCCCATTGGCTCAGATAACTTCGTCAGATAACTGTGTAGAGTAGGGTTTGTCATATGAAAGGGAGAAATGTAATGTGCTGTCATCTGCAAAACTGTGTATTGGGTCAGAGGTCAACTGAAGTATGTCATTGATATATAGAAGGAAGAGGGTTAGTGAGAGAACTGAACCTTGTGGGACCCCAGCAGTAGTTGGTAAGATGGTGAGAGGATAGGGAGCCATCTACCATCACAGTGTGCATTTAGACAGGAAGCTGGCAATCCACCTGCAGAAGTCCTGAGGCAATCCATGGGAGTTTGCTTAGTAAGCCTTTGTGCCAGACACGGTCAAAGGCTTTAGAGATATCAAGTGCAACTACTTGGGATTCACCAAATTTCTCCAAGGCATTTGTCCAGTGATGGTGATGTATAAGAGTACATCTCCTGTTGAACGGCTTTGACAGGATCCGTACTGGTGGTCGCTTAATAGCCGGTACCTTCAAGGTAGATTAGGAGTCTCCATTACTTTAGATAGGACTGAAGTGAGTGAGATAGGGTGGTAGTTAGATGGCAGTGATTTGTGACCCTTTTTAGGAATGGGTTGAATATAGGCCAGTTTCCAGGCTTTGGGATATATATATACCAGTGAAGTAAGAGAGTGGGTACAGATGGCATAGGAAAGGAGTCAGTTCTGGTGCACAGACCTTCAGGATAATTGGAGGAATGCCGTCAGGGCGAGGAGACTTTTTTGTGTCTAATTTAGACAACAGGTTTGTGATATCTTTTTGGCATTGTATGTTGGGCAGTTGGAATGACTGGAGGGCATTTGACATTGTCAGTTATGTGCACATTGGAGACAAAGTTTGAAGCCAGGAGGTTAGCTTTTTCTATGGGTGATGTTGCAATTGACCCATCTGGGTATGATAGAGGTGGGAATGGTGTAGGGCAGTGATGGCGAACCTATGACATGCGTGTCAGCACTGACACACTTGAGGATTTCAGGTGACACACCTTGGATGTTGAAAAATATTGGTATTCTGATGAAAAAACTGCGATAAATTGTGTAAGATCGCTCTCAGTTAAGGCGAAGGTAGGTTTGTTCATTGAAAGAACTTTTTACCAGTAGTCAGCAACAGAAAAGTCATTAAATGTAATGTAAGTTTGTAATTTCAGTTTATTAAATGAATTGTATAATATGAATTCATAGATTTTATATCAATGTCCTATTAAATAAAGAGCCTAATATGATATGTATAAGTCACCATCTATGATTATGTAGTTGCATTTATAATGCATGTATGCAAGTGGCACATCAACAACGTCAATATTTAAAAAAAAAAGAAAAAAGTTTGACACACTTGGGTAAAAAGGTTCACCATCACTGGTGTAGGGAAAAAGTTACAGCCAATTGCCTTGGCAAGAGACCAAAAGGCATGGCTACCGTTTGGACAGGCTGCAAGCTTCCTGCTTTTTGCCCTTTTTCAGGATTACTTTGGTGTCCTTTAGAAGTATTGATAATTTTCTTGCATCTGTTTTGGGCTTCAGTATAGGCTTTGAACGAGGATGGGGTTCTTGATATGAGCCAGTTGTGATATGGCTGATTTTTCATTTGTACAGCCATGGCACATTTTTTGGAGAACCAGGGTTTGATTAGGCGATGGCAGTTCTGAGTAGTGTGGAGAATATATGCTTCCATTCCAGTGAGGATTACTTTGGTGATAGGTTCGGTGCATATGTTTGGACTGGAAGACTGGAAACAATAGTCCAACCACAGGAATGAAGCATAGTAGTCTCGGAGACTATCCCATTTGGCATTGTTATAATGGCAAACTACTCTTGTGTGGGAGTGACTGTGTAAGCGTTGTTTTGTTGCATGGGGGATTAGATGAGCACTAAGTTGTGGTCAGAATTACCCCCCGAGGGGGGGGGCTCATTAGTGAAGAAGAGATCTAGGTTATTTGGGGAGTGGTTCGGGTTATCTGGTATTCTGGTCGGTTTTTGAACAAGTTGCATGAGGTGATTAGTGACTGCAAATGTTTCAGCATCTCTGCCTGCAGGATCTGTATGACTGGAAGAGGAAAGCCAATTGGTGTTATGGACGTTGAAATCGCCCAGGAGGATGATTTCGCTGTTAGGAGAGTGGGACTGGAGAAAATCAACTTTTAAGGAGAGGAAATGAAAGAGCTCAGAGTGATTGTTGGTATTAGCAGAGCGATAGAAAGAGCAGATGAATTTGAGTGAGTGGGGGAGGGATACCTTCAGCCAAAGAAGGTGGAAGTTGGGCGATTCTAAATTAGTTGATCTCTGGTAATGTATATCAGAGCGGATATATGCACAGACGCTACCCTTGGGTTGAAAGGAGTTATAGTTAGGAAGGTTGAGATGAATAGTGCTGGGGGAAGGTGAGATTTGAGTTTCTGTTAAAAAGAGTAGTTTGGGTTTGGTGGACTGCAGATGGTAGTGGACGCTATTAAGGTTGGAGTTGAGGCCACGGATGTTGGTGAAATGGATATGCAAGGTTCTGTGAGGCATGGATTTGACCCCAAGGGTCTTGCACGTTTCCTATAGTGTGCCTGCATACTGGTGTCCTTGGTTTTTGTACTAGTTTGGTTTGCTTGTAGTCTATCATCTAACTGTTGTCTCCATTTTGGAGTTTTTCTTCTAGTTGTCTTCGGAGTTGGCATCTTTGTTCTCTCTGGGCAAAGGTTAAATCAGGTCGAGCACGTATGCATGACTGGGTGCAAGCTTGGGTTGTTGTTTATCGCTGTTATAAATTTGGATGTGTTTATTGGTGAGTCGCAGGTCACTTATCACGAGATGTGGAAAGTTCATTCTGTCCTTTTTTTTTGTTTATGGGTCCGATACGATAGCATCTGACGATATTCTGGGATCAAAATTGCATTCTCCTCCTAGTTTGCCGACATCTTCTTTTAAGGATTTACCGTCGAAAAGTTCAGGATAACGGCGCTGAGTTTCCTATTTTTGGCCTCAAGTGACTCATGTACCATTGATGCGATTAGTTCACGAAGTTCGTTAGCAGGCACGAGCGCACATGCAATCGGGCGCTGGTCGTCAAGCATCTCGAGCTTAGTTTCCAACTTTCTGATTTTGGAGGAGAAAGTATCGATCATAGTATTAAGCTGTTGCTCGAGGTTTTCAACTCTTTCGCCTATGTTTAGTATCTGTTTTACGGAAGGGAAGCACATCATACAGAAGTAGGGCTGGTTAAGATCGGTAAGAAGCTTGCATGCCAATTCATTTATTTTCGCACAGGAAATATGTAGCCAGTTGCAACAGAAATCACACAATATTCCTTTTTCCCACTTTCTTTGACTTCAGTTTCACAGCTGCAGCACTTCGTAATGTCATTCAGTTTGTTGGCGATCGTCGACGCTACGCTGACGGAACTCTAGGTAATCTTCTGTTGTTGGCCTTTGTTGCCGCCATCTTTACTTCGCACGGTGGGCATAGCACTTTCACGTGGCTATTTTTTAGTTGTCAAAAAATAGCTGATTTAATGGACTATGGGTATTTACAAGTTGTGCTGAAGTAATCAGCTGCTTAGTACCTTGTGTTACTTTTCCGTTTACTGCTTATTTTGCACAAAAAACACTTGCAATTACGATAAAATGCAGGAACACAAGTTTAACATTACTTATTTGCAGGCGGTACCTATTGAATGTTTGTTCCAACCTCAAACTAGAAATTTGCAACATCCAAATGGTTTCTTAAAAAAACAAATTCAACAGATCTGTGATTCCTAAAATACTAGCTCTAAGAAACAGTACAAGGAATTCCAATTCCTTACATCTCTGAACCTGTTTCAAGAATCTTAAAGAAACATAACTTGATACTAACATTCCTTCCAATCAATAAGCTTTCACCTTGGCTAAATTCCTTTAAGGATAGACAGACAGTCTCCTCTTGCAGTTCCAGGCATTCCTCTGTGATTATAATCTTTATTTTGGACAAACTGGTCATTTTGTGTAAATAAGAATATAGGGGAATCAGTCTTACATCACTTATAATAAATGTGAGAAGTCTGGCTTAGAACACCGTGTTGTCGATGCATTCAGTATCTGCACTATGTTGTAGATACGGAATGTAGAATATTTTGGTCACGAACATTAAATTAAGGAAGGTGCTGATGCCTTAATACACTGCCAGACTCAAATTGAAATGATAATATGCCTTTATCAAAAATATAGGAACATTCTCCTTAGTCATCACTAGTTTTTTTTCCATATTATAATCATACTCAATGTGGTCACATATGTGCTTGCAGCTAATATATTTTTAAATAATCCATTGTTAGCATTATCCCTTGTATAACTGTTCCTATGCTGATAACAGCTTGTTAGTTTCAAGCCAAAATATTTATGAACAAGTGTTATTAACGTTTCTGTTTGCATGTTAAAAATAATGATATAATTGCCTCTAAACATAGTAAGTTAAACTCCTTTTCATGTCTCATTATTCTAATTGGAGGATTTTCAGATGATGCAAAAAATACTTTTGCTATATTTATAAATATAATAAAATAAACCATTTGTTTCTGCACACACAAAGGCTAAACAAACTTGAGCTGCAGCAAATGAAAAGTTCTGACCAAAGCTCTATACACAATGTTATGCAAAAAAGAAATTCAAAATGGCAAACTATCCACTTAACACACACTATTAATAACATTTGGTGTTGGTATTCTAGTTGAAAAATTCACAAATGGTTTTTTGGTATAATTCACAACACCAAAGTGAAGCATTACCAGCATTACATTTGCTAGTAATGCTTCACTGGTTTCATACCCACTATCTTCAGAGTGCAAAAGGTAGGCACTAACTATCTGTGATTAGTGGGAACAATTTTCTATGCGAAAAGAAGCTAAACCAAGTTTGCCAGTCCAAACTAGCCACAACACAACAATGGTAGCCAATGTATTTCTTATGTTCTCCAGGCAGGTGCAAGGTACTTGATAATTCTAATTTGAAAGTTCCAATTGAAAATTAATTGATGTTACAGTGCCTAAACATAATGGGATGATTTTGGCAATGATAATAAACTCAACTTCCTCTGCAAACATTTTTAGCCAATGCCTACTCCATAAAACATAATGCTAAATGCTGCTGTCCCTAATATACACGAGACTGTAGCAAACTGTCATTATCCAATGTATCTAGGGCACATTTAAAAAGAAAGCCAAAACTGCATAATAAATATAAGCAAATAACACACACACACACACACACACACACACACACACACACACACACACACACACACACACACACACACACACACACACACTAGTTTAAATGTGATGATAAATATCACCCCAAAGAAAACAGCAGGAAAGTGAACAAAGGAAATTGCCACAACAGAGTGAAAAACAATTTGCAAGAAATAATCGAAATCACTGGAAAAGAAAAAAAAAAAAGGAAATCTTACATTGCTGCTACTCAGTACTGGATATTTTCAAACTGTCTCCCCACTTCGACAGAACCCAGGTGACAATATCTGTGCAGTAGTTGAAATGTGGTCTTAATCTTGTAAAGTGGAAGAATAACTTCTCATTCCTACAAGTCAGTATTATCTGTAACAGTGCAGTTATTCCATGTAATGACTTTGCTACTTTAACAACATGGTCCCTAAACTTTATGCTCACAACCAGCAATTCTCGAACTTCACTTACTATTTGTAAATTTAGAAATAGAAATATGCAAAAACTGATATGACAAAAGAAATATTAAAGAAAACATTTATTACAAACAAGATATGTAAAGACACAAGAAAAAGATTTATGAAGTATCTATACTTTGTCTCACAACCATCTTATATGGTCGTGAGGCAAAGTATAGCAGCAGAAGAATTTGAAATGTACCGTAAGATATTGCCTGGGACATATTTGGAGATAGAGCATATAGATAAATACAATCTGTATTCCCTTTCATGTTAGGCTTAAAGGCACATCAATGCCTAACTTGGCTTTTTTTTAGAAACTTGATTACCACATATTATAGGAAAGTTAATCCTATTTGCATAGTATAGTTATGGCTAGTGTTAATTGCAAATGTTCTTCTAGATGGTTTGCTTCTTTTGTGGGATGAAAAACTCTTCTACCTCAAATGCGACCGGCTAAGCCACATTCACTTGAAAATCGCTGATAAAAGGTTCTTTGCATCTTATATGGGATTTGAACCCAGGTCTTTCCAACCAGCTACTGAGGCTCTCCAATAAATATATCAAAAAGGAAAATAACAGGGATAAAAAAAAGATAATAACCCCTATTATCAGAGGATACACATTAAATGAAAGAAGGAACTTAGCATAGTAACAAGACCTATTCCTTAAAAACACAATTTAAAGCCATTATTTCTGCTTGAACATTACAGGCCATCATCAATGGCGATGATAGTTAATTATAAGGTAGAATGCGAACAATGGACTGATTTGAAAAAGTAAGAGCCACATGATGTTATACATCAAACAATACAATGGTATAACTGAGGGAATATTGCAATGATGAGTGAATTTAATTTATGTTGGCCCCCCCACACACCAGAGGTTGATTGGTTGGCTGGTCAACCTATAGTACATCCTGCTTATGTACTATGTTTACGATGTATGGGACTGCTATTTAAATAGCAGTCCCATGCATCGTACTGACAGTATATTTCTTTATGTAAATGAAGAAGATGCTTCATTGGCTTAGTAATCTAACTGGCTATTAACTTAATAAACTAGTTAATTAAAGCTAATTAACTAGTTTAAATTAAACTAGTTAATTAGTTAATTAATTAGCTTTAGATGTGTATTTTCCCCCCATAAATAGGATTTTAAAGAGCTTAAATTTTACATACCTTTGCATATCGCTCAGCTTCAGCAAATATTTCTGGTGGTACCAACTCATGTCTTCCACTTGTTTCTGAAGGGAAAAAAAAAAAAAAAAAAAAAAACCTGAGTGCTAGAAATAAAAATGACAAAAAAGAATCGTAACAGAAAGTGTCTATTAATCATAACATTTCCTTAGGTTATTTTAATCTATCCTTTCTGACAGCTGAATCTCAGGGGGTCAACCTCTATATGGAATTCAACCACAAGCATATCTTGGTCATACAACACAATAACATTTCAGACTACTGTGATATGGCAAATCACTGTCCCCTTTCCCACCTCTCTTCATTTGTAGATATACATGCAATAGTTTAATAAAGTTGTTAAACAGCCAGACACATGTAAATGATGTAAAAAAGTATTCATTTATGTCAGTTATGCAAATGAAAAATTTTCACAAATATAAGTTATTTTGAGTTACGTTGTTATCAACTGTAACAACAATAGTTCAAGGTAAGTTTAGCCTGCAGTCTAAATTAGTGTTTGATACACTTTAGTGATGTGATGATGAATAAATTTATGTTGCCCCCACCACACACACCAGAAGTTGTGGGGGCAAACCCACAACCTCTGGTGTCATTAAATTAAATCCTCTTAATCTTAGTATCTAATATAATATTTGCCATTATTAACAACAACAAAATAAAATAAAATAATAGTACTAAACAGTTTATAATTCACAGTGAACAAAATATCAAGAGATATAGCAAGCAATGATGTCATAAACAAACAGTTCACACAAACTGTGCATTAGTTGATTCACGGAAACCTCTAGAACTGTAGTACAAATGAATGCAATGTTGTATAAATGAGCAGTGGTCATAATCTAAAAGTGCAGTATTTGCAAAAGCAGCATCATATAAATGGGAACTGGTTATAATTCAAAAGTGTCATGTGAGTGAATCATCATAAGGCAGAGTATTACTGCACAAAAAATAGCAGAAAAAAGAGGGATGGGAGTGAAATGAAAATTATACAGAATTACAGAACCTGCAAGTCTCCATAGCTCAGTCGGCAATAATGATACTCACTGGGTGAAAAGATCTGGTTCCTAATATTAGAATCTTTATAAGACATTTTCAATTAAAGACAAGTTAGTCAATTCATATGAAGGGTCGATATTTGCCCCAAACACTCCGAATGAATTTGCCTGTTATCCACAGTTATTCCTTTCATTATTAGATGGTCAGGGAGTCAAGAACTCATCGAGGCCACTCACACCAGCTGTCATATGCTCTCGAATTCACTCAAGCTACAAACATTTACCACTTCAACTCAAGCTGTTCTACTCACTGCTCTGTGAGAGAATAATCTAGTTCTTGCCTCTTTCTTAAATGCAAACAAATGTAACTTCTATGGATGCACCCCCTATTTTTCCATATAATGAAGGATTTCAAAAGCTGCTATTTAATAACATCCCTTTCAGCAGTTAATATGTGTTTAATTTATTATTCCTCCTTCTGCTTACAGTGTCTGAAGCCTGCACATTCTCAATCCATCCTACATTCATAATCTCAACATCATCCTTTAACTCTTCTTTACACCATCTTCACAGTTTTTTCATTCCCTTGTTAACCAGTAGACCAAATCTGCCCATAGTGGTCCAGATGTTGTCATACATAAAGAGGCAAAATGACCCCCTTATCCTTACACATCAATGTTTGTTTGTTTCAGAATTATAGTTATCTTCAGAGCTGCATTTGCAGTTTTTGTGATGTGACATTTGAACTTTGATGCCTTATCTATCTGCCCTAACCTTATTAGTTTGTTAGAGCATGAGCCCACCAATATAACATGCTGTTGGAAATCTCATTGTACCAAAGTGTATATCACTTTACACTAACATTTCCTGCCTATTCAAGTCATTAAGCTGCATATTAGTAGGGTCCCTGATTAGCTTACCTATCTTTGCATCATCAGCTAGCAACTGAACATGATCTGTCAAGTCCTTTCCAATATAGACTGAACAACAATGGTTCTAAGGAATGCTCCACAGGGATCCCAGTTCCTGGGACTACTAGTGATCTTAAATCTGGCAGAATCACATTTCTCCTATAAACTCAAGAAGTTTGTCTAGAGCAGGCTTACAAACATCCATGCTCAAGGCAGGATTTGAACCTACAATCTATCAGTTAGAGTGCAGATATGCTATTTGCCAACCAGGCTGGCTAACATACACCACTTTCTGATACCTATCCATCAGAACCATTTTATCCAAGTCAATAGTTTATAATTCAATTCTATATCCTTTAATATATGCAACAGCCTTTCAAAGGGTATCATATCAAATGTCTAAGCAAAGCCCAATAGTATCTGCAATCTTTGTGATGTGACATTTCAACTTATCCATCATAACTCCAAGATCCTGTTTTAAACAATTTGTACATTTTATAAAATATACAAATTGTACATGCATGACTTCCCTTACACCTGTTCCTTGCAAGGTGTAGATTGTCTGTCTCTGTATGCAAGTTCTTACCAACTTCTCTAAAATCTTTACTACCAGTCCAGATAAGAAGTCAGTAGTTAGAGATCAGTTTGCACCAGCTATCTACAATAGAACCTATTATCCATTCTTTCCAAGGGATTTTTACTGAGTGAGTTGTCTCTGAATCCTCTTCACCACCTTGTATGATATCTGCTATTTAGCAATATCAGATTATCTTACATTTTTTATTTTAAATTTTGAACAGTGGCAGACTTTAAATAAATAAATAAAAAGTAAAGGATAACATTTCCTAAACATACAGTGAAAATGAGCTATTTCTTGTAATTTAGAAATTTCTTTACCTATCGTTGTCTGAGCAATTCAGGTATAGGCTTTTAATGTGCTGTTCCTGCTCTGCAGATGAAGTTGGTCTTTCCATCTTAGTCTTGGATGTCTGCAGTCTCTTCTTCCTTCTAGGTTTATATTTAATTGCTAGTTTGAGAATCCTATTGTTTTCCATCCTTTCTATGTAGTGTAGCCAATTTTGCTGATTTTCTTCTATTTCTTGTATGATGTCTTTTTGTATCTAATCATTGTCTTATTTCTGTGTTTTTCTTTATATCTAATCTAGTGAGTCCAAGGAGAGATCTTAGAAACTTCATCTGTGCTGCTTCCAATCTTTGTCTGTGTCTTTGCTTTAGAATCCAAGCTTCACTTCCAAATTTGAGAGATGGTTTAGAGGTCATATTATGTAATCTTAATTGAGTTATTTTAGTCATTTATTTTCCAAAATTTCTATCAATTATGCCATTCATTCTATTGTAAATTTGTAGTCTCGCTTCCAATTGAATCAATATTGTATTGCAAGATTATACTTCCTAAGTATTTGAATTCTGTAACTTGTTCTATTATTTTATTGATAAGCATAACTTTGATGTTTAGAATGATATTTCCACACATTATCATAGCTTTTGTTTTTGTTTCAGATTTTCATTTTAATTTTTTTTGCTATTTCATTTAGATGGTTAGCTGCAATTTTATCTTCTGAATTTGAAATTAGTACTTGATCATCTGCATAAAGTATTGTATTTAGCTGTTTATTATTTGTTAGTTTAATTCCATCTTTGACAGTTGTTTTCCATTCTTTTAGGATTCTGTTTATATAAATGTTGAATAGTGTTGTCCTGAATAAGCTATGAAATGTTTATTATAAAATATTCAGGTCACAACCTCAAATACCACTAAGGCAGAGAATATGGAACGTTGGCAATAGGACAAGTGTAAGCTGTTTACAAGTACAAAACACTTAAAATTTAGGAATTTCATGAATTTGTATAATAAGCTTTTAAATTCTATATATAATCTGTATTAAGTGTGAACCAGTTATAGAGATCCATGTAAGCTGGCAAATCCATTTGAAAAGGCCAGTCTCTAGTACTATATTAGCAAGGCCTATGAGTCAGGGTTCAAGGGTCACTTTTGCAGTCCTGCATTATGGAAAAGAAGGGAGGGAGAGAAGTATTGGAAAAGGAAACCTAAGCGTCTTCCAAGAAAGGAGGACAGACACACGTGACCGTGTTGGCGCGAATCGCGAAGTTCGAGATTTGCAGAGAGGAGAGAATTAAACAAAAAAGGCCTTGCAAGCACGATTCCAGATCTTTTTTCCTGGATTCCTGGTTCCTGATCTCTCGGACAGTGGTCGAGCTCGTCGTCAGGGAAGATTCCTGGCCAGTCGTGGAAGGCATTTAGTTCGTCTGTCGTAGTGTTCATACTGGGCCAAGTTATGTCCATGCTCTAGGATAGCTGTGCATTGTTGTGCGACGGAGGAACTAAATTGATGGCGTCCATTCAAGGCGACGTTACCGTGCCACCTCCCAGTTTTCCCGCGGAGATTCTACTCGCACAGATTTTACGGAAGATATCCTCTAAGGTGACTGTATTGAAGGCCTTGATGACCAGACAAGGCAGGAACAAGTCTTAAGAATTCAAGGACTTTTGAAATACTAATTCCAGTTATAGAAGAGTGTGAATTCCTTGTGAGGACATTTATATTGGACTGAACTTAAGGGACTGTAAGAGTAGCCTACAACTAGGCATAGGTCCGAAACAGTGTTAAGATTTGTTAGCCCACGAGGCCGAGTAGACATCTGATTATGTTAAACTTAATGTGTAAATTGTGCTATTGACTGATGGCCACGTGTATCAGAATGGCATGATGATGACCTATGAATTTTATACTTTATGATTGTATTAGTGTTATTTGCAATTTAGTATGTGTGATTAGTACAAATTAATTAGAGCCTTTGAACTAAATTGAGTGCTACCATATTAACCTGCTTGAATTGTATTATTGTGTATCACCTTGAAGCTCATTAAATTGTTTCATTCATGTACTTGCCGCTCATAAAATCATCAACGTACTAAGCGGGATAAACCCATGAGTATAAATATATTAAGCGAGCCACGACTGTGAGAAAGAAATAAGCAAGCGGAGGAATAAGATTAATCTTGATCAAATTATCATTGTCTCTCTGAAGGGGTCACCCTGAGCAAGAATCCTTTCTATCCTAGGTATTAGCTGGCGCAGCAAAAGAAATAAATGTGTTAATACTTATAGGGTGAACTCTTCAGATTGTTGTGTGATAAATTGACGTTGAGAGCATAGAGAGGCCAATAAGACTGCAGAGATCCTAAGAAATATATTAATTTGATAAGGGACAAAAGAGTTATGTACATGTGTGAGAGAAAAAGGAAAAATAAGTAAAGATTAGTGGTGAGCTTGCTATAAGAACGAGGATAGGATATAAGGAAACATTATAACAAATGGCGCAGACAGTAGGATAAAAGAAAGATATAAAACAATAGAAGTTAATCTAAACGATTAGAGTATAAATGCATAATAACAATAGGATTGGGGATAAGCCACAACCTTGTCTTACTCCTTATTTATAATTATAGGTTCTGATAATGCTTTGTTTGAAAATTTCTGTTTCTCTGTATAGACTTTTTATTGTTTTAATTAATTTAGGAGGTATTTTATCTTGTAATATTTTCCAGAGTAGATTTCTGTTCAAGTTATCCTGCAAGCAGGCTAACCAGCCCCGTGAACACACATGGATCTACAGCCATAAATACTTAACCCCCCCATGAGGGGACTCAACTCGCCCCAATAGGGACGAAGGAGAAAAAGGGAGGAAACTTCATATGAATAAATAAATAAATGAATAACTACTTAATTTGTACATTAATTTACAAATTAGAGTGTCACAGTTCTAGTATAGAGCCCTGAGGTACATTCCACTAGTCACTCTCACTTGCCTTGATTCCAGTACAACACGTACTACTCTCTGGTGTATCTGTCAGCCACCCCCCCCCCCTATCCATGCTACCAGCTTCTTATCCATTTCCTCCAACTTATGTAATAATTTTTCTATGCAGTACTTTGCCAAATGTCTTTGCAAAGTCCCGCAAATATCATGGTGTATTACCATTTCCTTCATCCAATTCCACTGTCAATATTATAAAATGTGAATAAATTACTAAGGCAGGATTTACCTTTTACAAAACAATGCTGCACACCAAAGATTCTATCACATTGCTATCAGACCATTCATTTAATCACAACTACCAAGATACTAATTGGCCCATAATTTGCTACTTCTGTCTTGGAGCCACCTTTATATAATTAAAACTATATTATCCTCTTTTCACTCCCTTAGAACCTTGCCAGAGCTGAGACTTAGATTAAGCAACTTCTTCAGATGCATGCCAGTTCCTCTTGCACATTCATGTAGCACACATGCTGTCCTGTCCTGCTGCCATATTCACATTGATATTTTTCACTCTGACCATTCCCAGTTTGGTTACCTCAATTCTCAACTGCAAAGTCTCTGCCTAGATGATACACCATTGAAAGGTGATCGCTTAGTAACTGCTTCTGTAAGTCTGCTGCCATTGGCACTGATTAAAGTTATCCTTTCACAATCACTCTCTCTTATATGCTGCATCTTACAAAATTCTTTTGGATGCTTAGTCAATTTTCTTTCATAATCTGATTTAACATTTCATAATATTCTACTCACCCTTCTTGCCTGTGCTTTGTAAAATTCGTAAGCATGCTGATCACCTTTATCTTTATATCCCCTCCACATTTTCTTCTCCCTTGCAGCTCTTGCTTTATATTCATTTTAATTTTACTTGGTTTATCCCCCTGAACTTGGTATGCAGCCTAATACTGCTTTTCACAAATGATTCCTGAACACTTCCCACGTACCACTAATTCTTTTCTAGCTTCTTATGCCATGGCACTGCTTCAAGCTGTCACCTAAGTTTGTCATAATCACCAGCTTTGTAGTTTCCCTTTCTTTACTGAGAATTCCATATAATGATCAATCTTCCTGAACAAGACTGTGTGGTGACTTTCCCCCAAATGGAGACAGAGTTACTGCTGTAGTTATAGACAGATGTTCTGATGCTATTACTAGATCCAACATGCTCAAACTCCTGGCCCCCTCCATCACATGCTGTTTCAGGTTGCTCTTTCCTACTTGAAGCCTGTAACCCCAAGTTGAAGTCCCCATGATAATTGCTCAGGCTGAGCTCATTGTGCTAATCTGCCACTGCATGGCATCCACATCTTTCTCTGGACTCCCTAGTCTATAGCAGCTACCAACAATACATTTTGTCCTACTGGACCTTTTTTTCTCACACCAGAGAGCCTCAAATGAACCCTCTCCCTTAGATCTAAACTCTTGCTCGATTTTTGTTGCAGAAGTTCTTGAGCTATCATTAGTAATACCTGCTATCCTATTCTCTCTATCCTCTGAAAATACAACACACTTACATTTTCACTTATTACTTTTACTGTTTAAAAGAAAATGCTAGTTATCATAAAGTATTGTCTCGGCCTCTGTACTAACCATCATCATGTTAATAAGAATGCAAGGTCTGACAAAAGCAATGCAATTAAATATAAAGTGCAATATAGCATAGCCTTAATGAAATGGGTCAATTTATCAAAATGAACTAAATCTTTTGTCTGCAGAAAGTTACCTAAAATTGTATTAAATATATATTACATAATAAATTTATGGTTAATCATATTTAAGGAGTAGAATATACATCTTGATTTATATTAAGGGTTTCAATGAATGAAACCAACTTTATATGAAATATCTGCAGTACAATCCAGGCATTCAAGCACCAAGAATTAACATTCTCAAGATCTGTAATTCAAATGTTTAAATCTGAAATTCTTGAAAAGAAATAACACAAGTTTATACTTACCACTCCCAACCCAACTAAGTTCCAGTTCAAAGTTTTTATCTTTCACTTCATCATGCACAACATAAATTCTAAAAAAAAAAAAAATAATAATAAAAAATCAGTAAATGTATTGTCATTAATTTTCAATAAAAATAATAAATTGAATCTATTTAAGGTCTGCTTTTATAAGACTAATGCAAAATAACAAATAATGGATTCATGTGTTCCAAAATACTTTTTAGAATAGGTAATCGGTTTTTAATGAATAAAGAGAAGTAATGTCAGAAAAACTGAATGTATTTAATTTGGGTTAAAAAAATTAAAGACAATTAAATTAATAAACACATTTAAAAGAAAGAGGGAAAAAACCCTCATACTGTCCTGATGTGTAGGTTACTTCATCTTAATTTTGTCCTTTTCAAACTTCAGTAAATCATTCATGTTATGCCATAGTTTCTCTCTATAAGCACTACAAGTGATGCAGCACTGGCAGCTTGTTCTCTGATGAACCAAGATAGTTTTCCACATTAACCAAAATTAGGATTTCCCCGCTACTTTCTGGAATTAACACACGAAAGGATCCATTCAATTTATAATGTTTTTCAGCATGCATTTTGTTGCCTTCCGATTTTCATCTCTTTCTCCTTGGTTCATAACAGTGTGCAACTGTAGAAATCAGGACAATGTATTGAAACTTACTGATAACATATATTTTTTTAACTGTTTACAATTTTAGAGGGGAACTTAATTGTTATATATTTATAATGCAATATTACTTAATCCTCTTCACTCCACCTGGGAACATAGGTCTTCCACCACCATTTTCCACCGGACTTTGGTGTTACAGGAACTTTATTTGGTTCCAGTTTTTATTAATATTTGTTATTTCTTTCAGTGTTGTTCTTTTCCATGTTTCTATTGACCTTCCTCATCTTCTTTTACCCTGTGGGTTCCAATCTAGAGCCTGTTTTACTATTATTTTATCTTCTTTCCTCAACACATGCCCCAACCATCTCCATTTCCTTTCATGTATCTGTTGCAACATGGGTTTCTGGTTTGTTCTCTGCCATAGTTCTTCGTTTGATATCTGTTTTGGCCAATATATTCCCAGTATCATTTTTAAACACTTGTTCAGGAAAAATCTTTTTGTTTAACATCCACGTTTCATAATGCAATATAGTTGTTGACAATATTTGGAAATGAAATGCATATAAATGCTGGCCTGGTTGGCCGAGTGGTTAGCATATCTGCTCTTCAGCCAAAAGGCTGCAGGTTCAAATCCCACCATAGGCACAGATGTTTGTGATTGTCTGTGAAAATGCTAGTGGTGATGGTCAGCAGTAGATGCTGTTTGTGTAGATGATGAAGATTGCTGGAGTGGTGGAGACTGAGAGTTGTAGAGTAGGTGCCCTCCCTCGATGAGTCTTTGTACTCCCTGGAGGTGTTACATAAAAAAAAAAAAAAAAAAAAGAAAGAATTTTTCATCATGCAGCAGAAAACATCTTGAAATTTGTTCAATATTCAGAAACAGATGAAAACTTCTAAAGGGTAGCAGAGCTGCCCATCATTCTAAATTAAGGTTTACTCATTAAATATTGTTTACTTTGATTATGTTATTACAAGCATTTAATGTTTTGCAACTGTTTTCCTTAGAATGTGCCATATGCCATGATCTTTGTCAATATCTGTCATGTTCTTGAGAGTTACAATAAATTGTAACTTGTTCTTGTTATTACAATAAATTGTAACTCTCAAGAACATGACAATGCCAAAATAGCATTCATTGTTACTATTAACAAGGAAAAAGAACATATTGGTCATTTAAATTTAGTGAACTACAAAATGGAAACAAAAGTTTTATTTATGAAGATATAACTGTGTGTGTATACCATATCATAGATTTTAACACAACTTATTATGACTGATATTGTACAGAGCTAAATAATATTCCACTATTACAAATGTTATGAAAACCAAGTACTGCTTGAACAAAAAAACTCCTGAAAAAAAAAAAAAAAAAAAAATATATATATATATATATATATATTCTAAGCACTACTATAAATTTAAATCTTTTGCCTAACATATCTGGTCATTATTTAATCTAAAAGTTAAAAAAGGTTGTCCAAACTTCCCTCTGCAGTTTGTCAGAATAAGTTTTTAAGCTGAAAAAGCACTTCTACACTTACTTGTGTTACAGGAACATTAATAATTGCAATCACAGTAAAGTTTTGATAGCCCTGGATGTGTCTACTTCTGTCCTAGCCATCGTTCTAGGACAGAAGAATCCTTTATCCACAGGGAATACATTCCAAGACCCTCCCCTGCCCCCATGGATACCTGAAACTGCAGATAGTAATGAACCCTATGTATACCATGTTTTTTCCTATGCATACATATCTATAATAAAGTTTAATTTATAAATTAGGCATAGTAAGAGATTAACAATAAATAATAATGAAATAGAAAAAATATAACAATATACTGTATTAAGAGGGATGTGAATGTAATCTTAGCAACCTCAGCAGATGATTTTTTTCCCCCTTTCCTTATGAAGCCAAGAATGGTGATGGCAAAAAAATCAAGAGATTATGTCTAACCACAGCTAGAAATCTCTGGCTCTTCTTGCACAATTGTAATCTCCATACACATATGGAGATAAAGGAAGATGTGTGAAGACAAGCCTTTCCTAAAACAGTATCTAGGAAACCAGGTTTTTTTTTTTCCCTCCAGAAATAACTTTAGCTATTAAATAATACAAATCACAAATTCACCCATCTATACGCTTATGTTTGGGATGATGTCCATAAGACCTTTCTAAATATTTCTGTTTCAGTACAAAAGAGCAGTTATGATAGTTATGCTGCAAAGAACACCGAAAGATACTGACAAACAGGAACATAGGCAGATACCAACAAATAATTAACAATGGCAGAGATTATATAAGAATTTTATTTCTATAAACGTTTTTGCCCAAGTAGAGCCTCTTTAGCTCAGTCAGTATAGACGAAACCGTTTCGTTGGAAAGACCTAGATTCACTTCCCGTCCATGACATGAGGAACCTTTATCTGGTCTCTTTCGAGTAAAGATGAGTTAGCAGGTCTCATACAGAGGTAGAGGGTTTTTTTTTCCTGGAAACTCAGGTTTTTTGTCCCTGAGAACAGGCAAGCAAGAACACATGCAATTGACAGACAAAAAAAAAATAAATACATTATAACCAGTGGCTTCATGTTGGTTTCATACAATAGTGTTGTACTATCCATAAGGACTTATGACCACTTATCATCATATGCTAATTAATTTGTCCAAGTATCAAGGATAGTCAATATTAGTGTGCACATGCGTGTTGTAATATTCTGTTTCATCCACAGGTATCTTTGAATACTTTAATAGGTGTGCCATTCACTTTTGAAACCTGAGAAATTGCATTCAACGTTCTCTCACATTGTCACCTCATGTTCCTCCTAATAACCTCAGTTTCTGATTTTGCACTTCCATTCTCATTGAATGGAATTTTTTATAGACACCTAACTCCAGATTCATTAGTCATTTACAAGTCTTTACTGTCTATCAAATTTGCTCCAGACATAAAAACTACATTATTTTTCCTGCATCATACAGACTCACTCATTTACAATCATGACCCTTCTCAGTTCCCTCCTGTCATACTTTGGTAACAGACTCATTGAAGTTTATTCTTTCACTCTTTTGTTTTCTCTTCTTCCGGTAAACTTTGTCTTCTCCATACTTCCACCTTTTAAATCATTTTTCCAGCCCTTTTATCTGATACTTTATCCATTTTGGAGGTTTCAATCAGAAGAATGAGAACTATCAAAAGAAATGAACCATCCTATTTGGCATTTTCATGTCAAACAATACGAGATTGAAAGTGGTTTATTAATACCTCATGGGAGAAGGGGGAAAAAAATTGTGGTCTGAACTTGCTAGAGGGCAGAGTGTGAATAATATGGAGAGTTAATAGTATTTAAGTACCTCCATGGAGTTCCAGTAATTGAGAAAGACTCACTAGACAGGATAGAAAAATGCACTACATACACTCTCAGCCTTCATTTTGAGTTCGTTATGTTTTTGCTATCTGGCTCATAATGAAGACACGTTGCCTACTTTTTTTTTTTTTTTTATCGAATATAAATAAACCACATCCGTGAATTAAATTTACAGTGGAAATAGAATAAAAAAAACAACAAATCCTTTTTAGATATTCTACTCCTTCATCGACCATGAGGTGAATTAATTACTTCTGTTTATTGAAAGCCAACTTTCACTGGATGCTACATTCAATAGCAATTAGCTCACCATCCATCACAGAAGACTGGAAGTATAAAAACTTCATTGCAGCTTCTTCTATCTCTCAACTATAACAATTACAAGGAACTTTAAAACATCAAATGATATATGAAACTGAATAGATTCTCAGAAAGGAGCATGCAACACCTTTTTAACTCCTATAATCATATCTCAAATAACAAAGTATGTCAAGTTCCAATTCCTTACATTTCTGGCATCTCAGAATCCATTTCCGGAATTCTTAAGAAATACAATTTAGTGGCTACTTTTCTTTCTATCAACAAATTATCAGTATGGTTTCCATCTTCAAAAGATAACAGTCTCCTCTAGCTCTCCCTGGTGTCTACCAAGTTTCTTGTGACTCATCTTTCTTACTTGGAACAAATTGGACACTATAGAAAAGAGTAAACAAGAACACTAGTTTTACATTAGAAACAGTAATTCTGAAAAATCAGGCTTGGCACAGCAGAATAGATACAGACCACAACACCTATGGTCTGAAACATGCTTACTTCATTGGTGTCAATATAAATTTGAATATTTGTTCCAAGACAGTGCTGAGGTTTTACTTTCCCATCCAAACTTAAATCGGAATGACTGTCTCTTTCTAAGATATGGAAAAGTCTTATTTTATCGCACATCATTTTTTTTTTTAAAAGAGCTAATGAATTATCAACATTGCCATATTTCCTCAGTTATACCATTGCATTTTATGTATAACATCATACAGCTCTTACTTTTTCAAATCATCCATTGTTTGTGTTCTGTTTTGTAATTAACTGTTGTCACCACTGATGATGGCCTGTAATATTCAGGCTGAAATATATGGCCATAAATAAAGAGTGTTATTTATCCTTTGTGTTTTTTAATGTTAATTGAAGAAACATCTTCACATTTATGCAGTATTATGCCAAATGCCTTATCACAGTTTAGTAATTTTTTAAAAGAGCTAATGAATTATCAACATTGCCATATTTCCTCAGTTATACCATTGCATTTTATGTATAACATCATACAGCTCTTACTTTTTCAAATCATCCATTGTTTGTGTTCTGTTTTGTAATTAACTGTTGTCACCACTGATGATGGCCTGTAATATTCAGGCTGAAATATATGGCCATAAATAAAGAGTGTTATTTATCCTTTGTGTTTTTTAATGTTAATTGAAGAAACATCTTCACATTTATGCAGTATTATGCCAAATGCCTTATCACAGTTTAGTAATATTATGTAATCATTTACTCTTGAATCCACTTAATACAGGATAAAATGTGAGCAAATTACGAAGATAGAACACCCCTTAATAAGCCATATTTCCTACTCCAAAAATCAGGAGTAGGAAATAGGCCCTTACCAACTTCTCCAGGATCTTAACAGAAATATTAATTGGCCTATTATTCACAATTTTCTCATGTTTCTAAAAATAAGCTGAATGTTGTGCATCGTTCTAGGATATGTGTTAGACATTCAATGCTTCCCGTGGTCTTTTGCCAAAAAGTTAAATAATCTTTATATGACAGATACAAAATAAAGAAATAAAAATCTGATTAACTAAAATCTCTAATCTAATCTAATAAAATTACAGAGAAACAAAGAGGATGCCATTACATAAGTAGTTCCCCCTTATCCATGGTCAATCCCAGTCCAAAAATATTAAATGAAAAATTCCAGAAAGAACAATGTTAAGTTTTTAAATTAAGTTTTAGAGTAGTGTGATGAAATCTCTTGCCATCCGGCCTGGGATGTATATCATCCCTTTGTTCAGCATATCCATGCTGTACTCTATACTCTATGCTGTACACTACCCACCCACTAGTCACTTAGTAACCATCTCAGTTATCAGATCGAATGTCATGGTATCGCAGTGCCTTGTGTTCAAGTAACCCTTATTTTACTTAATAATGGCCCCAAAGCAGCACAAGAGTAGTGATGCTGTTAATTCAGATATGCCAACCATAAAAGTGAAAAGGTGATGAAAAAATTATATCAATGGAGTCCATGTAGTAACTACATGGACTCTGTGCAGGTAGTATCTCAATGGAGATACCACCTGCACTAACTACAATGCCTATCACACCTCTCCTTAAACGACAGAGCCCTACCAAATGTCTCTGGCAACCCATTTCACTTATTCTCTGTTCTTCACACTAGTCCTTGTGCCCTTGCTAAATACACTCTTATAACCTCAAAGGTGATCCCCCCCCATTCCAGTCATGAATCGAAAAAATTACATTAGCACTTACTAAAAGGGTGTACAAAACCCTTTTGGTAATGTTTTTTTTTGTATATCTCCTCAAAAAAAAAAAAGTACTATTGTGGTCAACTTTTCACTGAATCCTCTCCATTTCCACATCCCAAGAAATTTGGTTCACAAAATGTGTGCACAATGGAATGTGTTATATCAAAGCCTTATAAAGAGGGATAATAACATCCCTATCAGTACATCTCTTAACATTTAAGTGAGTGATCATTTAAGCTATTTTTCTCACTTGTGTAATATGTAACTTGAACTAACCCCTTGTCCACCATCACTCCTAAATCCCTAGGGGGTGATGCATAATTTCATGCATGCTATCTCATCAGTACAGGAAAATCTCAACTTACAAACAATGTATTCTTGGAAATGTGTATATAAGTTGAATTTATATTTTCCGTAAGATATACTTTTAAATTTGCTAATACATTTCTGAAATTATTTTAATACAAAGACAGTAAAAATGCAAATTCAGAATAATTTATTTGAAAAAGTTTATTATAAAAATACATAATTTTAAATGAATTAAAAAAATTTTTTTAAAAAAAAACTTCGTATATTTGTTAGACCAATTCTAACAGAACTCAAATTTTTAGCCCCTTTTAGCACTTTCACAATCACTAAATTTATGTTTGTTTTCCATATTTCAAGGGTATTAAAAACAGTAATATAACTGCATACAATGTGTGGAATGCTGAAAAATATTCAATATATATTGGCAAAGAGAGGGAAAGGAATTATCAGACTAAACATTTTCCATTGTACATCAATTCATCAATGTTTGAGATTTGGGGTTCTTGTATTCATTGAACGAATTGGATTTGCAATTTGTAGACTGTATAATGTTCATAAATGAAAACTGCTTGTATCTTGAAAGTTCATAAGCAGAGGTTTGCCTGTATACAGCTTGCATTCTCTTCAGCCTAAAGTGCATAACCTTGTCCTTTGCTACTTTAAACTGGCAACCATTATCCTTTGTTGAAAACTGTCAGTGCATTCAAATCATCCTGTAGGACTTGTTCATATTTATTAATAATTACTCTCACCAGTTTAGCATCAGCATACATTTGGATACCCCCCCCCCCCAACCACCACCACATACACATCATTCTGAAGTAGAGAGTCATTTAGTTACCTGCCTTCCCTTTGATTCAACTCCATTCTATGCTGCTCTGAAATCTGTCCATCGACCACCCCATTTATCCATATTCTCAGATTCATGTCAGTCTTCATTTTCTCCTGTTGAATGCTTTTGCAAAGTCTAGCACCACCATAACGGTGTAGCCATTTCCCTTATCCAAACTGTTACTTTATTTTGGAAAGCACATAGAGTAGTATTGCTATCCACCTATTTACTGAATTCTGTCCTTAATTTTTTTTTTCAGTATACCTTCACTACTACTTCTGAGATTACTAATAAGACTAATGTGCTATTCGTCTTGGAGCCTCCTTTATCTAACGGGACGATCTTGGCATCTCTACTCTTCAACTGGCATTTACAATTTCCTTTAACACATGGGCAGATATCTAATCCCATGTCTGTATTTGGGATTTCTTAATAACAAACAATTCCACAGTTCATCTACGTCTCCTCTCACATCAATCCCGTCATCTTCTTGAATGATACTTATTTTCATACTGGTCACTCAGTAATATCTTCTGCTTTATTGATCACTCAAATCAATCTCTTCTGCTTCTATCGCTTTCCTATAATCAGCATTCATAAAAATTATTATTTCTTTGTAAGAACTATTATTTCCTTTGGCTTGTTCAGCTAATTTCATCTCATAATCTGATTTTGCCTTCCTCACCATGTTGGTCATTCTTCTTGCTTGGGTCTCATGCTGTTCATTAGCCTGCTTGATAACCTTTCTCCTTATCTTCCACCTGCTTAATGCCATTCATCCATTTATTCCTCATCTGATTTATCCTTCTGACCCTACTTCTGTTGATGCTTTTCTTAATTACCTCTTGACCATTTCACATGCTACACTAATATCCTTCCCTTGCAATTTCTTATACTATAGCATTGCTCCAAGATGTGTTTTTCATAATCACAGTTTTTTTTCGTTCTGCATATACCACACCTTAATTAGAGGTAATATGGTTACCTTGGTTATGGACAAATTTTATTTCCTTCTCCCAATATTCCCTTTCTGCCTTTCAATCTGTATTCTCTCCTGCCCCCCAAAAAATGTGAACTTCTTCCTAGTTTAGCTAATTTGCATCTCCTTTTACGCCACCTATTTTGTCCTGTTGACTTATCACACATAAAATAGCCCTGAAAATTCTTCTTTCTTGTGAAACTGCTATTTTTAATGGCAATTCTCCTGCTATCATTAGTAATATCCAGTCCTGTTCTTTCTTTCTTTCCATGTAACAATCTTTCATCAACCAAGTCTTTCACTAATGTCTGTCATTTCTGACCAATATCAACCCCACCCTTGTTTATGATTTTTCTGGCAAAGAATGTGAAAGGAACATAGGCAGATACCTACAAATAATTAACAATGGCAAAGGTTATGTGAGAATTTTATTTCTATAAACTTTTTGCTGAAGTATCAAGGGCTATAGTCAATATTAAATTCAAATCAAATAAGCACAAATGACAAATAGAGTTAGAAAACCAGGTTTTCTCTAAGTTGTTTGTAAGTGACATTATATATATTAAACTACTGACATGGGTGGGATGAATGTAAAATAAATTCGCATATACCTCCAACAGTTACATCATGGTGATAACTTCAGTCCATTTCTATTCAGATCAGAGGGGGGGGGGGAATAATGAAGTAAGGCTTAGCAGTTTTCTCTGTACAAATGTTTTATAAATTTTATGTCATCTCCACCGATGTTTGGTGGAGATGATATATTCAGCAAGTGTACACTGTTCTGGCTCACGGACTGTAATGCAGTCAAATGTTCATGAAAACTAGCTGCAGACCTGAATATGTGCAAAGTGATCCCCAATTTTTGGAAATTTGATATAAAAAAAAAAAAAACACCGGTAGTGCAGAAGTTTATCCTTCGCAGAGTCCCTAGAAAGGAAAAAGTTTCTTTATCAGGCAAAAAGACATAAGTTCAACAAATCTCTAAGTAGTTTGGTGATTCTTTCAGAAATGCTTGTGACATAAGAGATGGCAATACTGTTGACTTCTTGGGAGGCAGGTAATGGAAAAACACTAATCATTAATTGTTGACACAGGACTCAGTGAAGTCATCAGACAAAAAGGTGGTCTTAATAAAATTTTGAGTGAGTGAGACCAATGGATGAGTCTTAATGGTGTCAGATTTTTGAAAAGATGGTATTGTAACTGAGCATGGATATAGCTCAGTATGGATTTTTATTCAAAAACAGAAAAGCTAAAGGCTCCCATCTAGTTGATAAAGAAAGATAAAGATCTAAAAAGGAAATGATGCTTCATTTCTACTTTAACAGTAAAATGTAAGGATGAACAGCAATCATCTTTGTGATGAATATTGACCTTTAGAAAGATCTGGTTTTTGGTTTTAGAGGCGCAAGAATAGCTAAGATCATACTGCATCAATACATGGCAGCACCCAAGGTAATAAATACACAGTAAATACATAAAACAACAGCATAAACAGGTATGAAAATAAGTGTATATAAAAACAGTGTAAAAAGGTATAAAATCACGTGTAAAGAAATTCATAAAAACATACATAAAAAAACTTTGGGCGCTAAAAGTTTATATACACAAAGTTCCATTATTGTTGTTGTGTGTGATTCCCCCAATTTTCCTCATCCATCCCTTAGGACTGGTTGAGTCCTCTAATGAGGGATTTTAAGTATGCTTTTTTTAATTTTTTTATGTAAATCCCTTCACAGCTGGTTTGCCTGTTCTGAGGGACGAAAAACCAGAGTTTCTGGGTGAAAAAATCCTCTATCTCTGTATGAGACCGGCTAATTCACCTTTAGTCAAAAGAGACTAGAGAAAGGTTCCTCACATCATGGACAGGACTTGAACCCAGGTCTTTCTGACCAAAGGGCTTCGTCTGTGCCAACTGAGCTAAGGCTGTACAAAGTCCCATTAACAAAACTAATATATACAGTGGTACATAATATACATAAGGTGATAAATTATAGTATAGAGGACAGGTAGCTGATGAATGTTATAGTTACAGCACTTTACTTGAAAACAGTAAATCTTGCACACTTGAGTGCACAAGAAAATATTAGTTTTTCATATTATATATACATTTAAATTAAATTGCAGTTATCATTTCCAATAAATATTCATCAAATCAATTGAATCATTTAGTTCAATATTAAACCCACATGTATATACAGTATGCACAACAGACAAGCTATTCTATTAAAAAAATTAACCGTAGTTTTCTTACAACATAATTTTAACAATAAAATAAATTGTTAATTATAAACACAAAAATGAAACGGACACAATCTAATTAAATACTGTAGTGCTTCTATATATCTTATTCTTTGAACACCTTTACCCCTGAAGTAGGTACACAACTGTAATATAGTATTGTCCAAAGCTGATTTTAATAGCTCATGAATTAGCTTAGTGTAATTAAATGCATGAAAATTTTACACATCAGATTCTTTTTAATACTGTTACTTAAAAAAAAAAATATCTTGTAAAGACAAGTCAGAATGGATCATGCAACTGAGTGCACTGTGCAAAGTGAGTCTGGATCCACATCAAAGATAAAGACAATGAAAATAGGCAGAATCATTGAAAATGTCAATGATTGTGTTGTGAATGGAGAACCTGTGGAACAAGTAAAACATTTCAGCTACTTAGGCACAATTTTTACTGAAGATGGTAAACTAAATATAGAAATAGACAACAGAATCAGCAAAGCTGGTATTGTGGGAAGTCAACTGAATAAATTCATATGGAATAAGAAAGAAATTAGTCGGAACACTAAATTAGCTGTATACAAGACTGTGTTCAAACCAATTTTAACTTATGGATCTGAGAGCTGGGTCAGAAGTAAAACACTTGACCAAAGACTAGAGACCTCAGATATGAGAGTCCTGAGAAAGATTAGAGGCGTGAACAGATGGCATCAATGGCAATATCATATTAAACATGAGGATATTAGGAAAGAACTTGACATTGTCAGCATCCAGGAATGCATTAGCAGAGCTAATCTCAGATGGTATGGTCACTTAAATAGAATGGGAGAGGAAAGATTAGCAAAACAAGTGTTCTCTGCCAGGTTGGCAGGAAAACGACCCAGAGGAAGACCAAGATATAGGTGGATTGATACGGTACAGAGTGCCTTAGACAATAGAAATATAAGATCTGATAATGTTAGAGTCTTGACAAGTAACAGACTGATTTGGAGGAAAATTGTAGATAGGAAGTTAGTAATGATGTAGTTTTTTCATGTAGTACTGTCATATCCTGTACACCCCTTGAGGGTTACATGGCAGGAATTTGATGATGATGATTATGATGAAAGCAAAAATTTCCATATTTAATCTAGCATTGCTATTTATATTGTATGTTTGGCAACACTGTTCAAATTTATTTGCTTTTTTATATATTTTTACAATAAGTAACTGGGCTACTTTTTGGTCTGAATTTTCTACATTGAAATTAGTTAATTTGGGCTATTTTTAACAGAATGCACTACCTTTATAAGCTTTATCTGCTGCTTTTCCTAAAGCCTATCTGACAACCTTGCTTTGCAGTTTGCATCGTGTGGCGCACGTCGTTGATATTGTGTAGCGCTGTAGTCCATTAAAATGAGTGAAAAAAGAAAGTGTCGTGAATATTTAAGATATGGAGTTATTCCATCTATTAATAATGAGCAGTTACCAATGTGCTTAATATGTGAAAAAACTTTCTCAAATGAAGCCTTCAAAGAATGACTGAGCATTTAAGAACAAAGCATTCAAATAAAGCAAAAAAGGATGTGGAGTAGTTTTGTGAATTAAAGACTAAATTTAAAAATCATCCCGGACTTAAAGGGTTGCCAAACAAAGTAACCAACAAGAGAAGAGACTTGTTGTCTCACAAACTTTCAAAGTTAATTGCCCAAATGTGGAAAGCCGCATACTATTGGCAAAACTCTCATCTTATCAGCTAAAATGAAGCTTTAGATCCGATGATTGGTCCAGGTAAAAGTAATATGACGTTAAATCCTCTCAGCAAGTTCAGTGTCAACAAGAATTGACAAAATGGCAAAGGACATTGAAAAAAACTTTGTGATGATTTAAAAGCA